>NC_142476.1:42507258-42810288 GCF_049115385.1 Moschus berezovskii | reverse complement strand
AGCCTCACTTTCCTTGAATCCTGTGGAGTGCATTGGGAGCCGAGGGCAGCGCGTTTCTGCACTGACGTGGTTCCACAGTTGTGTTCTTTCTTCCAGCTACGTGTCTCTCTGTGACAATGAGAAGACAGGCTGCAAAGCCCGGGAACTGAAGTCGGTGTATGTGGACGCAGTGGGGCAGTTTCTGAAGCTCATCTTTCACCAAAACCACGTCAACAAGTACAACGTGTATAACCAGGTGAGGCGCATGGACCTGCCCCTCGGTGCTATCTCCCTCCATAACGGAGCCTGGACTCTTCCTTCACGGTGGCGCCTGTGGGACAGTGTTAGGCTCTCTGGAGCTGTTCCTCCGATTCAGAGCCACCATTCATGTGTGGCTGTGTACGCTGGGGGTGTGACTGGTCCACGGGCATGGGCTGTGTGTGTCACTCAGACTCGGTAAGAAGATGAGACATTTTGGATGTATTAAGTTTAAATATATTGTTACAATCGATTTTATCTGTTTCTTTTAAACTTTTTTTTACTCTGCCAACTAGAAAACTTAAAATTACCTATGTGGCATCACATTTCTACTGGACAACACTGTTCTGGGTAGACTTTTGTAAGATAAATCCCCTGATGGAAATTGGGAAAGTGATTTCATGTGGCTTGCAGTCCAGAGTCTCTCTGGTTCCCTTTTTGTTGCTTTGGCATAATTAACACAGTGGAAATCAGAGGTGTCAAAGCAGTCTTGTAAAGCAGAAGCAGATATTTATCACACTCCTTGCCCCTTCCAGGGGCATGCAAGTGTTCCAGCCAATCAGAGTTTATGCTGAGCAGGTGAGCTGGAGAAGGGTCTGAGACGGAGTCAGGTGCCTTGTCCATACACGACAGCAGAGTTCTGAGCCATCTCTTTCCCCCACTTCATCTCCTTGTTCACCAGGAGCTCCTTGGGTTTTAGTTCAGCCTCAGTGATTCTCGAGGGCAGGGGCATGTCGTAGAGGAATCACTGCCTCGGACAGACTGAGCTGTGTTAATGTCGGCTTCCATTCACTGTCTAACTTACCACCATCAGGTAGACATGACCCCATTCTTAACTCAGGTGGATGTTTCAATATAAGGCTTCATTAAAGCTTTGCTACTGTTTTAGCATCCTTCAAACATTAAAATAGCTACTGGGTTCAACATTAGAATATTATATAATTTGAAAATCATTAATAATTCTATGTTAGCATGAGATTTTGCAATTAGTGCATTTAGATGTGCATCATCCCATTTGATGACAGGATGAATCAGAGTGTTATAAAGGAGTTAAGTCCTGTCTAATATTTATACTTTATTTCTGTTGGTGAATTCTCTCTTAGGTTGCTTTGGTTGCAGTAAATATCATTGGAGACCCTGCAGACTTTGGCGATGAAAGCAATATTGTAAGTTTGGGAAGTTTCATTCCTAAAGAGAGACATTTATTTCTAACAAGGAGGGGTCATTCATTTTTGTCACAAAAGTGTCATCCTATAAATTCTCACAGCAGTGTCTGGTGACCAGCTCACGGGTGATTTTTCAGCAGCTGTTGTTTTAAACTTTCCTTTACTCGAGAAGTTTAGTTGTCCCTCCAGCAAACAGGATCACCTATCGTATTATCTCTGTTTTATGTTGCTCCTTTTTCCTCTGAGATACTAAGCAGAACTTCCCCACAGACCGCCAGAGAGAAGCTGATTGACCACTACCTGGGGCACAACGCAGAGGACCCGGCTCTTGAAGGAACTTGCTCTGGGTAAGAGCCCCGCCCGCCCCAGGCCGTAAACGTCTGTGACTTCCTCCCTTGAAGCCAGCTCTAAAGGACCCTGGACTCGGGGGCCCCAAAGTGCAGTCTGGAGCTGAATAAGCCACTGATGGGATTGTTGTAAATACACTGCAGATTGAGGTCACCCTTCTGTTTAGCACATCTTCATTCAGCACCCTTCAGGGAGGACTTCATTTCCTGTGTGGTTCAGTTTCACCAAACAAAAGAGCTATCAGCCGTCTTTTGATGTTTCAGTGGCACAGATAAATTCATAGACGGAATAATTGACCAAGATTGTCAGTTTCCGAGCTTCATCTTCCCTCTCCTCAGAGCTTCAGTCCTTAAGGGAGTGAGGCCTGCCCGTCCCGTCAGGTTCTCCTGAGCGTCTCTTCATGCTCTGCATGCACATGGTTGTGCAGACTTAGCCATCCTGCTGCCTCCTTAGCAGGTCAGACTTGGAGGGCAGAGCTGAGGGTACAGCTCTTGCCTCCCTGTGTCCCGGCACCTCTCTGGGACCAAGTCCTCATACCCTGCCTCACAGCACCCGGCCTAAGGAAAAAGGAATTCAAAATGACACCCAGGGCCCCATCACTGACAGCAGCTCCCCACCAGTGGAAGGATAAGATGCTTAGAAAAGATAAGATGCCTGGATGTTAGTAGATGATATTTGCCCATGACCTGTGGTGTATGGGGTTCCGTGTTCACGTGCACATGGTCAGAACAGCCAGCTCTTCTGTTTGCATCAAATGTGGGGTCGATTCTCCAGCCTGTCGCTCGGATCTATGGCAATACCAGTCTTGCTTCTGGCAGACAGTGAACCCATCCCCACAGAGCTCCCCGGGCCCTACAGGCCTAGGCTTCACGGTCCCCACAGCCCGAGTGAGAGGCGGACCAGGGGTCGCCTCAGGTGGTGATGTGCGTGGTGCCTTGGAGTGGAGGCCACACTTACAGTTTAGTGTGTAAGAAGGCACGGTGCAGAGCGTCCCATCCCACCTACACAAGCCACGCCTCAGTTCCCAGCCTACTGGACGCCTCCCCTTTTCAGGTGGGCATGAGGAGCACCTGGGGGAGGCGGGCACTGAGAGCAGGTGCCGTCTCCGCTGCCTCCAGCGTCATGGTGGCACCACCTGAAGCTCTGCCCTCTAACAGAGATGACCAAGCTCACTGATGGCTCAGTATCTCTGATAAAAGCCCTCTGGGGAATTGTGACTTCTGTTTAAATCAGTTCTTCTTCAAGTTAGCCACGGGGGACAGCAGACTGCGGCTTCCTGTCCTGCTGCACCCCCACTAAGGGTTTTCCTGAAGGTGAAGTAAGGTTTTGACAGGTCCCAGGCTGCACCTGAGGCTGAGTCCACAGGCACTGCTGGGGCATTGTGGGTGGTCGGCACTGCTCACACTGGATGTTCCAACATCATCTCGCCCTTTGTAGGGTTCTATACTGGAATGAAGTGTTGGTTTCATCTCTGGAACTTCAGGGCAGAGCAAGCTAGATTTGAGAATATAGTGTGTATTTAGGTAAAAATAGTCACTGTGATCCTGGGGACATGGAGACATGCTGCTGGTCAGTCCTCTCTGAGGTTAACAGGTGTCACGGCCACCATGCCTGCTGCTGTGCCCACCAGTACCTGAGTCAAGGCATGCAGAACTAGGATGACTTTGAAAGGGGGCATGGTCCCCTGTCCTGCTTGAATTTATCATTAATCAACTAAACTTCTGACAGATAACATCTTTAATAAGTTCCCAGTGTATAAGGACCCCTGAGTCAAAGTTAACAGGAAGTTTCTGCGTCTCATGCCGCAGAAGGGGAGGTTCTGAACCACGTCCCTAACTCTTCTGTTGAGGCGTTAGATCGGTGTCGTGGTTCTAGACATCAGGCCCAGGAGCTGCTGTCCTGTCATAGAACTAGGAGGAAGGAACGGAGGTAAGAGTTGACGAGAAACAGGTCATTCAGATCACGTTTGGATCATTTATTCCAGGAAGGATCTTTCTGATCTGCAGAACCGAATGGTGGTGTACAGTTGGACACTTTGAAGTACAAGCGCAGTGCTAGCATCTTTAACACTTGTCACTGTTGCTGTGGCATGAAATGGAAGCCTGGACTCAGCCTGGGTCCCCCTGAATCAGCCTCTGCAGGGCCAGGGCCTAGTTGTGGCCGGCTCTGATGTTGGTTTCCCAAGACTCCAAATGATTCATGAGCTGATTCTCGTGCACTGTCATGTCAGCACCCAGAGCAGAGCTGGGCACAGTCTGCATTTGAGATGTCTGTTGAATGAGCGAGTGAGTGAGTGTGAATGGCGCCTGGGAGAGAGAGTGAGTGGGTGGGTGAGAGTGAGCGAGCGAGTGAGGGCGAGCGCGGGCGGTGGATGAGAGAGGGGGTGGTGAGGGCTGTTGGCAGGAAATGCCATGGGGCGGCGGCGGTCTTCTCCCATCTTTATCCCTGAGTGTGGGGGAGCACCTCCCCCGCAGTGTCACGTCGACTAAAACCGGCTCTAAAACACTCTGTTCTTTCCTGTAGGAAGTCTGATTATATCTCTCCGCTAGACGACTTAGCCTTTGACATGTACCAGGACCCAGAAGTGGCACAGATCATCCGCCGGCTAGACGAACGGAAGCGCGAGGCCGTGCAGAAGGAGCGCTACGACTACGCCAAGAAGCTGAAACAAGCCATCGCCGACTTGCAGAAGGTACCGCCCCTGGGGAGCCGCTCCTCGGCCGCCCACAGTAGGCTTTGTGTCTGATTGCCCTGGCGCCTGCCTGGAGAAGGGGCCAGGCCTCAGAAGGCTGCGGGGTTAGCGTGGCTTCAGGGCTGTAAGCAGATGAGACCGCGAGCGCATAGTCCTGCAGAGCCCTCCTCAGGGCCGCGTCCACCTGAGGCAGCAGAGCCCTCCTCAGGCCGCGTCCACCTGAGGCAGCAGGAGGCCCAGATGCTTAAACCACTGAGAGCTTGCAGGCGGCCGTGGCCAGTTCCCTCCATTCCCCGTGTCACTCCCCCGTCTCCCGGGCACGAGGGTGGTCACCCCCACCGTCCTCAAAGTGTTAACTTTGAAACGGTCCCTGCACTGGGCGCGAGTCTGTGAAACGAGAGCGGACACTGTGTGCTCCAGGTGGGGGAGCGCCTGGGCAGGTACGAGGTGGAGAAGCGCTGCGCTGTGGAGAAGGAAGACTACGATCTGGCCAAGGAGAAGAAGCAGCAGATGGAGCGCTTCCGCAGCCGCGTGTACGAGCAGCTGCAGCTGCACGAGCTGGTGGACGCCGAGCTGGTGGGTGGGGCCCGCAGCAGGACCTGGAGTCGGTGGGCCGGGAGAGCTGTTCTCCGGATCCGCACGGGTGGGCGTCAGGGGCTCAGCCTTGACAGGCTCCTGCAGGAGGACTGCAGTGGTGGACATGGGGCAGGTCAGCGGGAAAGCCTCCCAGCAGATGGCTGTGTCTCCCAGTGGCAGCCCCACCCATGTGGTCCTGGGGAGCACAAGGAGAGAGGCCCCTGACAGCTCGGGCCACTAGGGGAGGGTTCCGTGTCCAGACCCATGTTCCAGGCCAGTAGACAGGCCCGGTGTCCAGGGGACAGTACGGGGAGTGCAGGCTCTGGCTGTCACTGCTGGCTCCTGGCCCCACTCCACCTGCACCGCTCTGTGGTCTCAAACTCATTCCTCAGCCTCCCCGGGACTCAGTTTCCCCAACGTTTCCAAGGCGGTGAGAACAAGGAATCTGAGATGTGGTCGTCTGCCCAAAGTACTTTCCACCAGCCCAGCACATGACCACAGCTAAGTGCACTGCACTTGTTAGAGTGACATGAAGTAGTCTGCTCTGCAGACACATAGGGACCAGCAGCGGCCGTGTGGGTCCAGCCCAGGTACTCCCTGCCCCCTGCAGCCTCCACGCTGCAGCACCACTATGTGGGCAGCCATCCTGTTTTGGTGCAGCGTCGCTTGACTGGTCCAGAAGGTAACTTCAGGCATTTGGGGGCCATGACGTGGCCTTGTTAGTGCAGCTTTCACCTTGTGTCTTCCCAAGCCCCAGCTCCCCTGGGGAATGAGGCGGGGTCTGTGTGGCGGGGACCCTGGGAGCTGAATGGCCCATTTTCCCCCAGATGAGAAGGCCTCTCGACCTGCCCCTGCAGCCCCTGGCCTGTCCCAGCAGCCCCCACCACCAGCCACCCATGCGCTGCTTGCCACAGCCAGAGGAAAGGATGACAGAAAACCGGCTTGCAGACCCTTTCCTTCAGGAGAAGCCTTCATCACACTGCCTGGACATGTCTCCTCAGCGTCCCACAGTGGACCGGCCACCTCCCACTACTGACCCCCCTCCCAAGACCCACGTAGGTAACTCAGGTTCCTGCTGTGGGCAGGCATAGAAGCCCTGTGTCTTGTGGGGGCTTTCCTGGGGAAGGAGTGTATCAGGGAACAAAAGTGGTGGGGGAGCCTTCCCTGCCCTGCATCCAGGAACACCGCCAGTGACTGAGACTCTGCCTCCTCTGAGCCTCTGCTGCTCTCTTTCCAAAGACGTGCTGGAGTGTGGGAGAGGGTGTTTCCGGGAATGAGTGAGGTTCCTGCCCTGACGGGACCTCAGCAGGGCCTCAGGACAAGCCGTGTACGAGGCCATCGCTGTCAGAGCTGCCTGTGTGGCAGGTGGCAGAAAGCCTGTTTCCAGTGGGTTACTGGCGTTTATATTTGGGAGTCTAAGAGTCCACAGGGGCTTCAGGGCAGGTTTGATTCCTGTCTTGCGGGTCTGCTTTCTTGGTTCCGGATGCCCTTTCAGTGGGCTGGGCCTGTCCTGGGGACCTCAGCTTCCCGTCTCTACGTCGTGCCATCAGGGAGGTGGGGGAAGGTGGGCGGCATCTGTCCCACTCTGAGCCTGTCCCCAGGCCCCAGGTTTACCCTGGTTAGACTGGCATCATCACCTGGCAACCTCACTGCTCATGTGGGTCACCAAGGACCGGCCACAGGAGGCCTCTGCTGAGGGCCATAGGTTTGCAGGCTCTGGACAGAAGTGACAGAAGGACCCAGGGATTCTATCGCCTGTGTTAGTGCAGAACTGCTGGACAATGGATGCATTCAAAGGAGGCTTGATAGTTAGAAGTAAACTAACAAACTGAGAAAATACTAGAGGTCTTTTCAGAAGAAGAATGTAATAACTTTTACTCTAGCTGGCAGTTGAAATCTCTAGTGGTAAGCAGTAATTGCAGTAGAATCTAGATAGCTTGTTGATTAGGTCTGTAACAAGCTTAGAAGGGAATAGAAACTCCTGTCTGATTTTTTCAGTTATACCCAAATCATAAATTATTCTAACCTGATGAGACTGATACTCAGCAAAATACTGTCATTCAGAGCAGACACATCTCAAGCAGTCAGCCTGTGGGTGTAGATAGGGATCAGCAGGCGAGCGGGAACCCCACGCCAGGCCCTGTAGCCGCCCTGTCCTCCCACAGCCCGAGTCCCTGCCTTACGACGAACGGCCTCTCCCCGTGACCCGCAAGCAGCTCGGGGCGGCAGTCTCCGAGGCAGAGAGGAAAGACGCACTCAGCGACGAGGCTCGCAGGGCAGACACCGCAGGCGAGCCAGAGCCCCTGACGGAGAAAGCCTTGCGGGAAGCCAGCTCTGCTGTGGACGTGCTAGGAGAGGCCCTGGTAAGGAAAGAGGCCAATGACAGGAGGAGCAGGCGGCTCCACAGAGCTCCTGGTCCTCTGCCGGTCCCACCCTTGTCCTCACCACCCAGTGGGAACATCCTGATGATCAGTCATCACGTGGGACAAAACGAGCATCAGCTAGGATTTCAGGTCTCATGATGGCATCCCTTTGAGCTTGGCCTTTCTATTTATTTTTCTGTTTTAATTATTTGCCCATGCACTACTGCATGGAGGATCTTAGCTCCCCAGCCAGGGATTGAACCTGTATCCTCTGCACTGGGAGGTGGACTCTTAACCACTGGACCACCAGGGACATCCCAACCAGGGCCTTTCCTTGTGGTGCTCACAGGTCTGCGGCCTGGCCCTAGCTCCCACCCGGAGCAGTGCTGGCTCCAGGGTCAAGGACAGCAGAGCAAAGAAAATACCAGAGCATTGGCCTTGGAAGGTTTTCCTGTTGGAGCTTTTAATACTGTCCATGTTTTAATGGACATAGACTTAAAACTTTCCACGCTAGGAGCAGTATTTCTCCAAACGCATGTACCCAGAGGGTGGAGGTCCTGTGTTTAGAAGACCTGTGTCTTGTTGAAACAAACCAAAGCCAGGGGTGCTGGGGTGGGGACAGGGCCGACCACCCACCCTGAAGGCCGCCCCCTGCCCTGCCAGGTGGCCGGAGCCTACTCCAAGACATGGTCGCACCGGGAGGACGCGCTCCTCACCCTGCATAAGCAGCTGACGGACACGCCCGTGGGGACCCCGAAAGAGGACCTGAAGAGCACGCTGAGGGCCGCCGTCTTCCTCATCAGAAGAGCCATCCGTGACATTGTGACCCCAGTGAGTCCCACCATCCCGCGGGGGCCCCCATGTCTGCCGAGAACTTCCAGGCTGTCCCCCGGAGGTCAGGGTAGCCCGGGAAGCAGCCTGGTCCCCTCACTGTCATCACCAAGCACAAGGTCACTAGGGATGAAGACCTTGAGTAAGAAACCCGGTCGCCGAGGAGCCTAGGCTCTGTTCCCTTGGGCTGTGCCCTCTGGCAATGTGTGCACAGAGGCCAGGCCGCCATACCATTCATGCTTCATTCACGTGTTTGATCTTCCTGACACCTGAGGAGCTTGGAGTTACTGGTGAATTTTCCTAATTCTGAAAGGGCCATAAGAATGAACATCCCCAGTTACACCGTCGTTCGCATTCACACAATACCTTATGCAGTTCAGCAGAAACGTCAGACCCTCGGTCTCACGGGGAGGTGTCGGAGACCTCATAACACACGGAGATGAGCCCGTGCCCTCCGTGTGCAGGGAACTGTGTTCACATCAGTTGGAAGTTGGCCATTTTCAGTCCTTCAGACAGCCTGTAGTTTTCAGCGTAACGTTCCTATTGATTAATGAGAGTAAATTTCTTGTTTCTTTTTAGTGGAATTGAGTGGCTTATCCGTGTTTATCACTTTTTTCTTAGGTCTTTCAGGCATCTTTGAAACTGTTGAAAATGATAATTACACAGTATATTCCTAAACACAAACTGGGCAGGCTTGAGACGGCTCACTGTGTGGAGAGGACGATTCCTGTCTTGCTCACGAGAACTGGAGACTCTTCTGCTCGCCTCCGTGTTATGGCTTCTAATTTTATTCAGGTACAGATTTCCCCGGGATGTTTGAAGCCATCAATAATAAACACATAACCAGATATACTTGGCTTTCTTAATATAATACCTTACGAGGTCTCGTCTGCTCAAGCCTGTCGTAGGTTATGCCGTGTGATTCACCATCATGACTTCCTTCTCTGACCTAGCGAAATGCTGCCTTAAACATGGCTACAGTGTACAGTTTTTCTTTGTTTCTCTTATTTAACATAGGCTTTTAATTTTTTTAATAAAAATATATGGAGAGCCAGACCAGAATAGAAAAGTGGAGTTAAAAATAGTAATAAACATGTCACAGTCTCGATGAAGTGTTTTTACTTTTTCCACCAACACACCTCCTCTGGCCTGGGCACTGGGGGAGCCAAGGCGGCCGTGAGCAGCTGGGAGTCTGGGGCCCACGCTGAGCCAGGCAGCACAGGAGTGTGCTTTGCTCTCTTGTCAGGAATCCATCTGGGCCAGGAGACCTCAGGTTAAGGTGCAGGGCATCTGTGAGCTCCTCCAAACGTGCACCCAGTGCCATGAGCAGGCCAGCTTTCTAGGGAAGGAAGCCAAAACGTCCATAGTTTCTCTACCAGGAAGAACCACCGTTCTTGTTTTATTTAATGAACTAAAACGTTCAGGAAAAATGAGTGAGTGGTATTATTTGGGGGAACTCTTTCAAAGGATGCATTGAACGTGCCCCTAATCATTTTCAAGCCACGTTCACCTCCGGGACAGCAGTGGTGCTGAGCATCCTCTGCATGCGGGCAATTCCCATACTGCACCAGCTTCCAACGGCCTACACCGTGTTGCCATGTGCGTCCCCGTGTGCGCGGCATCTGTGTGTCCCAGGCAGGTCAATGTTCCTGCTGCTCTCGGGGGCTTCCCTCCCCCTCCTCCTTCCCATTGGTCTCCAGCCACTCATGGGCCCAGAGACAGAGCCAACGGTGCTGCCAGAATAAAAAGGTGTTTGGGTGGTGTGGCCACAGACCTGCTAAAAACAGACTTCTGTCTGTTACAGCTCATGTTTCATCAATATTTTATCATTTTTTCAGTCTTTTCCTTTAAGATTTTATCATTGTTTCTTTCTCTGCATCTGGCTAGTTAAGTGATGAATATCTTAATTATAGAAAAACTTGTGTGGAGACAGTAGAGTGTGTGGAGGCACTTACTCTCTTTCATCTCAACCCATCAGGGATCAGTTCATCTGAGTATGTGCCTATTACGTGCTTGGCTCAAGTTTAAAAATACTGAAATGGAGGTTCTTACAGCAAGACTAATTTCTTTTAGAATTTTAGAAATTAGAAAATCTTTTTCTTGAGGTTGTGAGATCCTGAGAAGAGAAACTAAGGTTTTAATCACACTTTCTGTAAACCTTTCATTCATCTCCAAGTGACCCTGGTTCTTATTTCTGATGATTCAGGCTTTTGTTCTTAATTGTTATCATATCTTAAATAGAAATAGGAGCTCACAGACGAATGACTTTACTGTCGTTTGTCACTGTCATTTTTTATTTCCCGTTTTTTCCTTTAGTGTTTACTTTGTGGCTGGCAATAAGTTGCCCCTCGCATTTTCCGGTAAAACTTAGCAGATGCTGTTGGTCTCTCTAGGAGATAGCCTTGTTTAAGGAAGTGAAGTCTCTCCAGGTCATCCCATCTTACCTGGTCCAGCCGCTGAAAGCCAACTCCTCAACTCACCTGGCCATGAGCCAGATGGCACTGCTGGCACGACTGCTGCGGGACCTGGGCACGGAGGGTGCGGGCTTCACCGTGGACAGTGTGATGCGGGTGAGCGCCCTGGGGTGGACGCCACAGCCAGGCCCAAGCTGGTGGCTGGAGCATGCGGGTGTCTGGGGAGTGCTAGCTGCAAATCAGTGTGGGGGTGGGGTGGAGAGGCGTGATTTCAGAACGTCCCTGCTTCCTCTGACACATGTGGGCGCTGGAGCCTGCAGTACCTTCTGCTTCGCCTGGTGAACACAGAACAGGAGGGGGACCCCAGATTTAAGAGTGGGCAGGAATGCCGGGGTGACTCAGTGACGGACCACCACCCCCCGCCCCGGGCAGGAGGGCCTTGTGGGAGATGACAGGTGGGAGGGAGCACAGATGAGTGGGCTGGGGTGGGAGGCCAGCATCCCAGGTAGGGGGCGGTGGGTTCCGTGCAGTCAGAACGTCTCAAGGTTCTGACAGGGACTAAGGATGACAAGGTCCAGGGTGAAACCTGGCTGCGCTGCTGGAGACAGGAAGTGAGGAAGCCCAGCCAGTGAGAGACCAATGCCTGAAAGGCCATTATGTGTGGGCACGTCAGTGTGTTGTGATAAGTTCGTGTGACCCTAAAGTGCTTAGGATGGATAGATCAAATCCTTCATCTACTTCAAGGTCATGCACAGATCCTGAAAAAGAAAACACTGAATAAGAAGAAATAAAGTGTCAGAATGATAAGCACAGTGAGCCATTTACGTATTTGTATGCTGTCATGTCCCACTCTTTGCAACCCCGTGGACTGTAGCCCACCAGGCTCCTCTGTCCGTGGGGACTCTCCAGGTAAGAATACAGGAGCAAGTTACCATTTCCTCCTCCAAAGGATCTTCCCAACCCAGAGGTCAAACCCTCATCTCTTGTGTCTCCTGTGTTGGCAGATTCTTTACCACTGAGTCACCTGGGAAGCCCATTTATGATGTCAAACAAAAGCCTGTACACACACACATGCATGGCGCATAGGCTGTGCAGCTAATGAGAAAGTCTGGGGGTTGCATGTCCTCCAGCTTCAGGGACCGATGCCTCGGGATGGGAGGGACCCCCCCTTCAGGGGGCAGGTGGAAGGAGCAGGGAGCCGGGGAGACTTCCAAGGGGTCTTGTACAGTGGTTCTAGCATTCTATTTCTTAGAAAGAGCTGAAACAGACATGCCTTGTAATACTTAGTTTATGGGAGGATATAACTTTAAAACTGCCGTTTATTGCCTAAAGTAGGAAAGAGCAAAACAATAATCGTATACACAAGTTCCAGTATAAAATAAGTGAGGGAAACTCTTGCATCTTAGTAGCTGGAATTCTGTGGGCAGTGTCTTCTTTATTTTTCAAGTGTTTATATTGCCTCTATGTTTGGACTCTCTTGGTGGCTCAGATGGCAAATAAGCTGTCTGCAGTGTGGGAGACCTGGGTCCGATCCCTGGTTTGGGAAGATCCCCTGGAGAAGGAAATGGCTACCCACTCCAGTATTCTTGCCTGGAGAATCCCATGCACAGAGGAACCTGGTGGGCTACAGTCCATGGGGTTGCAAAGAGCTGGACATGACTGAGGGATTTAACACTATGTTTCTTCTGTGCCAGAAAAACTAAACGTGGCTGTTTTACAGCTGAGTCACAGGAGCGTGTCCCGGCCCTCTTGTCAGTTTTCAGTGCAGGCCCTGGAGCACAGAGTGCGCGAGGTGCGTGAGGCGGCCGTGGGGATGATCCTGGGCCTGTACGCACAGCACCGGGCTCTAGTCCTAGAGTACCTGCCGCCCGACGACAGTGCCACCCGCAGGAACGTCCTCTACAAAACCATCTTTGAGGGTTTTGCCAGAATAGACGGCAGACCCACAGATGCCGAGAAGAGGGTGAGTTAACCTTCCCAGAGTTATGATTTGACCCCATGTTTAAGAAGTGATCTGGTGCCAGAGTAAACTGACGCGTGTTTCAAGGAGCTGCATGGACACGGGGGACACTGGTCCTGGTTCTGCCACTGTGTCTGTGGACAGGGGTGATGGTAGCCTCATGTGAGTGTAAGGTCGCGGAAACGGGCGTCTCAAGCTGTAAGGAAATAACCCAGACACCAAGGGAAAGTAACAGGCTTTATTTGGCAGTGCGCTCCGGGGCAGAACCCACTGACCACAAGAATGGCCACGAGGAGTTCTGCCCCGAACAAAGGCAGGGTGCGATTTTTATGCCTTCGGGGCAGGAAGTGGTATCATATAACCTGGACAGGCCTAAGATAAGGTAAAGCTCGGGAATGCGAGATTGTGAGTGGTCAGCTAGACCGGGTTGGTCACTCTGGAGGTCAGGAAGTGGGGGATAGATCTCAGCAGAGGGTTATTACGTCAGAAATCCCTCAGCGGTTTGGCGGGACTTTTTCCCTCTGGCGGGGGATGGAGAAGGGAAGAAAGAGACAAGATAGCCACCGGGAAGGGGAAGCCAAGAAGGCCACCAGGGTCCAACCTTACAGTGAGGACATCCTCAGGTTTATCCATAGTAGACATTTAGCACCTGTTCACCAACCAGGCTCCAGTATAAAGTAAAGCATTTTATATTTAATTAAAAAAGAACAGTAAACAGTTATTAGATGAACCTGGTGGATCTTTCTCTTAATTATAGTTATATTATCTGAATATCTTAGTAAAGATTGTAATGTATAAGAGACATAACGTATTTGCTATAGCTTATCACTCAGTTCCGAAGGATACCCTAAAAATCACTTCTCATGGAAAATCTTTCCGTACCAGGCACAGAAAAGAGCTGCTGCCGAAGAAGCGGAAAAACGAAAGAAAGAAGAAATCAAAGCTTTGCAAGGGCAGTTGGCGGCCCTAAAGGAGATGCAGGCCGAAGTCCAGGTTGGCAGGAGTCTCTGTCGCTCACCCTCGTGCTCTTGGTTGAAATCCTGTGAGCGGGTATTTCCTTATATAGATGAACAGCGAGCTGGGTCTGCTTTTCGTGGGATTCTGTAAACAGACATCTTTCTTCTTTGTTGTTTCTTCAGTGAGTTCAGGGGGAAATAAAAGGAATCCCCTGATGAATCATCTTCTCTTCATTCCTGTCGGGGATGAAGCGCACTGCTGGCCTGGCTGTGTTTAGAGCAGACAGGACACTTGGGCCTGCAGGAGCTTGGTGGGTGGGGGGTTGGTGGGGACCGTGAGGACAGGTCCCCCACCCACAAGTCCTCACCTCCTTCAGAGGCTAAGGAGGAAAATAAGCTTGACTCGAAGGTCTGCCTTCCTTGTGCAAGAAACAGAAGGTTTCTGGCAGACACTCCCATCAGGAAGCCCTAGTCCCCATGCACAGGGGATCAGGCGGCATTTGGTCCCGTAGAAGCGTCTGCTTTCTGAAGGGCCTGCCTCTGTGACTTACACGCATGTCATCACATACTCACTTCAGCAGCACATATACACACATGTCATCACTCTGGCTTTCATGGTTACGTCCTTCAGGTGACAGAGGGCAAGGGCGTGGGCATCTAAGCTGGCTACACAGCCGAGGAGTCCCCAGTTGTGTCCACAGCAGGTCTCCTGGGAAGTGCTCTGACCACTGCTTTGTAAAAAAGAATAATAAGTGGCTAAGAATGGTGAAAAGGAAAGGAAGCATGGCAGAATACGTGTCAAAGTGCTTGTGACGGAGGGTGACAGTGACGCTGGCGCATCAGAATCCATGAGACGAGCAGGAACACGGCCGCCTGGCAGGAACAGGGAAAAGGCCCATGCCCACGAGGGACCTTCCTGGACAGTCAGCGGCCCCTGAGACCTCCTGGAGCAGGCCAGACTGCTGCTGCTTTTTCCCAGCACGATGTTGATACAGATGAAGAAACCGCGCAGAGAGCTAAGTGCTCAAACAAGGTCAGGAGCTGGAGGTGGCCGAGCTCCGCCCCTTCCATCTTATAACAGCACGGGGTCCGACCACCCCTGTCACAGTGCCTGTGGGGGCTTGCTGAGGTCAGGACGCTTCCTGATGGGAGCGTCTGCCAGAAACCTTCTGTTTCCTGCACAAGGAAGGCAGACCTTCGAGTCAAGCTTATTTTCCTCCTTAGCCTCTGAAAGAGGTGAGGACCTGTGGGTGGGGGACCTGTCCTCACCATCCTCACAGGCTGTGTCCCTGTGGTGTCTGTGGTCACGGCACGAGGGTGCCCATCCCCTGCCTCCCCCTGAGCACCCTCACTGGCTCCTCTGTGTTCTTCAGTGTTTGCTGAGCACTTGCAATGCACCCACCCTTCCTGGGCTCCAGAGGTGCCCCAGGACCACCCCGCATGGGCACCTCTCCTTGTCCTGAGATGACTGCTAATGGCATCTCACAGGAGAATGACAAATTGTTTTTTAGTTTTTATTATTGTAAAATATATATAAGATTTACCACTTTCACCATGTTTAAGGTTACAGTTCTGTGCCTTTAAGCACATTCACCTCATTGTGTAACCACCACCACCACCACCAGCCGTCTCCAAAACTTTTGAGAATGGCAGAATATTTTTAAATCACCTGGATTGCTCATGAGTTTTAGGGAAAAGATGTAAATTAATAATCAGTTTTCTAATCTGTTTAAAGCATAGATTAAGGTAAAATTTATAACTAAAATTTCACTTTTGGCATAGTTTGTTTGCCTACAAAATGTACTAACCCATCATTACCTAGAACCCATCTATAAGTTTAACTTTTCTAGATATGTGTATAAATCATGTGAACCCCATTTGCAAGTTCAATATCAATCTATTAAGTCTGTCCCTAGCCCAAAATAGTGTTTTGTGTGGTTTTTGTGTTCAGAAATGAAGTTTGAGAGAAGTTACTGTCATGTAAACTGTGATTGCAAGCCCTTGTGAGACACCCTTCCCGTGGGCCAGGGCAGCAAGCAGCCCAGGCCGGCAGGTCTAGCAGCTCAGGTCGAGCAGACTGGCCGGTGTGAGAGGAAAGCCTGGAGCGGGAGGAGCTCCTAGAGGCTGACGCAGAAGCCACCAGGACTTTTGAGCAGAAGTGAATCCCTTGCTAGGGCATGATGGGTCCCTCTGGCCCATGTGCTTGAGGTGGTGACAAGGGCAGGCATCCAGGTGTGTGAAAGTAGAGCCTGCAGGCTGGCTGTTGGGCTGGGGCCAGGCCACATGGGGAGCGGAGGGAGGCGTGACATATCCAAGTTTCCTGACCGTGCTGGGCTCCATGCCAGAGGCTGCTAGGGCACGGGCATGGGGGGAGCACATGGTGGGGGGTGGGAGCAGGAGTTTGGTCTGGGTAGGTCACGTTCGCCTGACATCAGAGACCTGAGTACATTCTGAGCAGCAGAGAGGCCAGCTGACGGGACAGACATCCAGGTCATGAGCAGAGAGGTGGGCGTCCAGCCTGGAACTGGACAAGGGCACCCTCAGGATCTGTACAGACAGACAGGGGGTGGACTGAGTCCCAGAGGAGCGGGGGTCACCCTGGGAGCCCAACTAAGAAGGGCCTAGAAGAGCGGGCTGGGGAGCCACGTGCCACCGGGAGCCCACGGAATGCCCCATGGGGGACACCAGTGGTGAGCAGGTGACCCAGAGGAGAGTTAAGTGGCCTTGACAAAGACTGGTTTCCATGGAGACAGGGCAGGAGCCCCGAGGGAGGGGCTGTCGGGGAGCAGGACGAAGGAGATGGTGTAAGGTCAAGTGTGGACGACTCTTTCAGACAAGTGTGTTGTTTGCGGATGGAAATTGTGCCTCAAACCCTGAGGTCACACTTTGAGGATCACACTGGATCCCGGATAGACTCTCGTAGGCACTGCAGCCACCTGACCTGAGCCTTCTGTCTTTGTGTTTCAGGAAAAAGAGAGCGAAGCTACGAAGGCCAAGAACCAGGGTACGCAGAGTGTACATCGTGAAAACCCTGCACGGAAACCAACTCTGTATATTCATCAAACACACTCATCTCAGACACTGCAGAGCCAAGTGGAAAACAGTGCCTGTTACTAGCTTGTACTTTTAAACTGTATTTCATATCCAGCTGGTTACTAAAACATGAAAGTAGTTTTCTACAAAAAGTTACTTAAATTGCTTTCTAATTTCTTTAGACACTCAAGAAAGGAAAGTGGCCCCACCAAATGCTCCAGAAATTCCAGATAACCACTATTTAGACAAGTGAGTAGAGCCACGTCTAACCCACTGTGGGGTGATTAGAGGGACCAATCATGAAAACACTGTGAGACAGATAATATTCTCCCCAGCTCATTAGGGTTCCGTGAACTGATCGGCTCTTTTCAGTGACTTCAGAACCTCAGAAAAGGCCTCCAAACCAGGCAGCATCAGCTCTGAGTTAGGATAACCTTCCCTCTCTTCCCCGACAGAAGTGAGCAGCCTATTTGTCAAAAGGCCTATTACAGACTCAAGAAATTTTTTTGATGTTTTACGGAAGTACTGTTGATTTACGATGTATGTATTTCAGTTGTATAGCACAGTGAGTCAGTTATACATGTATATACATTGTTTTTCAAGTTCTGTTCTATTATGGTTTATCACAGGGTGTTGAATATAGTCAGGCTCATTTTACAGGAGCAAAATGCTTTCTCCTGTGCAGTGACTGAGACAAATCTACAAGGAATTTAAGGGAAAAGTCTTGGTCTACTCAGGGCTTCCCTGGTGGCACAGTGGTGAAGAATTTGCCTGCAGTGCAGGAGACGCAGGTTCAACCCCAGGGTCAGGAAGATCCCCTGGAATAGGAAGTGGCAAGCCACTGCAGTATTCTTGCCTGGAGAATCCCGTGGACAGAGGAGCCTAGCTGGCTACAGTCCATGGGGTCGCAGAGTCAAACACTACAGAGCGCACACGCACACACAGTCTACTCTTTTTCTGTGACTTAAAATATCCTTTCTACTTGATGACACTGACAGAATTCAGAGGGATCCTAAGCTAGTTTATCTCAGACACCCACATGGTGAAGACTTTTTTTCCATCTGTAATAGGGAGCCATCCAGCCCTCCCTGAGGACCCTCTGGTGAAGTGTGGCCCTGCCTCCAGGTCCAGCTGCAGCCCACTCGGGACCGTGACCATGGCTACTGGCTGTGGTCTGGAGGTCACGAAGCTCCTGTGAGCCAGCAGAATGGGGATGGCCAGCCTAAACCTGGGCCTCACTTCTGACCTTTCTGTCTCGTTTCAGTTTGTGTATTTTTTGTGGGGAGCGGAGTGAGTCCTTCACAGAAGAAGGCCTGGACCTCCATTACTGGAAGCACTGCCTCATGCTGACGAGATGCGAACACTGCAGACAGGTCAGGCACAGAGGCCTTCGTGTTTTCAGAGGAAGGCTGTGGGGAAAATCGCTGGATATAAATCACCCTGTTTAGTTGGGATTGATTTTAGTTTTTAAAGTGAAACACATGTATGAGTGTGTACCACACATAGGTGTTACAGCTCCTGAATTAGCAGAAAGTAGATACCTCAGTGTCGGAGAAGGCAATGGCAAGCCACTCCAGTACTATTGCCTAGAAAATCCCATGGACGGAGGAGCCTGGTAGGCTCTAGTCCATGGGGTCGCTAAGGGTTGGACACCACTGAGCGACTTCACTTTCAATTTTCACTTTCACACATTGGAGAAGGAAATGGCAACCCACTCCAGTGTTCTTGCCTGGAGAATCCCAGGGACGGGGGAGCCTGGTGGGCTTCCGTCTATGGGGTCACACAGAGTCGGACACGACTGAAGTGACTTAGCAGCAGCAGCAGCAGATACCTCAGTGTAATCACCACCAGGACACATACCCACGGACCCCACCCTTCTCTCCTCACTGTCCTCTTTCCTGCTTCTTACTTGCTGAGTTTTACAGAAGTGGAATCCTCTGCTGGGTTTGGGGTGTGTTTACGGCATTCCATTGTCTGCGTGGTCAGCTGGTCCATCCTTTCTCCTGCGTGTGGTGGGGCTGAGACTGTGAGGAGGAGTGTTGCTGCAGCCACTCTGTGTGCATCTTCTGTACGAGTGGATGCATCTTTCTGGGTGCATACCTCGTGGGGTCACGGAGCGCGCCCACGTCCAGTGAGCCCTCCCTGCAGAGCTGTGCCACCCGCCGTGTGCCCCATCTCGCTTTCCTGATGAAACTGAGGGGGAGCCGTGTCCCCTGTTGGCCTGCTGCTCCCCTCTTTGCAAAGCACTTACGGGGTCGCGCCCGCCTTTTGAATTGGCTGGCTCATCACCACTGATGTGTAGTCATCCCTGACACACTTGAATGTGTGGTGCCCGCTGTGTCCAGCATTTTCATTGACGCGCGGAAGCTTTTTGTTGTAATGTTGTCCTCCCTATTGGTCCCTTTCAGGGTTAATACTTTTCACATCCTGTTCAGGCAGGCTTCCCCCACCCCGTTGTTCATCTCCTGTGATGGAGCCAACACTGCTCAGACAGAGGAGGAGAAGCAGGAGAGAACCCCTCCCTCCCCTGTCTGTCCTCAGGGCTCTCTGGCCTGCAGAAGGGAGTGCAGAAGACAGATCCCACTCTGAGAGCTCCCCTCTCCTGGGCTGTATGCCTGTCTGTAGGGTGAAGCTCTCAGGTGCATACCGGCTGCTCCTGGCAAAGGTGTCCCAGTGGCGAGAGGGTCTCTTCCTGTGTTTCCAGCATAGTCTTAGAAATGACCGGGAGCCAGGATGGGGACCCCAGGCCTCACACAGAGCCTCTGAGCTCTTAAGGTTCAGGTTAGGATTAAGGTTGTGGGGTGAACCCTCACATTCCCTCCCCCCAGCCATGGCCTCTAGATGCTCCTGGCGTCACGTGACAAGCACGGGGGCAGGGAGGGTGTCTTCAGCAAAGTATCCTAAATGACCATGGAGGTGACAGGCAGGCGTCTGCCCCAGGAAGCAGCGCTCTTGCAGGGGCCGGGACAGCACCACCTTGCACTTAGCCATGTGCCGTGTCCTCTCTCTGCAGGTGGTGGAGATTTCCAGCCTGACGGAGCACCTGCTGACCGAGTGTGACCAGAAGGACGGCTTTGGGAGGTGTTACCGCTGCAGCGAGGCTATTTCAAAGGAGGAGCTGCCCAGACACGTCAAAACTAGAGACTGTAACCGTGAGTGCCCTTGGACCCCGAAACCTCAAACTGTCATCCCCGGGGGCCCAGCTGCGGGGCTAGGGATCAGGTCCCACGTCTGCCGGTGCCTCTGGAGCCCCATCCACAACCCGCAGGACTAACCAGAAATCCTTGTCTCATTCAAATCCGTTCAGCCGCCAAATCAGAGAAGCTGGCAAACCGGTGTCCTCTGTGCCATGAGAACTTCAGCCCCGGAGAAGAGGTGAGGGGTGATGGGGAGGGGGCTGACGGGTGGGGGCTGATGTGAGGGAAGGGCTGGTGTGGGATTAGGACTGGGGGAGGGGCTGAAGTGGGGATGGCGACCAGGCACCTCGAGGGTCGGTATCAAGGCTGCTGTGGTGCTGGGCCAGCGCAGAGACAGGGTGTCGGGAAGAGGTGGTTCTGGAGCTCTGTCTCCAGGTTTCTATGCCGCAAGCCCCACTCCAGAACATCTGTGAGCTCTCAGGGAGGCGGCTCTGCCCTCCCGGCCGTGGGTCTGGCTGTGTGTGGGAGGTACGTGAAGGCTCAGTTCCTTCCCTTTCCATTGTCAGCTAGTTTTCAGAATAACTAGCTGTGTGCCCAGCATCTTCTGACGGTAGCTTATTTGTTTGTATGGATCTTAGCATCATTGTGTACTCACGGCTTTAGGCTATGTGGTATGTTCAGCTGTGAGCATCAGTGCTTACCAGTGTGTGGATGAGCCAGCCTCCGGCCAGTGGGGCCTCTGCAGATGGGCGCCTGGCAGTGTGAGTGGGCCCTGGGGATGCAGAGCCTCCTGGCTCCAACTGAGCCTTCCCTTCCTGGTTCCCTTCACTGGAAATGACCCCCTCGGGTGCTCTGTGCTTGGGCCAGTATCGTTCTGGGCCTCTCTGCAGATAAAGCCAGGAAAACATTGAGATAAATCCATGTAAAGTTCACGATGACATTGCTGATTCAGAGTCTGAGCTTCAGGGGTTGCTTTAACCCCATGGGTCTCAGGACAGAGTCTCTTTCCATCCTCCCGAGAATCAGTTCCCAAAGCCCCCAGAGATGCCCATCAGACCGTCACACATTGGGTACTTCTTGGCCCCAGGGTCCCCGGGTGTTGCGGGCAGGGCAATGCTGCTGGCCATCCCAGCTCCTCTTATCCCTCTCGTCCCCCTGGAGACATGGGCTCCGGCGTCTGCTTCAGGGCACTGGAGTTGCTCCACTTGCTGTCCTGCCGGCTGGTAACAATTCAGCCTCATTGTCTCAGTTTATGTTCAGGTCCTGGAAGTTTTCAAAATCAAGTTCTGCAATTATATAAGGTACTTAGATGCTCTGAAGTCTGTAAAACGAGGCCGATTCAGAGAAGACCAGGCAGAAGCTGCCAGCCTGCCCCTACTCCTTATCCCTCCTCTCACAGAAGGGTTTTTTAATGGCTTAAGTTTTTCCTTTAATGTGGGCAGCTCTCAAATGTGTGCACTTTTTCTCTGTCCCTGTTCAGTTTGAGAGGTTAGGTGCCTCTGCTTAGTTGTCGTCACCTTGTACTGTCACTGTCTTATGTGAGCAGCCCCCTCCTTGTGGAGACCAGCTGGCCCCTGCTCTGAGCAGTGATGGCATCTGCAGCGGCCTCCACCCCTCCTGCCCCCGCCACCACCCCAGCTCCGGCCTGGAGGGGACAGCACCTGCCTCAGGCCACAGGGTGCCTCCATCAGGCCACGTGGCGCCTCAGGCCACGTGTGGTGAGGCAACAGCAGCCTTTGCTCCTTTTCCCTCTGTTTCCTCTATATTTTCTTAACCAGTCTCCACCTGCCAAGAAGCTTGAACACCCGTTATTCTGTCAAGGTTCCTGCGGGTCAGAAGTCCAGGTATGGCCTGGCTGGGTCCGCTGCTCGAGGTCTCAAAGCGCTGCACTTCCAGTGTCGGCCAGGCCACGCTGTCATCTGTGTGCCCGACTTGGGGAGGAGATGCTTCCTGGCCATTGCAGGCGCTGGCAGCACCCTTTTCTTACCAGTTGTAGGACCGAGGTCCCCGTTTCCTTTCTCTCTGGCAGGGCCTCCCTCAGCCCCTCCCCCCGCATCATCGCACATGTGTGACAGAGGCCTCAGCACGCGGTGCTCAGCCATGCAAGAGTCGGGAGGCGTGTGACGTGTGGGCTGATGGCTCACAAGCTCACAAGCCACAGGTGCTCTGGGCTCACTGTGCTCAGGGGCTCAGGCCAGGACACACACAAAGCTCGGGAACCCCAAGACTGCCATGCGCAGTAACTGCCTCTGGCTTGGTCATCTTGGTGGCCCCTCTGGTGGCCTGGTTGCCGCACTGTGTGCCTCTCATTTCAGGCGTGGAAGGCTCACCTCATGGGCCCCGCCGGCTGCACCATGAACCTGCGCCGGACGCACGTGCTGCGCAAGACACCCATGCTGCCACTGGGTAAGTGTCCGCGCGGTCTAGGCCCCGTCCCTGGGTCCCTGGCAGGCAGGGTCATGTTGCAGCACCGGCTCTGGCTGAAGGCCCTCCGTGTGACCCTGCTTCCCCAGGCTCCGTGGTGGTGCTCAGGGAGTGACAACCCAAACCGCAGGTGTTCACAGGCACACTCACGTCTTGGTGTCCCTCCAGACCACCCACACCAGTGTCCAGAGTCAGGAACTGCAGTAGCAGGCCACAGATGGCGCCATGACCTGGTTCCCAAGTCAGTTTTGGCTACTTTATGTCATATTTAGAATGCCTTACAGAAAAGTTAGTATTTTTCATTAGAAAGTTATTCTTGACCTGAAAGAGTATTGGATACCAGACTTTTATTTTGGGGGCGCGTGATTGATGAGAACATGGGGAACCATGCTCGGTCAGTGCAGTTGGGCTGGCTGTACAGCTGATGCGATGCTGTGCCTCCCCCGCCCCACACCGTGAGTGAGGACTGCGGATGCTGGGGAGCCCTCAGCCTGGAAGCGGGGCCCTGGCCACACGGCTTCTGGTTTTTCGTTTGGTATTTGAAGTTGAAAATGAGGTATATGGCTTGGTTCTTCCTTCTGAGTGTGCGTCAGGCTTCTCCTCTGGCTTTTCCTCTTCTGCCATCACACGTGTGTCCTCATGGGTGGCCCTGCCACCTATGGGCTGGGTGACCGCTGTGTGCGGTGCCGACCCCCTGGTAGGTGTGTCCAGGCCCCTCGTACTCGGCTCCTCCCAGTGTCTGGTGACACCTGCCACTCACACCGTCACTGGGCTCTGCGCACTGACTCACATGTGTCCCCTGCACTCTGTGTGTCTGCATGTTCACTGCAGGTAAAGGCCCAGCCGCCACCAGGGCAGGGACCTCAGGATCCAAGGTGGGAAGCAAGATCCCCACCCCGAAGGGGGGCCTGAGTAAAAGCTCCAGCAGGACGTACACGAAGCGGTGACACGACGCAGCGCCCGCCTCCAGAGGGGCCGTGCAGCTCCCATGACGTGGCCATGACTCCTCAGAGCATCCCTGGACATGCTGACCCCTGCTCCACCCCTGCTGCCCTGGGCTCCTGGCCATGCCCATCCCGAGTGCGGCCCTGTCTCCCCGTGGCTCCGCTGTCAGGTCTCTGCCCTTCCGGCCCGGGGTCACAGAAAGAAACAGTTCTGCCGAAAGAGCAGCATTGGGCAGGCACATGCAGAGCGACCTCTCCACAGACGCTGGGAGTGATTTCCATAAAGTCCTTGCTCCCTCTAAACCTCTTGCACGTGGGTCTCTCTCAGCGTGGGGGACGGTTCGCAGGGCTCACCGGGCCAGGATGGGACAAGGTGAGCTGGTGCCTGCGAGTCACCCTGTGCCCCTCCTCCCTCAAGGTCAGGGAGCCATCAGCCTGCAGAGCCTGCACGTCCACAGCAGCATCAAGTAAGGTCAAGGTGGAGAAGTAAGGTCACTGCCCAGCCCCCTCAGTTCTCACCTGCAGGTGCTCTGAGCACAGCCCACCTGACACCACCACCCCCAAGCTGGCCCCCTCCCCAAGGGGATCGGAGGGTAATGCTGATGGCTGCACAGCAGGCCCTTCCTCAGGGGGCTTCAAGTTCTTTACATGCATGAACCCCTAAAAGTATATGAGACAGCATTCCCTGATGCTCCTGCACTCACCTGAGCAGGTGTGTCAGTCAGAAAGGCCATTCCTTAAGCCCCTCGAGCAGATGGAGCGACCCCCACCCTGTGTAACTTTCAGAGGAGCTTCCGAGCTTCTGCCCAGCCCATCACCCTGACCCACTGGGATCTGTGGAAACTGAACTGTATGTTCTTTTCTCCAACACATTATATCATACTTTAATAAAAGTCAAGTAAAATGATGAAACCAAACCTCTCCTCACCAACCCCCAACCAACCCAACCCCCTCAGCCTATGGAAGTGGCTTGCCCTGCTTCAGAGCCAGGTAGCTGTACGGAAAGCCAGCGTTTGTCCAAAACATGCTTGGAAAGGCTATCTTCATGTCCAGGCCTGTGGTCCCCAGGTGCCCAGCCCACTAGAGACCCAATAAAGGTAGCCCTGCCCAGCCATGTGCCCAGGGGTACGCCTTCCTCCTGAGCGTGTGACAGGTAGGCTTCCAGGATGCCCACTAGAAACTCACAGAATTGATGAAATTTGTACTGCACAGTTAATGTAAGAAATTTTAATTCCAAACCATGTAAAATAACAAACTATATAATTTTTAAAAAACTAACAGCTATTTGAGCAAGGTACTCCCTGGGTAAGTTAGTGGCCGTGAACCTGCACTAGTCAGTCTGGTGAACTGATACTTTCTCACGTGGTCAACTCAAAATCCTGAGCCAGAATAAGACCGACAAAGAGAGCTACCTTCAAAAATATACTCTATTAAAAGATTTAAAGGTATGGGGGGAGAAGCAACGTAAAACTTTACTAGATAGAACAAGAGTACGGATGCCAGGGATTCTTCCTGGTTCAAAAATGTGTTGCCATGACCTTCTAACCCATTGCTGAAGTACACATAAAACACTCCTTTAAATTGAATGAGAAAAGTTAACCAAGAAATTATCCTTTTCTCGCCAATCAAAGCTTATAAGAAACATACATGTAATGTTTTCTATATATTGTAAAGATGTTTCTAAAAATACTTTTTAGTGATTGACAAAATGAATTGCATTTAAAACAGGTCGATCTTGCTGATTACAGAAGAATCATGTGTTTATGTTCAAATGATTCCGGGCAGTAAAAGGTTTACAGAGTTATATGCTATTAAGGAACCAAGAATAAAGGATAAAAAAGTAAAAAGGAACTGTAAGCTGCCTTGGCCATTCATAAATATCTAAACTTGGAACAGTAATTAATAACTGAAATTTCATTCATGAATATGTTTTGGCTATTTAACAATATTTATTTTATTATTTTCATATTTCAGATTATTCTAATTTAAAAGAATTATCTATAAATTTGGCATTAGGATACAAATGTAAATACTTTTAATGAAAATTTGCAACTTTTTAATGTTTTGACATAGTTTTCTATTTGTCTTTATTTCAGGTACCAAAATTGTAAAACATCTAAGTAATATATTTTTGTTGTTGTTTCAGGGCTTAGGGGTGAATTCACCCTAAGCATGTGAATATAATAAAAGGATTACTAAATGTTCTGTCCCTTTTAAGACTATACTTGAAAAGCTTATGGTTTAAGTTACATCTCCTTCTGTAAACATGCAGGTGTGATACAGCCCCGAGATGCGACTGAGTCGCTGAGGGTTGCTGGGCAAGAGGCAGGGGGCACTAAGTCACCAGGAGGGAGTCTAGTTCCTAAAATAAGTTATTTGTGGGTTTACTGCTGAAGCTGAAAGATTTTAAGGTGCACATAAATTAGAAATAGTGGCCAGTTTTATCCTGTGGGACGGAGAGAACAGTTTATAAACACCCCAGTTGTGCTCCCATCAGAGGCTCATGACTCTTCCTGGGTGTTTTCATTCCTTTTGAAAGGGAATTTTGACCAGCCAACAAGGCTGTTTTGCTCTTCAAATAAGTAACACAGTATTTTCTCTGCTGTAAACTGGTTTTAAGCTTTTACTAGTTTTGATTTTATGGTTGTTTCCATTTTGAAATTAGTTTTTTCCATATATGTATACATATGTATATATACACACACACATAAGGGCTTCCCCTTATATGGAAGGGGAAAGAATCCACATGTGGCTCAGCAGGTAAAAAGAATCCACCTGCAGTGCAGGAGACTTGGGTTCAATTCCTGGGTCAGGAATATCCCCTGGAGGAGGGCATGGCAACCCACTCCAGTATTCTTGCCTGGAGGGTCCCCATGGAGAGGAGCCTGGCGGGCTACAGTCCATAGGGTCATAAAGAGTTGGACATGGATGCACATATGCATAAACTTAAAGTTTAGGGGCATTACAGTTTAAACAGCAAAAATCAGTTCTCTCACCTGCGTAGGCAGGGTGTGTGAGCGAGCCTGTGCACAGGAGGGAGGGGGAAGCTGGTGTGAACTCCGGGAGAGTGTGGTTCCACCTGCTCTCAGTTAGGTATTCATCTATGCCATTGCTTATCTGCTCTTAAAAACTAGATCAGCACTAAAAAGCCTGTGAAGTAACGTGCGCCCCGAGTCCCGGGAGCCCTGGGGCCTGCACCCACCCCTCCTCCACTGCTGCCTCCACCGGGGGCAGGGAAGCCCTGGGTGGGGGTTGCACCTCCTGGATCTGAGGTCAGGGCTTAAGGCAGCAATACCCCCTGAGCTGCTGCATTGGGAGCAATTCTGTAGAGGTCCTGTGCCCCCACGTGAGTGTTCTGAAACTCTCTGAAGACCTGCGGGGCAGCTGTTCTCACCTCCACTGTAGGCAGGGAAACTGGCTCAGTGCCCAAACCCTCATCCAGACGTCAACGCTATGCCCTGCACCTCTGTGCACCCTGGAACAGGGGTGTGGGCACAAGTTCCAGGTAGTGGAGTCCAGATTTGCTTGTCTCTGCCTCGGTCCCCACCTGGAATGGAGCTGAGAGAAAGGTGCTAACAAGGCCCCCACCTACCCCCATGCACCCCCATGCCCAGGCAGCCTCCACTCCTTAAGCTCAGGTGGGGAAAGTGCTGAGCCCACGGCGGGGATGGGGGAGACTGAAGGCATGGGGCCATCCACCTGCCCAAATGGCCTTGAAATCACTCCAAACTTCCTTCTGGCCCAAGGCACCTAGGGATGCCTCCCGGTGGGGCAGGAGCAAACCCCCCACCCCACCAGCTTCAGGATGAAGGACACCACAGCCCCCACACCACCCCCACCAAGTCTGAGTGCTCAAGTGCAGGGGCAGTGTGCAGGCCCCTCCCCATCAAGAGATATCCCGCAGGACAAGTGGAGAGTGGAGTCAGATTCTGAAAGGGGTGGTCTTGTGAGCAGGCAGCCTGGGTCTGGCTCATCCCCACGGCCCCCTTTCACGGCCCTTATCCTGAAGGTTGAAGGCTCCCCAGGAATGGCCCACGGCCACCTCTGCACCAGTCATCTGGCCATGCCTTCACTATTATTTCCTCCTGGTGTCCGGAGACCAGTCCTGGAAATGGAAGGTAGCAGCATCCCGTCTGACACTGTGGGGTGACAGCTGGCACCACTCCAAGGGTTCTGGATCGATAGCTTCCTTCCCCCGGGGGTAAGGAGACAACACTTGGGAGTGCTATTCACCAAATTCAGGGATCCTAAGGCTGGGTCAGAAGCAGGAGGGCAAGCGAAGCCAGCGCCCAGGGCCTCCAGCCTCCACCAGGGCAGGGACCAGGGTATGGACAGTGATAGAACCAGGACTCGGGCAGGGAATGGGATGGAGAGGGGTCTGGCTGGACTGGCTGCCCCCGCAGGCCGACCCAGCAGCTGGGCCAGGCTGGGGAAGGTGCAGCCATAGCGCTGGGGTCTGCCTGCACCATCCCCAGGATCCACCTCGGCTGTCTCAATGGACTCACCATAAAGGCGTGGATCCCTTCATGATGGAATCCTGAGCCTGACACATTTAAGCTGTGCACATGGAACCATCCTTCTGTGATCCGTCACTCATGCTGCCGTGTGCGGCTCAGCGCGCGTTCTCCACATGGCCGTCTGCTTCCAGCTTGTCTCACAATGTACCATCCTCTCTCCTTGTGATGGTGGTTGGCAGTGTCCAGTGTCAGCTCCTATACAACGGTTACTTCCCGCATTGCCCATCAAGATGGCATGTGTTAGCACGAGCTGTCGCACAGCCGCCCAGAAACCTACTCCAGGAAGCAGGCGAGAGGACTCGCAGATCCCAGGAACTGAAAGCCACTGATACTAAGTATGTATGTACAATCTTCCAAGAAATCACTGAGGAGACCAAGAGCTCTTCTGGGTGTGGCTGCAGCAGCACGCGGAGGGAAGTACAAAGGTGGACGAGATCTTAGGGGCCTACCCTCACCTCTCCTGACCTTGGGACAGTCACTGCCTGTCCCTCACAGATGGAACTGGTCACAACAGTGACAAAGATAAAAATGTGTCTTTGCTGTGTGGGGTCACAGGGTGACAAGGGTGAACTCAGCGCAGCACAAAGGCTCTGCTGGAAATAAACACGGTATATTCACAACAGACTTCCCAGGTGGCGCCATGGTAAAGAACGTGCCTGCCAGTGAAGGAGACGCCAATCCCTGTGTCCTGAAGTTCCCCTGGAGGAAGAAATGACAACCCACTCCAGTATTCTAGCCTGGAAAATCCCCATGGACAGAGGAGGTTGGCAGGCTACAGTCCATGGGGTTCAGAGTCAGACATGACTAAGCACGCGCACGCACGCACACACATACACACACACTCATTCAAATGTACTGAAACACCAGACAGCTGACAATGCACAAGTGCCACCCACACACTGATGACTCCCGCAGAACTAGGCCTGGCCCTGCACCATATACAGGAAGCACACAAAAAGCAGCAAAACTAGTGTCAGGGTACAAGGGGGTGTTGTAAGGGCTGGTGATCGTTGTTTTCTTGAGCTTCATGGTGGCTGCACGGACGGGTTCCGTCTGGACTAAAGCCATGTACGCTGTGTGCACACTTTTCCGGAAGTCCATCACCCTTCAATACAATGTTCAGAAATTTCAAAACAAAACTTGCAATTCTGCTGGGGTGAGGGGTTAACGAAAACAGGAGCAGAGAATAGTACAGTCGACCTCAGCACTATTCCTCTCACCCCCTCCTCCAAACAATTCCAGCCCGTGGGTCCTAACACAGGGAAACTGCTCCCAAGCAGCCTCACAAACTTGCCTGCCCAACAGAAATGCCTGTGAAGTGTGTAAATCCCCACACCCGAGCTACAGCCCAGACTGTTAGGCCAGCATCTCTGGACAAGGGGCTGGGGCCTCATTCATTTCTAATTTCCTGGTGACTCCAATACACAAACCACTAACCTAAAAAGAAAAAAGTGAATAAGGTGCTTATTAAAAACAGCAAAGAAGGCTTATTTGACGATTGTGACAAGGGAAAGTCATCTCAACTCTTATTACAGGGGGGCTGGGGCTTTATAAAGGGCTTCAGTTCAGTTCAGTTCAGTTGCTCAGTCGTGTCCGACTCTTTGCAACCACATGAACCACAGCACACCAGGCCTCCCTGTCCATCACCAACTCCCGGAGTTCACTCAAACTCATGTCCATCGAGTCGGTGATGCCATCCAGCCATCTCATTCTCTGTCGTCCCCGTCTCCTCCCACCCCCGATCCCTCCTAGCATCAGACTCTTTTCCAGTGAGTCAACTTGTCGCATGAGGTGGCCAAAGTATTGGAGTTTACCAGGTGGTAAAGAACCCACCTGCCAATGCAGAAGTTGGAGACGCGGGTTCGATCCTTGGGTCGGGAAGATCCTCTGGAGGAGGAAATGGCAACCCACTGCACTGTTCTTGCCTGCAGAATCCCATGGACAGAGGAGCCCGGCGGGCTACAGTCCATGGGGTCGCAGGATCAGACACGACTCAGTACGCACGCCCGGGTGTGATTATGGCCACAGGGCAGGGAGAGGGAGCCAACAGATGGGAAACTACCGAGATGAACTTGGTTGAGTTTGAAGGGTAGCAGGACTATGCCACCCGGAAACGTGCACCTCGGTACATTGGCTATTTCGAGCTGTGTGCCCCTGAAAATCAGTCACTGCAGGGAGAGGCTTGTCTGAACTTCCCTTCTTGCCTAAACATAGCCTCCCAAAGGAACTCAGTCGTCCGAGACCCCCGAGGGACTAGGAGGAACAACACAGCCGGTGTCACACGGTCGTCCCGCCCGTCTGTCTCCTAAGGCCCGTTCCTCTCCCCTAAAAGCCACTCATCTCCTCCCCCTTCGCCCTGTAGATGGCTTTTAGCCCGAGGAGTCACGACGTTCCCGGGCACCACCCCCGGGCCTTGAGGCCGACGCGTCCGCAGATTCGCTCTCCGGTCTTTCTTAGGGACTCGGTCGTCCCCGCTGCTTCCCGACAGCCTAGGGTGGGAGGGCTCGACCAGCGGCCCGACGCTCCAAGGTCCCACGCCCACAGCGAGAACCGGGTCCAAGGCGCCGAAGGTCTCAACGCCCCCACCCTACCCGGCTCCTTTAAGACGCTCGCGGCGGCGCTCTAGCGTCCGCGCCGCTCTCGATGGCGCCTTCCGGCCCAGACCGGAAGCTGCCCCACGTGCCCCGGAAGCGCACCGGCAGGGGCTGCGGGAGCGGCGGCGCGATGGCGGCGGCGGCTGCGGTGTCGGAGGCCTGGCCCGAGCTGGACCTGGCGGAGCGGGAGCGGCGGCGGGAGCTGCTGCTGACGGGGCCCGGACTGGAGGAACGGGTGCGCGCGGCGGGCGGGCGGCTGCCGCCGCGGCTCTTCACCCTACCGCTGCTGCATTACCTGGAGGTGAGCGGCTGCGGGAGCCTGCGCGAGCCGGGCCCAGGCCTGGCGCAAGGCCTCCCGCAGCTGCACAGTCTCGTGCTGCGGCGCAACGCGCTGGGGCCCGGCCTGAGTCCCGAGCTCGGCCCGCTGCCCGCGCTGCGTGTGCTCGACCTGTCGGGCAACGTGCTGGAGGCGCTGCCGCCGGGCCAGGGCCTAGGCCCCGCCGAGCCCCCGGGCCTCCCGCAGTTGCAGAGCCTCAACCTTAGCGGCAACCGGCTGCGCGAGCTACCGGCCGACCTGGCGCGCTGCGCGCCGCGCCTGCAGACCCTCAACCTCACCGGAAACCGCCTGGACGCCTTCCCCGCCGCGCTCTTCCTCCCCGGCGCGCTGCCGCTGCTCAGCGAACTGGCGGCGGCCGACAACTGCCTTCGGGAGCTCAGCCCTGACATCGCCCACCTGGCGTCGCTTAAGGTGAGAGGGGCGGGCCCTCTGGTAGTTGCGGTGGGCGATCTTCTCCCGGTGCTGAGCCATTCCTCCTCGGCCGGGAAGGGCCAGTGCAGCGTCGGCACCGCTGGGAAGCCGGTCCACCCCCAGGTCCCTTCCCACTCGCCTGACCTCCATCCTCGGGTGGTCTCACGGCTTGCATCACATTCTGCTCACAACTGGGCTTTAACACTTAACACAGGCGATTGTTTTTTGATTGCCAGCTGGGTGGACTTCCCGCTCAGGTCGGAAGCAGATCAGCAGCAGGGACTCATTGTTAAATGTTTGTATCTCCAAATATTTGCGAAAGGACAGTGAGCTCTGTGCGCGGGGCCTCCCAGACAGGGCAGGAAGCTGTGAAATTTGCATAAGGGCCCTCCTGTGATCTCACAGGATAGTTCACTTGACCCCAGCAGCGACTTTTCAAGGCAAGGGTGGTTATTCCTGTCTTACAGGAGGCGGGAAGGATTGCCCAGAGTACACAGAGAATAGCTTGCAGCATTCTCTAGACTGTTCTGTCTAGGGACTGCTTGCTTGTTTTATTTATCCGGGGACCCCAGGGCAAACAATGCTGGGCTTATAACACGGGCCTAGTAAATCTATTGAGGAAGAGGCGGAAGGGCAGAGGTTGCCGGCATCGCAGCCTAAGTCCAGTCTAGAGGCGCTTGTCCTTAAACAGGCAGGCCTCTGTTTCTTTCACTTGTTTTCCATTCCTTTTATGCAGACTTTTTATAAACACTCAAATGTGTATGCAGTTTAGCAACTGACTTTTTTGCAGCGGGAATTGCTCTTGAGATGTTGCCAACTCATTTTACAAATGTCTATGTGTCAGGATTAAAAAGCAGAGACATCGCTTGCTGACAAAGGTTGGTATAGTCAAATCTGTGGTTTTCCCAATAGTCATGTAGGGATGTGGGAGTTGGATCATAAAGAAAGTCGAAGAATTGATACTTTCAAATTGTGATGCTGGAACCAGTTAATCCTAAAGGAAATCAACCCTGACTATTCATTGGAAGCACTGATGCTGAAGCTGAACCTCCAATACTTTGGCCACCTGATGTGAAGAGTCAACTCACTGGAAAAGATCCTGATGCTGGGCAGAATTGAGGGCAGGAGAATGGGGTGACAGGATGAGATGGTTGGATGGCATCACCAACTCGATGGGCATGAGATAGTGGAGGGCAGAGGAGCCTGGTGTGCTTCTGTCCACTTGCAAAGAGTTGGGCACGACTTAGTTTCTAAACAACAACAACATCGTTGTGTCAGGATAGAAGTGTGTGTGTGTGTGGTTGCCAGAACAGAGTGATACGCCACGACTTAGTGACTAAACAACAGCATTCTGTCAGGGTAGAAGTGCGTGTGTGTGGTCACAGGAACACGGTGCCATGCACTTGCTGGTGTTTCCAGGAAGGTGCTCAGGAAGCTCCTAGAACGACTCCCAGACACTGGTCCCCAGGGCTGTAGCTTCCCTAAGAGGCTGGTGTGACACGTGGTGTAAGCCCTTTCTGTTCCGTCACCCATCTCCTACTCTTGATTTTACAGAAGGTGAGAGTTTGGTTTGTTTCTTTAATGTTCTGTGTGCCTCGCATACCTGCCCAGTAAAGTCGTCTTTGTTGTGCCCAGAATGCCCTCACTCAGGTCAGAGACAATGTCTCACTGCTCAGCCTCCAGTTCCTGGCCCACCTTGTTCCCATTTCTAGACTCCCATCCATCTCTGTTACATGAAGAGGCCATTTCTTGGAGAGCGTCACGTCAGAGATGCTGGGAATCTGCTTGGACTTGGATGTCCTTGGGGAGCCTTTTCTAAAGTGGTGCCTCTCGAACTGGGTGAAGCAGAGTCCCTCCACCTGCTGGAGCTGCAAGGACACCAGTTTTCTCTGTCCTTCCTGCGCTTTGGGGGAACAGCTGATCTCAGAACGGAAAGAGTGGGTTCAGTTCAGCGTCTTGTAGCAGCGCCCTGGGCTCCTGCCCATGTCCTCCCCCGTGAGAACTGTGAGGTTCCGTGGTGTCATGAAGAAAGCACGGTGACAGTGCTGCTGCGTGCCCTCTGTGGCTCTGTAGCCGCGCCAAGGTTGTGGCTTAACACAGCACCAGCGCTCTTCTGTGCTCCCGGTCATCCACTCGGCCGGCCCAGCTGGACCCGCGCCTCCTGGCTGTTGATGGCTCGTGTGGCCGCAGTCAGCTGCTGCGGGCTCGGGCTGGGCTCAGCTGACACGGCTGACTCCTCTCTCTGTGTCATCTCGGGACGTCTCCTGCCCCAGCCAGATGGTCTGCCCTCACGTGGTAGCTCAGGGCTCCAGAGCCGGGCCTTCTTGGGAAGCAGACCTGGACCCCACAGCCCACTGAGTCCACGGCATCCTGCTGATTGTGTCAGCAGAGCTCAGTTGAGAGTCGTGGGAGACACAGCACATGGATGTGGACACCTGGAGGGGCCACCAGAGTGACAGCGCACAGCTTCTCCTTGTCCCGCTCACCCTCCCTGTCCACAGAGGGCCCACATTAGTGCCTTGGTGTCCAGTCACCTGGGAGCCGTGAAGGCCGGATGTTTGTCTCCACTGCAGCCACGAGGGCAAGGAGGCTGCACAGAGAGCTGTCCTCCCCGTCCCGGCCCACGCTGCCTGGAGAGCCCAGCTTCCTCATTGGCCCAGCCTCAGGGCCCCCAGACAGGTTTCTTCCCACCGGGTTCCATTACCCGTGGACTCAGCCACTGAACTGGGATGAGCCAGAGATTGGTCCCCGCACAGCACTCTGCCCTCACTGTCAGGGACAGCTCCCCAGACCCATGGCGCTCCCGCTGGGGACCGCTGGAGGGATGGGCAGGACAGGCGTGCCCCCAGCTGTCCTGGGGACAGCATGTTTGTCAGCTGAGGGAGCACAGTGTCCAGGGTTTGTCCAGTCTTGCCAGTGCCAGGCCCAGTGTCACTCATACAGGACTCCTCCCAGTATCAGCTTCCACAAAGAAGTATCTTTCCATCTTTTTATTTTATCAGTTGCTGCTGGAGATAGTGGGTCCTGGTCCCCTCAGCTGGAGCAGAGGGGTTCTTCCACACCCCCAGGGATAGTGTGTGTCTGTGGTCTCAGACAGGAAGTTAGGGTCCTTCCCCTGCAGCGTGGCCTGGCAGTGGTCAAGTTGTAGTCTAGAGAGGAGACTGGCCGTGTCCAGTCAGGAGGGAAGATATGGGTGGGTGTCCTGGGAAGGTGCCTCCAAGTGCACTTAACTCTCCCCTTGGTGATTATGCCTTTCTTATCTCCCGCCCTCCTGTGCAACTGAACTCCCTGTGTGGATGTTATGTCAGGTTTCTCCCATCTCCTGGAGCCCCAGCACCATCCCCCCACCCCCACCCAGCGCTCCTGGTCCACTTGGGAAACCTGTGGACTCCACTCCACATCACATCTGCGGTTCAGGTGGGGCTGGGTGTGGCACATGGTGCTGCTGGGGTCCATTTTTGCATGTTAGTGGTCTCCCTGTTTCTGCTGGACACGGCCCCCAGAGACCCAGCAGCTGCCCAGCCCCCTCCTCTGCCAGGCCTCAGGGCAGGTCCTGAGCTGCCACCACTTGCTGCTCGGAATACCTAGTGTTAGTGATCGTGGCCCTGTATGACCCCACCCTGATACCACTGCACCTGCCCTGTGGAGACCACTCCACCAGGCTGCTGGCCTGGCACGGCTCTGTTCGGGCTGGGGATCCCTCCTGCCCCCATTCCTTGCTGGCGCCTCCCCTGTTGCTGTCTCAGGGTCTTCTCACCACGGAGGCAGGTGCACTCCACCATTGGTGGCTGTGCTTTGACGCCACAGGTGCCAGTGGAGTCCAAGCTGTTTGGCCAAAGCCCGTCTAGATGGTACAGGAGACCCCAAGGCTGGATGTGCAGGTCAAACCTAACTGTGACACAGCAGCCCTTTGTTCCTGCTCACAGCCTCCCTGCGGGCACAGGACCCAGCTCATCTGGCCCCAGCCTGGCTGAGTGTGCACATCAGGCATCAGTCTAGGTGACCCTGACCAGCCCTCCAGAGCAGGCGTCTTCTGATGCAGGACACGTGGGCTCAGCACCGCCCAACTGTGGGACGGGGACACTGCCATGTCCTGTTGGGTGGGGGGGCAAGGTGTCACAGGGTGGCCTGGAAGGGCCACGTTTCTGCCCACCTGTCCAGTCTCACCCGCGTGGAGGGACAGGCCAAGAGAGGCGACACCGTGGCTGCTGAGTCACCTGCAGCCCGTTGAGCACTGAGTGCTCATCCCTGGTGACACTCGGAGACTGCACTGGGCGCACCTTTCCTTTCTGTTTCCAGGTTGAGTGCAGGATCAGAGCCTGCTTGGCAGTTGCTCCCTTCTCCCCAGACCTCTGGTCCTGCCAGGCAGAGGCTCTTCTGTCGCACACCCACCTGCCACGTCCCTCCAACTGCTGTCCCAGCCTCACTGCCGAGCCAGAGGGCCCCAGACAGGAGTGATAAAGAAGGGTCCCTTTGTAACTTGGGGTTGCCCTCTATAACCACAGTAGACAACATCATCAGCGCCCCTGCCCACCTTCCCAGCTGGTGACAACCCTGCCACTGGCTGTGGGTCTTTTGGGACCATCATGTCCCAGTCAGGACCAGGACTCCTCGCAGGCCATGCTGGCGTGAGTGCTGCTCCCTGAGTGTCCAGAGGAGCCTGCCCACTGGGTTGTCACTGGGGCTCCGCAGTGGTCTCACCCAAGCACTCCCTGATGCTCAGTCCTCAGGAGGCCCCTGCCACCCATCACTGCCTCCTTTTTCAATGGCCAGACCCCTGTGCTCACTCCAGCTAAACCAGGCCAGCAGGCTTCTCGCCAGAGCTCCCCACATGAAGCCATTTACTTGCAGCGCTGGATGGCCCCTGGGACAGTGGTGTGGCCAGTCTCCTGTGAGGGGCTGTCCTCTTTACCACCAACTGAGTTGTTCCCCATCACCCCCACCCCCAGGGCACAGGACCGTGCCCTCCACCCACCACCTCTTACCCCAGGTCAGCGACACTGATGACTGCTTCCCTCATCCTCCTGTCCCTCTCACAGGCCTCCTGATGCACAGACAGCAGTGGCCCCCCCCACTCCCTCCTCCCACATCACAGCAAAGGGCCCAGAGCCCTCCCAGCATTGATGCAAACTCACCATCCATCATGCACGCAGGATACAGGAGAATCCCATGTGCTGGAAACATCCCATCTCAGCATGGCGCGTGACAGTTACTCATGCTCTGTTCTTTTCTGCTCATTTACTTAAAAACATCTTGGGACTTCCCTGGTGGTCCAGCGGTTAAGAACCTGCCTTGCAATTCAGGGGATGTGGGTCTGATCCTTGGTCTGGAAATTAAGGTCACACATGCCATGGGGCAACTAAGGCCACAAAATAAATATTGAAAACGGTAAAAACACTTTATCACTATTTTGTGGGAAATTTGTTTCTTATGTGAAGTTCCTGCTTGCTCTTAACCAGACATTCCCCTCCTTCCTTACTGTCTCTTTTTCCTCAACCTAATCATCGACCTGAAATTGTGCTCTAGTTGTTACCACAAGGACACAGTGGTCAAGCAGCATTTTAGAGAGGTGACTGCCAGGCCATCCACACCTCCCCTCAGTGAACAGTCCATGTGTCCATACTGGGCACCGGGGTGGGGGCAGGCATGGCGTGTGTTGTGTTGCTGATACAAGGCAGATGGTCAAGGAGGGTGGGCCTTGGGGGCCTCTCATGGCCCAGCCACAGACCAGATCTGGGGTCTGATGTGTCCCAGTCTCCCTTGCAGACACTGGACCTGTCCAACAACCAGCTGAGCGAGATCCCAGCGGAGCTGGCTGACTGCCCAAAGCTCAAGGACATCAACTTCCGGGGGAACAGGCTGCGAGACAGGCGCCTGGAGAAGATGGTCAGCGGCTGCCAAACCAGGGCCGTCCTGGAGTACCTGCGCGCCGGGGGCCGCGGCCGGGGCCGGGGCCGCGCTGAGGGCCCTGGCCAGGAGGAGGGCCGGCGGAAGAGGCGGGAGCGCAAGAAGAGGGAGAGTGGCGAGGGTGCTGACGCGCTGGTGGGCGAGGCCAGTCGGCTGCTGCTCCGCATCCTGCATGTGTCGGAGAGCTCTGCCCCGCTGACCATCCGGGCAAGCCCCGAGGTCAGGGATGTGCGACCGTTCTTTGTGGGCGCCGTCGTGCGGGGCATGGATCTGCGGCCTGGGAACGCACTCAAGCGGTTCCTGTCCTGCCAGGTGGGTGCCCACAGCTGTGAGCCTGGGGCAGGGAGGATGGGCCGTGGGCCGGGAGACCTTGGACGTCGCTCCTGCAGTGCACCTGGGTTTCCTCCCCTGACCTGGCCTGGGTCTGGGTGGGGGGGAGGGGCCTCCATCCTGAGTCTCTGAAATGTCACTACTACACTTGTGTAGTAAGTGACACGCTTGGTCTCACATGAGAGTATTAGGACTGTCAGCTCTCGCCAGCACGTTCTTGGATGAGTTGTTGAGTTTCTGTGAAGCTTTAGCTAGACAAGAGGAATTTGTTGTCTTTATGTGACATCTGCCCAGGTTTTAAAATAAACAGCACAAACTTGCCCGTGGGAAACCCCAAGCATGGTTGCATGGCTGAGGCCGCCTGTGGAAGGCCGTGCGTTCAGGGAGGGAGCCGAGCCAGGACCTGAGATCTGGGCTGGTTTTTCTTGTGAAGTCACACTTACGCTTATTCACTCGTAAACTTAGCTCAGGATGGGTCCTTGGAAGTGTTGAGCATCGTGTAGTAAGAGTTGGAGAAAGAGAAAATCCCGCTAATAAGCAGATAACAGTTCTCTGAGGAAGGCTCCACAAGAGAAACAGGTGGCTGGGGAGGCAGAGAAAGGCGGCAGGCAGGGCTGCTCTGGAGGCCAGGGTGATGGGGGGCCCCACACGCTGAGCACCGCCGCCCTGGATCCCCTGCTGCAGACGAAGCTGCACGAGGACCTCTGTGAGAAGAGGACAGTGGCCACCATCGCAACCCATGACCTCGGAGCTGTCCGGGGGCCCCTGCTCTACGCTGCCCGCCCGCCACAGGACTTCAAGGTGAGGCTCACAGCCCAGTTGTCTGCAGTCTTCAGTGTTCCGTCTGTGCTTTTAGAAAAGTATACGTGTGGACGAATGTCGGCACCCTGGTTAGAACGTGACCCTGCTCTGCTGTAAGAGGATAAGGCAGGCTGTGTCAACAGTTACTTTCAAAAGTAAATTCATCAAAGGAGGTGTGATTTGAAAGTGATTCCTTCACCTGCTCATTAACTTAGCCAAAAACTGCCGTTTACATCCCAGTTGCAAACCCCCTGATCTGGGGATGACTGCAGTGTGCGTTGTCCTGTCAAGATTCTGTTCCTACAAAAGGCACTGCAGGCCCCGACAGGAGGGTTCCCCAGGCATGGGTGCCGGCCCCGTCTCCTCCCACGGCCACCTCAGAGCCACAAACATGGCGACGCGGTTGTGCCTTAAGGGGTTTCAGGTTCAGCCCCTGGGGTGACCTCTGAAGGCACGTGTCTGCACGTGTCATGGGGGGCTCTCCTCGGCCAGCTGGCCATCTCACTGGGACCCACAGCACCAGGCCGATGTGACATTCTCCCCCTTGTAGATCATCCCCCTGGGGCGCCGGGAGGTCAAGGCCAAGGACCTGGTGCGACAGCTGCAGCTGGAGGCCGAGGAGCACAGGAAGCAGAAGAAGCGGCAGAACGTGTCAGGCCTGCACAGGTTGACGCGGGGACTCACTTCTCCCGGGGATTCACTCTCCTCAGGGCACTAACTGTTAGCACTGCGTCTCCTGGCTTCAGAGAATCAGTGCCTGGTAGGCGTGTCGTCTGGGGAAGGATGCCATTGGCACATCCACTAAGTGCCTGGGGACAGAGGCCAAGGCAGGGGGCAGCCAGGCCCACCGGCTGGGATTGGGCCTCTTGGAGGCCCAGGGAAAGTGCCCTTGCCCTGACAGAGCGCCCCCCCTCCAGCCTGTGTTTATTGCCGAGCCTGACTATGTGTTCCCACCAGGTACCTGCACTTGCTGGACGGGAAGGAGCACTACCCCTGCCTCGTGGATGCAGACGGCGACGTGATTTCCTTCCCACCGATCACGAACAGCGAGAAGACCAAGGTGGGGGCTTCTGTCAGCATCAGTGTTTTTGAGGCCATGTCATGTGTCCCGTTCCCCTCTTTCGCTGCTGGCATCCGTGGCCGCCCACGACTCCCCACGTGTGCTGCACCCCTCGGGGAGGCCACATCTGGGTCCATGTGCCACCATGGGGTTTTCTGTAGAAGAGACGTCAGAGTTGATGGTGTCTGCTTGTGATAACTTGGTTCTTTGCTGAAATCTTCCCAATTTCTTTTTAAGATTAAGAAAACCACAAGTGATCTGTTTCTGGAAGTGACAAGCGCCGCCAGCCTGCAGATTTGCAAGGATATCATGGACGCACTCATCCTGGTGAGCCAGCCCTGCCCCACCCTGCGCATGCCGCCCACCGAGGTGCTGGCCCCACAGGACTGATACCCCATCCACGGCCCTTTACCATGACTTCCCTGGGTTGGCTCTTATCTCTCAAATAAGAAGATCTTTTTCATTTGCAGAAAATGGCAGAAATCAACAAGTACACTCTGGAAAACAGAGAGGAAAGCTCCCTTTCGGACCCTGAGTCTGATGCCATCTGTGGACACGGCTCGGATCCCAAGGCAACTCCGGGTGCCATAGCAGCAGGGAGCACCCCACTGGTGGTGGAGCAGGTCCGGGTGGTGGATGAGGAGGGGCACCTGAAGGTGGTGTACCCATCCAAGACAGACTTGGACTTTGCCGCTGCCCATGTGACCGTGCTGCGCTGACGGCCAGGCTGACACCTGAGGCTCCCAGGTTGCGCCATCCACCGCGCCAGCTCCTCAGGGCTTCCGTGGGGTGGTATTAAACAATTCTTCACCTCAGTGTTTTTTAGGATATATGCACCCTCTGTTCAGTTCTCCATCTAGCCTGCCGTGGGAGAGGCCACGTTGTCGTGTGCTCAAGTCACTCCACTTTCACAGCTGGAGTGACTGCCAGCGCTCTTCATGAAGTCACTCAAATGTTGGAATTCATTGCTCACAGGGTTCTGCAATCATGTAGATACACAGCGAATCACTGTATTCAGGGGGAAAAGGACACCATAATTGGTGTGAATGTTCAACTTTAGGTTGAGAAGCTGAACCATGTGTGTTTTACTGAGCTGCACAGTTATTTTTCTACAATTCAGGGCCTTTTAAAGTTCTCTGGCACCAGCACTGCAACTTAGAGACAAGGGACGACATCAAGGTCTCCAGGTGCCGTAAACCATCATCTTTTTATAAAAACTTTTTAATGTGACCATAGAATTGGTAAAATCATTTTTCTTACTAGTGCTGCTGGATGCTTTGGGGGTGGGCTGCAGAGCCTGCCAGCGGGTGACAACCCACCCTGCCCACTGCACTGGCCAGATCGGGGTTGGGGGGGGTCCCTCTTTTGTAAACCTCACCACCAGGTGTCATGCCTGAGTCTGAAGGACAGTGTGCAGGTTCCCCACCACAAAACAGGCTTCCCGGCGTGGACAGGACGGTCAGCCGTGGTCAGCTCAAACCAGGACGAGCTGATGGTGTCTGGAGAAGACGTGAGGAGTCTAACACCCGGAACCACAGGGCATGTGCCCTGAGAGGCTCAGCATCATCTGGCCTTCTAGGTGATTCCAGCTCCAGGCCGGCAGTTGTGACTTCACTGCTCCAAGAGCAGCCAGGACGGGAGACCTGCCAGCTTCCCCATCATAGAGTGACACCATGGCTTCTCTGCTGTTTGACCTGCAAAGAACAGTTAGTGTCTTTTATCAGAATGAGTGGGGGAGGCATTAGCGAGAGCCCCACCAGACCCCAGTGTGCAGCCGTCAGCAGCAGAGAGGCCCACACCCCGCACACAGGGCCTGCCACACAGCCACGGGGGTTTCCCAGGGCCCAGCCAGCCCACCTGGAAGGATGTGGCAGAGCTGCCTTGACACCCGGCCCAGCTCTGCAGTCACCAGCATGACTGCAGTTCGTCGGCCCTGGGGCGGCCACACTTAGCCAGGCAGGAGAGGGCACCCGTGTCAGTGTTCCCCAAACCTACCGGATGTCTGCCTCGTGCCTCCATGTTGTCACTCTGTGACCCTCTGGCTGTCAAGGTCCACTGACGCCGTGGCTGGGATAGGCGCGGACATCACAGCAAAGCCCTGCAGGGAGCTCTAGGCCGGGGCTACAGCCAAGCTGCTCCCTTGGCTCCCAGCTGGCTTCAGTGGCCACATGTCACCAGATCTGGGGCCTCCCTGATGGTGGGGAGGCTGCCAGCCCTCCGCTCTTTTCTGGGGCAGCTTGATTGCGTGTGACGTTTGGAAACATTTAATGTACAGCAGGAAAACTCTTTGATGTTTTTGTCAGTCCAGCCCTCTAATAAAAAACGTTCGATAAGAACATCTGGGCTCCTTCCCGGTGAATCCTCAGGGTTTCTGGAGGAGGGTGTGGTGAGTGTTGGTGGGAGAACTGAGGACCAGGGGCCCCCTGGCCACAGAGAGCAAGACGCAGTTACCTCCTGTCTCAGGGGCCTGGCCCAGAGAGGCTGCTGCCCTCGATCGCACCCCAATCCTGGGAACCAGCCCCTGTGGCAGTGCCCAGAGGGCCCCCACCCAGGGACAAACACGAAGGAGTCAAGTTGCTGGGACCCCAGCAGACCACCCCAATCCTAACCTGCTGAGGGAGGGGCCAAGCGCTTCCCCTGTTCTCCCTACTTCCCCAGGGCTGCCGGGACATGGCCTCCACCCTGGCTACGGGGTCCAGCTGGGGCCCTAGGCAGAAGGGTGGGGTTGGGGGGATGGGTCTCAGGTGGCTCGTGTGTATGTGTGTGTGGGGGGGTGCCCCATGTGCCCCTGCCTGCAGCCCCCACCATGGGCCAGGAACCCAGTGCCAGCAGAGCCCAGGAGCCAGAGGCACAGAGCATCCATCAGGGTGTGAGCTGGTGCCCCCAGCTCTCCATTCGGAGACCCGGTGGGTCATGGGGACACACAGAGTAGGGCTGGCCAGACTCAGGCCTGACCCCAGCAGTGTGTACAGCTGCCTGCTGGCAGCCCCTGCCAACCTCCCTGCTTTGCCCCGGGCAAGACACTCCTGTGCATCAGCAGACCTGCTTCTGTGGTGGAGGGAGGGGGCTATCAGAGGAACGTGGCCCTGGAGGCTGCAGGCCATCTCAGAAGCCAGAGAGGCCAAGCCGGCCTCAGAAAGAGGGAGTCGGGAGCAGGGGACATCCAGGGTCACTCCTCCCTTCTGTCCTGCACCGTCTCCCCGCTCCTGTCCAAGGCTACACCAGCCCTCGGGGAGGCCCAGCCCCTGTACCACTGGACTGCTGACCACTTAGAGCCCAGGGAGGCCACCCAGCCTAAACCTGCCAGGCTGGTGGCCCCCGCCCACCTCCCCCACAGTCCCCACCCCAGTGCTAATACTGAGGTGGCCGGAGGGGACTCCCAACTGGGGCATCAGAAAGAGGCCAGACGGGTGTGGGTCAGTTGATGCTCCCTCCCCGAGTTGGGGGTTGGGGTGGGGTGTCTCTCTGGAGATGGATGCTGAGGCCCCAGAGCCCAGGGTGCTGAACAGACCCTCCACCACGGCCCCTTACCCTGCTTTCCCACCTCCCACAGCAGGCCCTGCTGAAGCATCACTGCTGGGGGAACCCCAGCCCAGCAGGGAACTCAAAGCCAAAGGGTCACCTGGGTGGTGCAGCCCCACCTCATGCCCACTTGACCCAGGCCCTCAGCCAGTCCCGTGGGGTCTCGGCCCTCCCTGGCTTCTCAGCCTCTGATACCCAGGTCTGCTGAGCCCATGAGGGTCCCGACTGTCCTTCATCTCCTGCCCTCAACTCTAGGGTGAGGACACTGTCCTAAAATGGTGTTTCTCACAAGGGTACCCAGAATAGGAGGGCCCGAAGGCAGGGAGATGCTCTCCGTGGTCAGGAGACAGGAGTAGGCCTGGCCACATATGGAAACTCAGCCCTGCCTCCAGTGCTCGCCTCCCTAGAGGGCCTGACCAGGACTGGCTGCATCCCAAGGCCAGAAAGCAAGAGGCCTCCCAGCCGCTGTCCAGATGCCCTCCAGCCAGTTCCACATCAGTCACTGGAGAGGCCCACAGGAGACACCATTATTCATGTTTCTGTTCAACAGACATTTAATGACCACCTCCGAGTGCAGGGTCTGGGCCTCCCAAAGGGTGCAAGCGGAAGGGCCAGGCTCCTGCAGAGCCCACCCAGAGGGGTGGACAACCCCAGGGAACACGCCCACGTTCCTGGAGGGAAAACACAGCAGTGGGTCTTGGACAAGAGCCGAGGCCCCTCTCCCCCGTCTGCCCAGGAAAAGACTCAGCCCCTGGGGAGGGTGGATGGACAGGGAGACATACATACCCCTGCCCTGAGAGGCATCCTTCCACAGCAGGAGTCAGAAGGGCTAGAGAGGGGAGGAGCCTGCAAGGCGGGACACAGCCCCACTAGAAGCCCACCCAGAGAGGACCCCAGTAGGGAGAGAAGGGAGGTTTGGGGGCCCTGGGCTGCAGGCCTATCCTGGGTGTGCCCTGTAGTCAGGCTGGGACTGGTCTCCCAGTCACGTGGGCCCCTGGGTGGGTATGTGCCAGGCACGCATGTATGTGCCCCCATGGACCTGTGTCCCTGTTTGTCTGTATGTCTGTGGGTGCCTGTGACAGCTGTGCACACTGGTGTCCATGCAAGTCCCTGGAATCTGTGCAATGGTGCAAGGAATGCCTGTATACATGGTGAGGGGCTGTGTATACACAGGGGAGCTGTGTATAAAACGGGGGGCTGTGTATAGACAGCAGGGCTGTTATACAGGACTCTGGGTACACCGTGGTCTGTGTAGGCAGGTGGGTCCATGCACATGGAAGGGTTCTCGCACACAGGGTGTCCCTCCAGCCTTGCTCCTGGGGTCATGTCTGGGCAGCGTTTACTTGCACTTGTGCACGTAGTAGCCGGTGATGTAGCCCAGGATGAACACGACCCAGAAGAGGGCCACGACCCCCAGCACCTTCATGGCGATGCCCAGCTTGCCCGAGCACAGCTTCTGGGAGACCCTAGGGTGAGAACCGCAGGCATGTGAGCTCCGGGCAGCCCTGACTGGAGGGGGATGGGAGCTGGGGGAGGAGGAGGAGGAGCAGGCCCCGGGCAGCATGGCAGCCTGGGCACTCTGAACTCGGAAGACAGGAGGGAACAAGTGAAGGAACAAGTCAGGGAAAGTGTGGGGTCTGGGTCTGTGGATGTGGTGGCTGCCAGGAAGGACAGGAGGGGTCTGCATAGGGCGAGGCGGGGCCCCTCCTTCCTGGCCCCTCACCTCTGCCAGCCTGAGGCCTCCTCTGTGCTGGGCCCGCTGGCCACATGGACTTCATCTGGGCGGCTGTTCTCCCACCTGCTGTACCTGACGCTACTCTCCTGGGGCTCCATCATGGGGTCACAGGGTTCTGGTGGGAGAGACAGAGGGTGGGCTGAGGCCTCCTGAGGCCTGTTCTACCCCCAGGGGGCCAGTGGTCAGGTTCCATGTGCCATTGCTTTTAGGGTGAGAGTCTGCCTGGAGGTGGGGCCAGGGCAGAGAGGCACTGAGGCGGGCTGGCTCCTTTGTGTGCTCACTCAGTCATGTCCAACTCTTGGCAACCCCATGAACAGGCTCCTCTGTCCATGGGATTTTCCAGGCAAAAATACTGGAGTGGGCTGCCATTTCCTCCTCCAGGGAATCTTTCCAACCCAGGGATCAAACACATATCTCCTGCATCTCCTGCATTGGCAGGTGGATTCTTTACCACTGTGTCACCTGAGAATTTCTTCCAACACCCTTTCATCTGGCTTTAGGGGTACACAGTGGTTAGGCCACTTGCCCAGGGTCACGTGGGAGGAGGCAAAGAGGGAATTCCAACAGAGTCTGAAAGTCAGCCAAACCCTGCCCTCAGGAATGTGAGAGGCTGTGCTTCCACCAGCCTGCTCCCCCCTGGGGGTCAGGCAGACACAGCTGCTGCCACCCTGGAGGGCCCTTGGCTGGGGTCAGGTCACCAAGCCTGATAACAGCCTGACCTCCTCCCATTCCTGCCAGATAAGGCCCCAGAGCCTTCCCTGGAGGGTGGGAGGCAAAGGGCTGGGGCCTGCAGAGCGGCAGGCCTGGGGGCAGCTGGTAGGGCTTGGCAGCAGTGGCAGTAGCTGTGATTTCTGGCCTGTCCCAGTTGCAACACCTCCCTCACCTACTGCTAAGCCCTGCTGGTGGTCAAGGGGCTTGAGAGGCCCCTCACTTTTAGAGGCCTGAGACTTTGCTGCGAAAACCTGACCTGTCTTCCAGGTAATCTGGGACACAGAGGCTTAAAGGCACAGTGAGCCACTTAGCAAGAAGCCAACCCAGAAATTCATGAAACCAAGTGGTTCTGAACCCCCTTCAACCCCCTCCAAGTTTCCCTTTCCCAAATCCCAGATTCAGAGGATGAAAGAAGGGAGCTTGTCTCAAAGCCACAAAGCCTGTCCTTCCTGTGGGAGCCTGTGCTCTGGGGGCAGCCATGCAGGCCAGGTCTCAGGCCCCAGGGAGGCCAAATATTTGTTGACTGTGGGTTCTGCTTCCCCACAGTGTGTCCAGCAAAGGGGCTTTGAGCCAGCTCTGAGAGCTACCTAATGTTCACCCCTCCCTCATGTGGTCAGAGCCCCTGTCTTGTTCCAGGCTGCAGTGTCCCAGCCCCAAGTGATGCTCATGGGCTAAGACAAGTTTTGATTGCTGCTTTGGATGGCATCACCGACATCAGTTTGAGCAAGCTCCAGAAGTTGGTGATGAACAGGGAAGCCTGGCATGCTGTAGTCCATAGGGTTGCAAAGAGTTGGATATGACTGAGTGACTGAACTTAACTGAACTTCCCATGACACCTAGATATGAGCAAGGTGCTGGAGAGCAGCAGGAGCAGGAGGCTTTTGCTTTTGTGAAAGAGAATAGCCAACTCTTTCTCTCTTTGTTAATGTGATGGCTGGAGCTGAGCAGCCACTTTGCAGCCTGGATATCCTGCAACACTACCCAGTGGTGCCGAGTCTTCAAATGCACACTCACTGCCCACCCGTGGGTTTCTTGGTGTGAGGATAGCCAGCCCAATCTGCTCCAGCTTGGGATAGTGGCGTCCTGGTGTTTGTGATAGAACGGGTTCCTGACTGAAGTGGACTGTGGCCCTCAAGTCAACCTGGCTGGACAAAGCCACCAGAAGCTGCTGATGTGCTGGAGCCAAGGTCTGAAGTCTTCGCTCACTCATCTGTAGCAGCCTGACCAATCCACACGTGATGGCCACAGTGTCACAGGACCCTGGGGCTGTGCTGCCTGGCAGGGACACCTGCTGAACCCTGGAAGCCTCACTCCCAGAGGTACCACTGCCTCTTGGGAGTGTGTGGGGACAGAGCTCTGGGCACTGTACATACATTAAGACCCCCTCACCCCAATGCACCTCCAAGGAGCCCACAACTTACAAGGGGAGAGTTCTGACGTCAGGGATTGAAGCCCCTGCGATCCAGGAAGACGGTCAGAGCTCGGTCTACTGAATCTCACCTCCCAGCTCGCAGTTTGGGGTCTGGGGAGTCTCAGAATTCTCCAACCTTAAAGAAAGAGAAAAGAAAGAAAAAGTGAAGAGGAGCAAGAGTAGGGAAGGGAAAGGGGCTCTGGGACGTCCCAAGTGGCCAGCAGGAGCTGGCCTGGCGGTTGGCCTCGGGGGTCTGTGGGAAGGGGGACCATTCAACCCCGCCCCCAACCCAGCAACTCCACTTTTCCGGGCCGGCCGCTCGCAAGCCAGGGAGACCGCGGCCCCGAGGGCGGGGGACTGTAGAAACCAAGCCCACCACCTCCTCCCACTGGCTACTCGAGGAAGCTGCACTCCGACCCCGCGTCTCACCCGGCTCGACAGCCCCCAGCAGCTCCGCGCCGCAGACGTGTCCCGGGCCGGAGTCGGGAAGGGCTTAGAGGGGGCGTGGTCGGGTGGGTGGCGGGGCCTGAGCGGGGGCGGGGCGGGGCCTGAGCGGGGGCGGGGCCGGGGCGAGGCGGTGGGTGGCGGGATCCCGACAGGCGGCGGGGAGTTGGCTCGCTGAGCGGGACCTAAACGGGGAGGTACCCGGGGCCGTGGGTGGCCGCAGGACTCCTAACACAGGGGAGGGCCTGGTGGAGGAGCGGGGCGCTTCCCGGGGGCGTGGCGGGGGCGAAGCAAGCCAGAGCCCCAAGCCTTCCAGGAGCTGCGTTCCTCAGGGGCCGCAGGGGCCGCAGACCGCGCCGCTCTGCGGTGCCCAGTCGCGGCCGAGATCTCCGGACCCTCTCCCCACCTTCGCAGTTTCCCCGCCAGGAGCCGGGCTCGAGCGCAAAAGTGGGTCCCGCCCAGGCGCGCCTGCCGGTCTAGAACCGAGACGCTAGGCAGTTCGAGGAAGCTCCCGGGGCGTGTGCAGTTAGGCGCCAGTCTTCCGGGGGCCTTCTGCTCTCTTGGAGAGGCTAGAGGCCTGGGCCCGGCGGCCATGCACCTGATGCCCTCAGGGGGCGGGCGCTGCAGGAACGAGAGGATGCGTGGGGATGGAGAGAGCAAAGAGAAGAGGCAGAGGACTCAGTCCACTCAGCACGTGCTTGTGTGCGGGGCACAGACCTCTGTGTACAGCACAGACTGGCGAGCCTGTGCTCTGCAGAGCTGTCATCACCAGAGCGATGGACGGTCAGAGAAGTGCGCAGGCCGACCCTCCTCCTTCCGCAGGGTTGCAACAACAGAGCAGTGCCCCAGCGGGGCACCCCAGAGGGAGAGCCGCGAGGTGTGTGCAGCTGGCGTCAGAAAAGGACCCCTGTAGGGGTGTGAACCAAATGGGGTGGACAGGAGCCCAGTTCAGGCCTCCTACACCTGGGACCACCAGAGGGCACGGTGTTCAGTGTGGGGTATCCCCAGGAAGGAGCCATGGGTGCCAGCCGCTGTGCTGACCCCCAGTGAGCTGTGGAGTGGGAAGGGATGTTCATGTAACCCAAGCTCCCCTCTGTGTCCTAGTGAAGGAGAAGGTGAGACCACGGGCAGCAGCAAGTATAATTCTGAATCAGAGGGCCAGGGTGGGGCCACAGGTGGGGGAAGGGGTAATGGAGGGGAAGAGGGCGCCCAGGGTGCACCCAGGCTGGGCCCTGGCCTCTGCTGGGCTGGCTGCACCTAGGGTCTGAGCTGGGCCTCCTTGGAGCTTATCTTCTTGGACTTGCTGGGTGAGGATAAGACCTCCATCTGCTGCAGGGGGGGCACCTTTACCCCCTTCTGTTTCAGCTGGTTGTAGTAGTCCGTTCTGTCTGAGATGATCCTCTAGAACAGACACCCGGCAGTGTCCACACAGGCCTTGCCGGCTCCTGGGACACCACCCTGTTCTCCCTGAGAAGGGCCTGCTGCCACAGTGCTGTCTGCTGGTGAATGTTTACAACCTTTCCAGGAGAGGGGAAAAAGCTCTGGTTTGTAGCATTTGCCAATTTCTGTGCTGAAACCACTCCCACCAGGGCTGATCCAGCCACAGGGTGAAGCCAGAGAACTCAGAGCTGGGTAGGTAGAGATGCCCACCATCCAGGCCAGCTCTCCCCTGGAGCCTGGGCCAGATCCACTTCTTCATCCTCTGGGAATTGCCAGGAGCCTAGATATCAGAGGCTGTCAAGTCTGACCCTCAGGGCAAAGTCTCTTCTACCTTCTGTGCAGGAAGGCTGCCCTGCCCCCTCCTTAGCCTCCTTCCTTCTCTCTGGCCGTTTGCTGGTTTGTGCGGGGTGGGGAGGGGCAGGTGTTGGCAAGGGAAGGGGTTCTTCCCTGGCTACTGGCGGGTGGTGATGACTCCTCCTATCCCCCTCCCTCACTCCCTTCCTCTATCCTCTCCCTCACTCTCTTTCTACCACCCCCATCATCCCCTGTCCCTCCCTCCCTCTCATAACCTCTCTCCTCCTTCCTACCCCCATCACTCCCCTTCCTGTCTCTCCTCCCCTCCACCACCTCCTTCTTTCCTTGCCCCAAACAATAGCAGTCGGACCGAGACCTCTCCCCAGGTCTCCATTCGGGGGTCCCCCTCTGCCCTGAGGACTGGCCACCCTACAAGAGTGCAATTAACCAGGGGCCCACCCAGCCTCACAGAAGAAAGGAACCAGGCCCCGGGGACAAATGGGCTAGTGGCAGCTCACAGGTAGCTGCTGGGGTCAAGGGCCATGCTGTTGGCGGAGTCTTGGAAGGCAGGCATCCTCTCCCCGGTACAGAAGGGATGCTCTAGGGCTTAGCAAGTCAAGTGACCAGCCCACAGCTGCGAAGCCAAGGTGGCAGGGTGGTGACACTCCTGCCAGCCCCAAAGCCACATTATTTCTCCTAGACCTCCCTGCCCCTCTGAAACCTCTGCTTGTTGTTGAGGAGCTGGTGTGGGCTGAGGTCGGGGAGGGGGTCCATGCCAGGCTCCCAGCTCAGCAGCGATTCCAGCTGAGGCCATGCTGAGATGCAAAGAAGCATCCTTGGGGGAGCTGGGCTGGGGCTGCAGAAGCCAGGACCAAGCTGTTTGGCTTCCTCCCTACCGCACCAGGTGGGTTTTCGGCAGCTGCTGATGGTTGCTGAACACTGACAGCAGCTCCAGGATGTTGTTCTCTAACCCCTTAGGGAAATCTAGTCCCTTCTGCCTGAGCAGAGAGAAAGGACCATCCTGGGGTCACAGTGAAAGCATGGCACCAGCAGGACAAGAATGGGGGCTCCTACCCTCCCTCCAGGCTTCTCCTCTCTGCTCCCAGCTGCAGATCTAGGAGCTCTGGCCTAGAGATGGGGCCCCGGGGACAAGGAGGCCTCTGAGCACCGTTTATACCTGCAAGCCTTCCAGGATGTCACTGTCAGAGATCTCAGTGGCCCAGGACTTGATCCCTATGGTGTTGAAGGTGGCCTGGATGATCTTGTTCCTCAGTCTTTCGAGCTGTGAGCAGAGGAGAAACAGCCAATCTTGCCTTGAGCAGGGAAACAGTGTTCTCCACACCCGCCACCTCTCTGAGGTTCCAGGGGAGGTGGACCTGGCTTCAGTTTCCTGCTTCAGGAGCTGGAAACAGCGTGCAAGTGGTCAGCGTGGTCTCCTGCAAGCTGAAAGGGACCTGATCAAAACCCAGACCCAGGAGGCCTAACACCAAAACCCAAAGTCTCTCTACCACACCATGTTTGCTTGCTTGTTGCTTAATTGAAAAAGCAAAACCTGCACATGGTCAAAACAAAACTCTGAATGACCCCCCAGGCCATCCTCCGTCCCCCAGAGGAGATTTAGCCACAATCTCCCGCTGACCCACAGCAGACAACCTGCAGATTTGGCCAGCCCTGCAATGGGCATTATACTCCCAGCCCATCCTTCTTCTCTAAGTGACCTAGAAGCACTCCATGCTGTGGACATCTGCACTAACCAGGAATTAGCCAGGAGTTAAGCAGCTTGAACCACTGAGGCTGTCTAGTCTTTGGCGCCCATTGGCAGTCTCGTGCATAACAGGAGGCCAGCCCCAGCAGGAGGGAGAACACAGCTGGTTACAGACGGCACTCTTGGTTGGCCAGTGGAGACAATGTCATTTCAAAAGCCTACGCACTCAGGGCCTCTACCTTTGCTGGTTTTAGATTCTAAAGCAAGTCAGCTCTTGACTGATGGTTTCCTCCTGTGCCTTTGCTCACATCTATCAGGGGCTCAGAGTGAGGCCCCGGGACCTCACACCCCAGCACCGCCTCCACGCAGCTCTGGAACCTCAAATGGGCTGTTCGTTCTCTGTGCGGCAGGCGCCAGGACACCAGCGGTACCCACGCCATGGCTTTGTTAATGGGGTTGAATGACTTCAATAAATGCTCAGAACAGCACCTGACCCACAGCAAATGCTCTCTAAGTTATAAATAGATGACATCATTACTACCAGTTCCCTCCCACCTCAGACCCTCCCTGGCCAGCCACCACATCCCTGTCTCTTTCAGAGCACAACTCAAGGGGCTCCTCCATAAACGTAGCCCCTGCACTCAGCTCTTTGTGGCCACTACAGCTGACCACAAGATGGCCACGTCACACCCTCACCCCCTCCTCCACCAGCATTTCTGGACATAGGAAGAGGGGCGCCCAGACCACTTGGTGCATGGTCCCCAGGGTGGCGGTTCCCAGGGATGGCAGTGGTGGGCAAGGGCCCCAGTGCAGGCCCTCAGGAGGCAGGAGTTGAGCATACTCTGGACTGGGCGCTCTCCAGGGCCGGGAGGTGGAACCGGGGCGTACCCTGGCCTGGATGTATTCCAGAGCCTCACGGGCCTGCTGCTCTGCCTGCTGGGTCAACTCATTCTTGTTCTGCATCTCCTCCTGGAGCTGCTTCCACCTCTGCAAGTGGTTCTGGCTCTGATTCACCTGGGCCTGCAGCTGGTTAACCTTGGCCTCCAGCTCCGAGATGGTCTGTTCCTGCTTGGCCAGTTCACTCTCCAGCTCCGACACTTGCTGGGGGGCAGGGAGGGCAGGGAGTAGTAGGTCCACTTGCCCACCCCTCCTTCCCCCAGAGGCGAAGCCAGCCTGGCTCCAGGTGTGGCCAGCTCCCCAGTGGGTGTCCGAGGCCCCGGATTTACTGAACAGGGTACCGTCTGAAATGAGGGGCCCCCACCCAGCTGCCTCTCTCCATGCCGCCATCAGGACCTGTGGCTGCCCCCCAGCCACCCCAAGGGCACCTGTCTGAGGAGGAGGTTGTCGTTCTCGATGAGGCCCATCGTCTCCTGGTACTTCTTGTCTTCCCGGAGGTTGGAGAACTGCAAGGCAATGCGGGTTCGCTCAGGGGCTGGTGGGGGCGGATAGATGGCTGCCTCCTTGAACCTTCCTCCGTGAACCTCAGTAAGATGAAGGGAAGCATCAGAATTTCTGATGAAGGGGGAAGGGAGGAGGGGAAGGCATCAAACACACTTCGGAAGGCAGGAGGCAGATCCAAGAAAGCAGACTCCCAAGCCAGCAGTGGGGAGAGTGGCAAACAAGCCCAGTTCACAGGTCAGAGTCCCTGGAAATCTCAGAAGTGCGGGAGGAACATCATATCAGAAATCAGGAGCCGCAGTCTCAGCCCTGACCAGGAGCTGCAGGGCACCTGCCCCCTTTTCCGTCTGTCAGGAGACTGGAGGCCTGGGGTGGGGGGAAGAAGAGGATCTCTGGCCTGGGAGATGCCAGGCCACGCAGTGGAGACCCCTGGCGACAGACGCAGGATGTGGGGCTGAACGTGGAGACTGCAGCCTCTGCCCCACTTTGTCCTGAAACACCAGCAGCTGGACCATTACACTTGGGCAAGGAATTCTTCCAGTTTTCCAGATTCCAGGAGAATCTGAGCAAGCCAAGGGGAAGGAGCCAATGGCAGGACCATTGAACTAACTCTCCGTTGATGTACCCAAGCATAGTTCTCTGCCGTGAAACACAAAATGGTCACCCACATTTTGAGAGACTCCAGGCAGCTCTGACCTTGGAGAAAAATTCTTGAAGGAGTAACAGAAACTGAAAACAGACTTACAAAAGGAGCTTATAGGAGCTTATAGGAAATAGAAACAGCACAAGCAGTCAAATCCCATAACTCTCACTTAAGCTGTTAAGGAGGTCAGAGACATACAGCCATTAAGAAATAAAACATGAGTGTGCTTCTAAATAAAAGGGAGCGGGGAAGGAACATTCAGAGAACAAAAGCAACATCTTAGAAACTAAATGAAACAAAATTAAAACTCAAGAGGAGGGCTTCCCTGCTGGCTCAGTGGCAAAGAATCTGCCTACATGCAGGAGACGTGGTGGGTTCAATCCCTGCTCTAGGAAGATCCCACATGCTGGGGAATAATTAAGCCTGTGTGCCCAGTGACTTAGCAGCAGCAGCAGCCACAACTACTGAGCCTGTGCTCTGGAGCTTGAGAGCTGCAACTACTGAATCTCATGTGCTCTAGAGCCTGTGCTCCACGACAAGAGAAGCCACCACAATGAGAAGCCTGCTCACCACAATTAGCCAGTAGCCCCTGCTCGCTGCAACTGGAGAAAGCCTGTGCAGCAATGAAGACCCAGTGCAGCCAAAAATTAAATAAAATTATTTTTAAAAAACCTCAGGAAGAGGGCTGCTGATAAAGTTAAGGAAATCTAAAAGTAGAACAAAAAGACAAGATAGTGAAAGGAACAGACAGGAAGGAGGAAGAGACCCAAAGAGGTCTGATTGATGGGGTTGCCAGAAGGAGAGTTCAGAGAAAACAGAGACAGGGACTAAAAACTATGTAAACAGAGAAAAGTTTCAGAAGTGAAGGATACAAGTTTCTAGCTGGCTACTGAGTGCCCAGGACAAATGAGAACAGACCCTTAATAAGGTCCAGCTATGGCAGCTTCCCTGGTGGTTCAGATGGTAAAGAATCTGCCTGCAATGCAGGAGACCCGAATTTCATCCCTGGGTCAGGAAGATTCCCTGGATGAAGGGAATGGCAACCCACTCCAGTACTTTTGCCTGGAGAAGAATTCTTTGGACAGAGGAGGTTGGCGGGCTACAGTCCATGGGGTCGCAAACAGTCGGACACAACTGAGCAACTAACACTTTCATGGAAGCTTCTGAACATGAAGGATCAACATGGGATCTTGCACCTTTGCAGAGAGGAACCAACCACCACGAAGAACTATGTCATAAGAAAGCTCAAGAATCAGGTTGAGTTTGTGCTTCCCTCTAGGAAGCCTGGATCTCAGAGACATTAAGTGATGCCTTCACACTGCCGAGGAAAAGCAGTTGCCAAACCGGAATTCTGTTCCAACCAACTTCTGTTAATGTGTAAGGACATTTGCTTCAGTCGTGTCCGACTCTGTGTGACCCCATAGACGGAAGCCCACCAGGCTCCCCCTTCCCTGGGATTCTCCAGGCAAGAACACTGAAGTGGACTGCCATTTCCTTCTCCAATATGTGAAAGTGAAAAGTGAAAGTGAAGTCACTCAGTCGTGTCCGACCCTTAGCGACCCCACGGACTGCAGCCCACCAGGCTCCTCCATCCATGGGGTTTTCTAGGCAAGAGTACTGGAGTGGCTTGCCATTGCCTTCTCCGTTGCAGAATACAGTATCTCCCAAATTTTACCTCCAGTCCTCTTTCTCCAAAAACTGCTGAAGGATGTGCTCCAGTGAAAATGTGGGAGTAGACCAGGAAACAAAGATGTTGATGGCAGTAGCTTTAAAAAGTGGTTTATGGATCTTAATGATGGACAGGGAGGCCTGGCGTGCTATGATTCATGGGGTCGCGGAGAGTCGGACACGACTGAGCGACTGAACTGAACTAAACTGAACTGTTTCACAAGATTTGTGTTTGTCATATATCACAGGCCCAATAACTGTCTCAGTGATATAAATGCTGTTTCCACTCACTAATGCTGTGATGAAATAGTATTGGGAGGGAGCTGAGTTCCTGGGGGTGGGGAGGGAGGGGAGGAAAGAGGGAAGCATTAGATAATGCCAAGATGGAGAAATGTCTAGAATGCCTTATAAGCATGCTGTCTAGAAACATGAAGAGCCAGTCGTCAAGAATTAGCTAGAAGAGTTGAAAGCATTTGTCTTGGGGAATGGGCAAATGAGAAAGAAAAGGCTTGGACACCTGTCTTACATAATAAACTTGTGGAATTGCTTGGTTCCTTAAACTATGTAGTTTTGTGCCTGAAAAACTTGGATAAAAGTAAAAACTAAAAGTGCTTCAGGAAATTCCCTGGCCAACCAATGGTTAGGACTTTTTGCTTTCACTGCCCAGGATGCCAGTTCAGTCTCTGATCGGGAAACCTAAGATCTCACAGGACACTCAGCGTGACAAAAAATAAAATAATAAAAGTACTTCACAAGGACTTAAGGTCGTGGTGTTCTCAGTCCTGGGACCATGGACTGGGACATGCTAGAGAAATGGCCAGAAGCCTAGTGGTCCAGGAGACAGAGATGACCACTGGGGCCAGAGGGCGGCACAGCTTAGTGCATGACGTGCTGTGAACCCCAGGCCCGCCACTATCAGCTCCTGAGCCCAGCATCTCTGTCAGGGGGCGGGGGCGGGGATGGATGGCACAGGTCCCAGCACAGCAGAGGACACCGCACCTTGTCAGACATGGCCTGCAGCTGTTTTTTCCGCTCCCGCAGCTCCTTCTGCAGCATCTCATTCTCCGTGTTGATTTTTAGCAATTGTGACTCTTGGAATTCCACCTGTCGCTGTAAAGACTTGATGGCACCTGCATGAGGCGAGAGCAAGCAGGGAGGAGGGGGCCAGTCACTGCACCATCCCTGGGGCTCCGCGGAGCTCCAAGCTGAGGGCTGGCTGCCTGCTCCCATCCCAGGGGTCCAGTGCTGCCCCCACACGGTCCCAGCTGAGACGGGCCCAGGGCATATGGGCTGTCCTGGGCATCCTCGCTACGGGTCCCGCCTCAGCCTCCTCTGGCATCCCACCTGTTGCCAGGGAGTATCTGGTCCTGGTGATCTCAAGCTGGAACTGGAACTCCTGGATCAGCTGCTCATACTCCTCCAGCTGGGCTATCAGCTCCTCCTCAAAGGTGTCGTCCACGAAGCTGGCCCGCCTCCTGGCCACGGCCTCCTCCTCCTGCAGCTCCTTCTCCTCATCCAGCTCCATCACCTCTTCTTCCTCCTCTTCCTCCACCTCCCCGGCCCCATACCCGTCCCTGTCCTCGTCCTTGGCCTCCTGCGCAGTTACCGCGGCCGCCGCCTCCTCCTTGCTTCTGTCCTCCTGCAGAGTTTCCCTCCTGTTGGCTCCAGCCCTCGCCCCCGTGTCTGCTGCCCTCTTGTCCTGCCCTTCCAGGCACTCTTCCTCCTCGTAGTCGCCTCCTTCCAGCTCCTTGCCTCCGTCACTCTCTTCCTGCAGCTAGGGGAGGGGAGGGGATGCTGGACAGGGCTATGGGCACCCCAGGGAGGGAGGTTCAAACCTTCACGGGGGCATTGGCAGGACAGTGCTGTGGGGCCATTGGCCAGCTTCCCTCGGGTTACATCTCCAGGAGCCGCCCCACCACCCCTCCCCTGATGTGGCTGAGGGCTCAGCCTGGGTGAGGGCCACCAGGTTAGGACAGCAGGTGGGACGCTGCGGCCTGGGCATCTCCCGGGAAGCCTGGGGGACCAGGCCCTGGCCAGCCCACACCTGCTGCCAGAGCTCCACGTCCTCTTTGTCTAGGAAGGTTCTGAGGGTGCTCTGTCTCCCCTGAAGCTTCAGCACAGGCTCCAATGGCTGCTCCTGTGAGATGCCCGCAGCAGCCTCGGGGTTTCAGCCTGGGCCTTCGGCTTCCCCAGGGCCCATGTCTCTGAGACCTGTCCTCCCAGAAGGGGGCCCACCATTCCCCCACCGGGGTTGCCCTGTCGGTGGGCAGGGGGCCGTGCCATGTAGGTGACGGCCCTGGGGGTAGCCCTGGTGTGCAGCCCAGCAGTAACAAGCACACTGTTTAGGAAGAGTCCGAGAGGGCCAACCTCAAACACGCCTGCAGGTCACTTCCCCCCACTGCCCACTCGCTGACAGCCCCCGGGAGGCTGGGGAACAGGGGGGACACAGGACCATGCTTCCAGGCTCTCTGGACTCCTGCTGCCTCCCTGCCCACCAGTCCCCCACCATCGGCGTCTGGGTAGCTTTTTCTGGAGGTGTCCAGAGGAGGATCCAGCGGGGTATGAAGCCTCCCACCCCCACTTTGTGTGTGTACCCAACATAAACGCAGGCTGTATCCTCAGATGAGAAGGAAACCAGGTCTCAGACCAGGCGATGGCTTCCGGGTCCCCACCCTACCCTGCCTCCTCCACATCTGGGGTCGAGGGGGGCAGCATGCCATCCCTATGTTACAGGCAAGGCCCCGTCCCAGAGCCAGACCAGGCCAGGCTAGTCCGTGGAGCTCCTGCCGCTGCTCACCCATAAGACTTTGCTGGGGGCGGCCTCCTGGCTCTTGCTCCTCAGGAGGCACTTCAGCTGCTTCCTCAGGGCTTCCCTCTCCTCCTGGAGAGCCAGGATCTCTTCCTCTCTCTTCTGAACCTGCGCTTCCAGCTCTGAGAGGCGTTGGACTTCCTCCCCCAGCGCCAATAGGCACTGGTCCTGAGGAGAAACGGGGCAGCCCGGGGGGCCACTTAGCCACTCAAACACCCTTGTCACACCCTCCCTTGCCCCCCACCCAGAGCAGCAGTTTTGGGCCCAGGAGGACCCTGTGACCCCAGCCCAAGGTGAGCGGCTTCTCACCTGCAGCCACCTCCTGCTTAAGGGCCACCCTTGCCTGGGATCTCCTGGCAGCCTCCACTCCAGGCCCTGGTCCCAGTCAGCCCCCAGGTGTGATCGAGGACACCTATTAACCAGCACTACCCACCAAAGGCCACTTCCAAGGAGCTTGTCGGGGCTGGGTCTACTGCCCCTCAGAATCTCAAAGCCCTCAATCATTCCAACTTGAATACCAAATAAAGGTGTTTTTAGACAGTCACTGAGAGAATTTGTCATAATCAGAGCTGACTGACTGACAGAAATACAAAGGGGATTCTTCAAGAAAGAGGGAGATGGTCCCAGATAGAGTCAGAGGAAAAGATAACTAGGAGGTCATCCAGATGTCTAAGAATTAAGAGATAGGCTTCCATGGAACCCATGAGTCAAAGAAGAAGCCACAGAAGAAATTATAAGATATTTTAGACAGAATAATAACAAATACTTGGACATGGCATGACATGGGGTGAAGCAAAAACTGTGATTAAGGGCAAATTTGTAGGCTTTAAATGCAACAATTAGGGGAAGCAATGGAATATCAATGATCTAAGTATCTGTCTCAAGCATTCAGAAAAAAGAAGTGGAAACTTCACTTAAAGAACATAGCAAGAAGGGAATTTTTAAAAATCAGGGCAAGAATGTGTGATATAGGGACTTCCCTGGTGGTCCAATGGCTAAGACTCCATGCTCCCAATACAGGGGGCCCAGGTTCCACCCCTGGTTAGGGAGCTAGATCCCCTGTGCCACAACTAGGGCCAGGTGCAGCCAAATAAATTAAAACAGAAATTTTTTAATGAATGAATGACATAGGGAAACAGAGAAAGGAAGGAGGAGAGGAGGATGGAGCAAATCGGCAAGATTTTAACATTTGGAGAATCTAGAGGGTATATGGGAATTGTTTACACTATTAAGTTAAAATAGTCATAGAGGGACTGCCCTGGAGGTCCAGTGGTTAAGAATCTGCCTTGCAATGCAGAGGACATCGGTTCAATCCCTGGTTAAAGAACCAAGCTGGCTTGAAACTTAACATTCAAAAAGCTAAGATCATGGCGTCTGGTCCCATCACTTTACAGCAAATAGAAGGTGCAAAAGTGGAAGCAGTGACAGATTTTATTTTCTTGGGCTCCCAAATCACTGTGGACAGTGACTGCAGCCAAGAAATTTAAAGACGCTTGGTCCTTAGAAGCAAAGCTATAACAAAGCGTATCAAAAAGCAAAGACATCACTTTGCCAACAAAGGTCTGTATAGTCAAAGCTATGATTTTTCCAGTAGTCGTGTATGGATGTGAGAGTTGGATCATAAAGAAGGACGAGCACCAAAGAATTGATATTTTCAAAATGTGGTGCTGGAGAAGACTCTTGAGAGTCTTCTCTTGGACGGCATGGAGGTCAAACTAGTCAATCCTAAAGGAAATTGACCCTGAATATTCATTGAAAGGACTGATACTGAAAACCCAATACTTTGGCCACCTGATGTGAAGAACTGACTCATTAGAAAAGACCCTGATGCTGGGAAAGGTTGAGGGCAGGAGGAGAAGAGGGTGACAGAGGATGAGATGGTTGGATGGCATCATGAACTCAATGGACATGAACTTGAGAAAACTCTGGGAAACAGTGAAGGACAGAAGAGACTGGTGTGCTGCAGTCCATGGGGTCACGAAGAGTCGGACACGATTTAATAACTGCACAATAACAACAAATGTGTCCAGAGCTGACGGAAGTCCTGGAAGGCAATGTTGGTTTCCAGTGGGGATGCTAACTTTGCAACAGCATATACTTGCTGCTGCAAGTGATGCTGCCTACGACAGGGCCGATGAAGACAGAGGTGAAAGAAAGAAGGCCCTGAGGACAGAGTGTGAGCCCCTGGAGACAGCCCAGCCTGCAGTCCTTCCCCTGGAATTCCCTTTCCTGACAGGACTGCAAAGGACATCCTTTTACATATGCTTGTGTTCAGTTCAGTTCAGCTCAGTCACTCAGTTGTGCCCGACTCTGCAATCCCGTAGACTGCAGCACGCCAGGCCTCCCCGTCTGTCACCAGCTCCTGGAGTTTACTCAGACTCATATCCGTTGAGTCAGTGATGCCATCCAACCATCTCATCCTCTGTCATCCCCTTCTCCTCCTGCCTTCAATCTTTCCCAGCATTAGGGTCTTTTCAAATGAGTCAGTTCTTTGCATCAGGTGGCCAAAGTATTGCAGCTTCAGCATCAGTCCTTCCAATGAATATTCAGGACTGATTTCTTTTAGGATGGACTGGTTGGATCTTCTTGTGGTCCAAGGGACTCTCAAGGGTCTTCTCCAACACCACAGTTCAAAAGCATCAATTCTTCAGCACTCAGCTTTCTTTACAGTCCAACTCTCACATCCATACATAACTACTAGAAAAACCATAGCTTTGACCAGATGGACATTTATTGGCAAAGTAATGTCTCTGCTTTTTAATAAGCTGTCTAGGTTGGTCATAAGTTTTCTTCCAAGGAGTAAGTGTCTTTTAATTTCATGGCTTCAGTCACTACCTGCAGTGATTTTGGAACCCAAAACAATAAAGTCTCTCACTGTTTTCATTGTTTCCCCATCTATTTGCCATGAAGTGATGGAACCAGATGCCATGATCTTAGTTTTCTGAATGTTGGGTTTTAAGCCAACTTTTTCACTCTCTTCTTTCATTTTCATCAAGAGGCTCTTTAGTTCCTCTTCACTTTCTGCCATAAGGGTGGTGTCATCTGCATATCTGAGGTTATTGATATTTCTCCCGGCAATCTTGATTCCAGCTTGTGCTTCATTCAGCCCAGCGATCCTCATGATGTACTCTGCATAGAAGTTAAATAAGCAGGGTGACAATATACAACCTTGACGTACTCCCTTTCCCTATTTGGAACCAGTCTGTTGTTCCATGTCCAGTTCTAACTGTTGCTTCCTGACCTGCATACAGGTTTCTCAAGAGGCAGGTCAGGTGGTCTGGTATTCCTATCTCTTGAAGAATTTTCCACCGTTTGTTGGAGAAAGGAATGGCAAACCACGTCAGTATTCTTGCCTTGAGAACCCCATGAACAGTACGTCTGTGTAACTCTATCTAATTGTATCCTCAGGCTATTTTCCAAAGGTGGAATTGTTGGTCAGATGGTATCAATGCTCTTAAAATTGTGGAATCTAAAAAATTTTAAAAACCGAATTGTGAAATCTATCGTAAAATTAAAGGTACAGTTTCGGGAATAAAGACAAAATGAATACTCGTGGACCATATTATCAGGGCTCAGGCGGCCCTACTGTGTGCTCATGACGAACCACCCAGCTTCTTGTGCGACTTCTTTCCACAGTTGTTGTTAGTGCTTCATGAGCTTAAAAAAAAAAAAAATTTGTAAAAACCTGAAACCGACTTTAAGAGACTTTTGACGCTGATAAGACTGGTGGAGGGAAAAAGAGAAGACACAGATTAGTGATGTCAGAAACAAAAAACCAGGCAATCTTCTTCAGAGTCTTCTCCAGACACCGGAAGGATCCTGAGAGAGTCTTATGCAGAGTGAGGCTCCTAGATTTGAAAACTGACATGAATTGGACACCTTCTTAGAAAAACATAGCTTTCCAAAACTGGAACAAGCAGGAAAAGGAAATCTGAATATTTTTAAAAGGAATTAATTAAACACACACACAAACCCTGTAAGAAATCACCAGGCACAGATGACTTCAATAATGAAATCTTCACAATTTAATAAAGAAACAACAACAACCTTAGGTGAATTCTTCCAGAGAATTGAGAAAGAAGGAATGCTTCTCAACTTTTGTTGTTGCTACTCGGCCAGAAGACTCTGACCCCAAAAGCAAACAAGGGGATGACAAGGCTGGTAAATTACAGGCCAGCCTCTCTCACAAACAAGGATGAAAAAGATGATATCATGATGAATCAACTCATAGGCAGATCTTTGCCTGTCAAGCTGATTGTTATTACTGTGTTAAGGAATACAGTCTCCCAAGTGGAATGACTGGGTTGAAAGCCTATGGATGCTGAGGGTCTTGACACATGGGGAGAAGCTGTGTAGCAGGGGCAACGTCCAGGCCAGCCTAAACTGCTCCCCATGGGGAAGAAGACAGATAGGAACCTGGCCTGTAGAAGCCACGAGAGAGGTCTGAAGGTCAGTTTAGGCTGCGTCTGGAACCAGAGACTAGAATAAGAGCCCCGAGGGCCAGGCACCCCCTCTGGCAGGATGCAGAGCCGGAACAAGAGGACCAGGATGTGTGCCTAGGCTCCATGCCTGGCCATACCTTCTCATGGATGACAGAGATGTACCAGGGTACCCGCTTTCTCGGGTAGCTCTGCCCCAGTTCAGAGGTGCTGGGGGTCGGGCTCAGCACCTGGGACTCGCTCTTCTTCCGCAGGTAGTTGAACTCACAGGCACTCTTGCTAAGGGGAAGGAGGCGGCCTGTCAAGAGGGGAGGTGGTGGGGGGCTGGTCAGACTCTTCTCGTGCTGAGCGACCCTGGATCTTCTGTAACATCCGTCTTTTAAGACTCCCCCGGAAGCCCTTCCCTGCCCAGTTGGGCTCCTCTCCAGCTCCCAGTTCTCCCACACTCGTCCCCACAACCCCCAGCCAGTGTGCATAAGCGGCATCTGAGCCCCCTTCAGGGTCCCAGAGCTGGAGTCAGGACAAGATGCTGCCTGGGCACAGGGGGCACTTCTGAAGCAAAGCAGACTCCTGGGTGTGGAGTTCATCTCTGGATAAACAAAAGTATGTGTCTGTAGGAATGGTGCATGTGTGTCCCTCTATTCAAGGACAGACGCGTCCCAGGGCCCGTGTGAGGAACACAAGGCCAGGCAGGTGGTCCTGGGAAGGCAATTCCATGGGCACCATAGGAATGGAGGGAACAGGGGCCCTCAGGGCTGGGGTGCCAAGGAGAGAACCCCATTGCCATGCACACCCCAGTGCCCCGCACGGCCCGCCCTCACCGTCCACCTTCACATCCGAGCCTTGCTGGCTGGAGAGTGGGTTCTTAGCTCCCTTCCAGGTCTCAGAGCCGACGCCTGTGTCTTCAGGCAGAGAGAGGGTTGTGGCTGAACCTGCAGGATGGCAAATGGAGGACAGTTGAGGCCAAGTCTCCCCAAGACCTCTGGGCAGGGACTCGTATTTCCTTCGAAACACTGGCTGGGGTTCAAGGTGCCTTTTCTTGGTGGAAGCACAGGACTGGAGTACGGGACCGAATGGAAACATGGTTCTGTCCCCCTGCCCGCCTGGCATGTCCCCCCAGAATGGACCAGGTGCAACTTAGTCTCTGTAAATCAGTGTGCCTCTTCCCCAGAGGATGGCCCTTGTTCCTCCTGTAAAACTGTCTCCTCAAAATCTTGCAGAATGCCCTTCACCCCAAGGGTCAGACCCGCGTCCTCTAAGCCGGCACGAAGCAGATGGTGGGGAGTGCACTAGGAGCAGTGTGTGGCCTCAGCCCTGTGCCCAGGATGCTCTGTGGTCCCCCCACCCTCCCCGGACACCCCCACCCTCCTGGTCTTGGAGTGCTGGCTGCTCTCCGAGGCCCCAGCACTGAGCAAGGAAGGCTTAGAGCCTGATGAGTAGGGTGAGACCCCACTTTTGCCTGACTGCCAGCTGCGATCCATAGAAAGGACCCCAGCTGCTGGCTGCAGGCACTCAGCCTTGATGTCACCACCGTGAGGATAATGTGTGTCAGAGAACAAAAGCAGCCCAAGCCCTGGAGCGGGAATCTGGGATGGCGCCTGGCCTGATCAGTGCCACCAGGTGACAGCTGAGCACCTTAGCTGCCCTCTCAGAGCCTCTTGATTGAATCAGAGCACTGTGGGGTTAGACAAGAGGCTGCTGAGGCTCCTTACAGGGCTCGGTCCCTAATGACCCACCTTTGGACCTATGGACCTCGTCACTGAAGCTTCCAGAATCTTCACCTTCTCCTCCCGTGTCCCAACCCTACTGAATCTTGGAGATTGACAGTCAGAGAGAGTAAGTGGGCTGGGAGACCAATGATACAAATGGGCCCCATGGAAGGAAGAAGGACCTTCCCTCCTTGCCTTCCCTGAGGCCCAACCCCAGCCTTAGCTGAGAGCCGGTTTCAGAAGTAGCCGCTGCAGCCACCGCACATGCCCCCTCCTCTGGCCACACCCGCAGGCTGTCCTGGACTCCAGCAGGTGGGTTAGATGGAGTCGGGGTGAGTGTGCACACAGGGCCCCATTAGACCCACTCACCGTAGTGGGTCATGGACGTGGACCTGGTGCTGAACTGGGGGCAGCCGGGACGCATGAGGAACTTGCGCCGAAGCTCCTCCATTTCGGACATGAAGCCGCTGTCCTGGGGGCTGGCGTCCTGGTTGAAGTCCCTCTGGGGAGTGGGGGAGAATGAGACCAGCAGGAAAGGAGGGACCCAGGAAGCCCTCCACCCCCTCCACCAGTGGAGCTCCAGGGCCTGGCTCAGTGTGCCAACCACACAGGCTGTCTCCTCCCCGAAACCTGGCCTGTCGATGAGGGCCGTGGGAGCCCTGCTTTGGAAGTTGCAGTCAGCTGAGTCTAGAGCTGCTGTCCACTTAGCGGACCCCTCGGGAGTGGGGCTGGCTCCCCAGTCTCCCCCCGCCCCCCACCACATGAAGTACCCGCGTGAAACTTGCTGCCTGCATTTTCTCTTCTTATTTTCTCTTCTCCCTTTCCCTCCTTCTCAAAAAGGCCCCTAAGGAAGGCTCGAGGCAGACACAGCATCTTCTCTCCCAGGCCCCATCCACCCCCAGAATCTCCCCATCACAATCCACAGCCCAAACTGATTCAGGATGTCCCGTCGGCCCTCCACCCTTGAGGCCTTTGATCCAGTGGAAAAGCACGTCATCTCCAGATGACCGTGTGTGGCAGGGCCGTCCCTGATCCCGAGACCCCATACCAGCTTCTTGTAGTAGTGGCAGATGGCCTGAGCTGACTTGCTGAGGGAGCGCTGCTGTTGGCGGAGTTTCCATTTTGGGGTCTGTTCATCCCGGCTGGCCACCTTCCGGAGGACAATCAGGCCCTTTTCTATCAAGCTGGGCACCAGACTTTTCTTCTTGGGCCCGCTGGCTCTGATGGGTAACATCGGAAGTGTGGAGCAAAGGACCAAGGTTGGTTACCTGAAGGATGACTCGGATCAATCCTGTGGGATTCGGGTCTGGAGCTGGGTGCTGAGGGGGTCGCAGCCCCAAGCGTGGACATGCAGGTCCAAGCACAGGTGGGCAGAAGACTAGCTTCCCAAGCTCCACGTCCTAAGGGGTCTTGGGAGCAGTGTATGGCATCACAGATGTCTCCATAGAGACGGGGCCGGGCCTGTCATCTGTCTTAATTTTCTACTGGGAAGGAGAAGAAGCTGCGTCCACGACAATATCAGGATGTTACAAGCACAGGAATGTGCCCTGACGCACTAGCCACCCATTCTCCTGTTTCCCTTTTTTTCATCATCCTTAGTATCTCCCCTGATTTAAAAATCTGACACTGCATCAATGGCTCTGATGTGAAAATTAAACTTTTTCAGTTAAAATCCACACTGTAGACATATTATTTTTTAGATTTTTTTTTTTTTTTTAGCCACACTGCTTGGCATGTGGGACCTTAGTTCACTGACCCGGGATCGAACCCACATTTCTGCCTGCTGCTGGCAGGGGCTGGCATCTTCCAACTCCCTGAAGGATGGGTTGAAAGAATGTAGGCTCAAACTACAGTTTTTTAAAAAAGTAAGATAAAAAATCACCAATAGTTTGAGGCTACATTTTTTCAGACCATCCTTCAGGGAGTGGAAGATGCCAGCCCTGCCTACAGCAGGCAGAGCCATGTTTTCAAGCAGCCTCACTCTCTTTCAAGGGAACCAGGGTGTCTTCCCAGGGTCCAGTCCCCTCTGGGTCACCCCATGTGTCCTCCAGCTCAGCCTGGTCTTCACTCCCACACCATCCGCTAGTCTGGCCCAGCTCAGAGTTTCAAAGGAAACTGGAACCCTGTTTTGAGTTGAGGTCTCCTGCCTGTTTCAGTGTCACATGTTGCTGCTTTTTCTCCAGTCCATTCGAGGGACATGTCTAGACTTGAAGCTCTGGGTTCTGCGTTTCACAGAAGGTTGAATCTGCCATCTTGGTTCCCACTCCTGACTGTTATCTTGAATCTAAAAGGAGGGGGCCCCTCTTGGAATCAGAGGCTCTGAGAGCCAGCAGGGTCCCGTGTACCATCCTGGAGGGCCCTGTAGGAACAAAGGTGCCAATGAGAGCATGAGGGGCAACACTGCCAAGGCTTTGGTGCCTGTCCCACATCACTAGAGATACAGACAGTACAAGGGTAACCCTGAATCATGAAACAAATGTAAGAAAATCAAATATCAGTCGTTCCCAGATGGTTACGTTAATGCTTTCTTTATGCATGTGTGTGCTCAGTCCTGTCTGACACTTTGTGACCCCATGGACTGTAGCCTGCCAGGCTCCTCTGTCCATGGGATTTTCTCAAGAAGACTGGAGTGGGTTGCTAGTTCTTTCTCCAGGAGATCTTCCTGACTCAGGGATTGAACCTGGGTCTCCTGTGTCTCTTGCATTGCAAGCAGATTCTTTTTTTTTTTAACTAAAATCTAGACTTTATTTGTTTTTGCCAGATTTTTTACCTCTCTTTTTCCTTTTTTAAAAATTAATTTGTTTTAATTGGAAACCAATTATTTTACAATATTGAAGTGGTTTTTTGCCATACATTGACATGAATCAGGCACGGGTGTACATGTGTCCACCATCCCAAACCCTCCTCCCACCTCCGTTCCCATCCCATCCCTCTGGGTTGTCCCAGTGAACCGACTTTGAGTGCCCTGTTTCATGCATCAAACTTGGAATGGTCATCTATTATACATACGGTAATATACATGTTTCAATGCTATTGTCAAATCATCCCACCTTTGCCCTCTCCCACAGAGTCCAAAAGTCTGTTCTTTATATCTGTGTCTCTTTTCTGTCTCGCATAGGGTCATCGTTACTGTCTTTCTAAATTTCATATATATGTGTTAATATACTGTATTGGTGTTTTTCTTTCTGACTTACTTTACTCTGTTTAATAGGCTCCAGTTTCATCCACCTCATTAGAACTGATTCAAATGCATTCTTTTCAATTGCTGACTAATATTCCATCGTGTATATGTACCACAACTTTCTAATCCATTCGTCTGCCAATGGACATCTAGGTTGCTTCCATGTCCTAGCTATTGTTAACAGTGCTGTGATAAACAGTGGGGTACATGTGTCTTTTTCAGTTCTGCTTTCCTTTGTGTGCATGCCCAGCAGTGGGATCGCTGAGTTGTATAGAAGTTCTATTTCCAGTTTTTTAAGGACTCTCCACACTGTTCTCCATAGTGGCTATACTAGTTTACATTTCTACCAACAGTGTAAGAGGGTTCCCTTTTCTCCACACGCTCTCTAGCATTTATTGTAGACTTTTTGGTAGCAGTGCAGCAGATTCTTTACCCACTGAGCCAATGCTTTCTTTGGGATCTATTAAACTCTTTCTTAATTTCTTCTTCTGTTTTGGTATCTCTCTAGTAGTAGTGTCTTAAGTCTGTCTGTTGAGTGGTTCAGCTCTTAGGGACAGCCTCCAGTTCCACCCTGCTTCATTTGTTGCTATTGGGTGTAGTTTTATATAGAGCAATTTGGTAAAGGGAACCCATGGTCTTATTCAGATAATCTTTCTTTCTCTCTTTTATTTTGGCTGCACTGTGCAGCTTGCGAAATCTTATTTCCCTAACCATGGACTGAATGTGGGCTACAGCAGTGAAAGTGCTGAGTCCTAACACCAAGGAGTTCCTCAGATCCTCTTTGGCTTGCTGATTTTTACCCCTATCATCTGCTGAGAAAGGATTATCAAAACCTTCCAACTGTGGTGCAGAACTATTTCCCTCTTCAGTTCTGTAAATTCTGCTTTATGTGTTTAGGAGATCTATTACTGGACACTATGCATTTAAGATGGTCATCTCTTTCTCATGAGTCAATTATTTATCTTAATGAAAGATCTCTCTCTTTTATCTTTTTGGCCTTAAAGTCTATTTTATCTGATATCTGATAGTCACTTTTACCTTCTTATGCTTCTATTTCATGGCATTTCCCCCCATCCACTCATTTTCAATCTATTTGTGTCTTATATTTAAAGTGTATCTCTCATAAATAGCATATAGTTAGCAAGAGAGTTCCAGAAAAACATCTACTTCTGCTTTATTGACTATGCCAAAGCCTATGGATCACAACAAATTGTGGAAAATTCTTCAAGAGATGGGAATGCTAGACCACCTGACCTGCCTCCTGAGAAATCTGTATGCAGATCAAGAAGCAACAGTTACAACTGGACATGGAACAACAGACTGGTCCCAAATCGGGAAAGGAGTATGTCAAGGCTGTATATTGTCACCCTGCTTATTTAACTTATAAGAAGAGTACATCTTGTGAAATGCCAGAATGGATGTAGCACAAGCTGGCATCAAGATTGCTGGGAGAAATATCAATAACCTCAGAAGTGCAGATGACACCACCCTTATGGCAGAAAATGAAGAGGAACTAAAGAGCCTGTTGATGAAAGTGAAAGAGGAGAGTGAAAAAGTTGGTTTAAAACTCAACATTAAAAAAACTAAGATCATGACCTCCGGTCCCATCACTTCATGGGAAATAAATGGGGAAATGATGGAAACCATGACAGACTTTATTTTCTTGGGCTCCAAAATCACTGCAGATGGTGACTGCAGCCATGAAATTAAGATGCTTGCTCCTTGGAAGAAAAGCTATGACAAATCTACACAGCCTATTAAAAAGCAGAGACCTTACTTTGCTGACAAAGGTCTGTCTAGTCAAAGTGATGGTATTTCCAGTGGTCATGTATGGATGTGAGAGTTGGACCATAAAGAAGGTTGAGCACCTTCTTTTGAATTGTGGTGTTGTGAGAGTCCCTTGGACTGCAAGGAGATCTAACCAGTCAATCCTAAAGGAGATCAGTCCTGAATATTCATTGGAAGGACTGTTGCTGAAGCTGAAACTCCAATGATTTGGCCACCTGATGCGAAGAACTGACTCAATGGAAAAGACCCTGATGCTGGGAAAGATTGAAGGCAGGAAGAGAAGGGGATGATAGAGGATGAGATGGTTGGATGGCATCACTGACTCGATGGACATGAGTTTGAGCAAGATCCAGGAGTTGTTGATGGACAGGGAAGCCTGGTGTGCTGCAGTCCATGAGGTCACAAAGAGTCAGACATGACTGAGCGGCTGAAATGAACTGAACTGGGGCTCAGTTGGTAAAGAATCCAACTGCAGTGCAGGAGACCTGGGTTTGATCCCTGGGTTGGGAAAATCCCCTGAAGAAGGGAAAGGCTACCCACTCCAGAGAATTCAATGGACTGTATAGTCCAGAGAGTCATAGAGTCAGAACTGAACTGAGAGTCTCCTAATCTTGATGAGCTCCTCTGGTCCCTTTTATCTTGCCTTCGGTGGTTTCCTAGCTGCTGCTCCTCCATTGATTAGCAACAGTTTGAATCTGCCCTTTGGAAGTCAGGGAAGGTCATGGAGGCTGGAGTCTTGCCTACAAGAAATGGGGGACAGAAAGGCCTAGAAGCTGCACAGGGCCCTGCTTGGCATCAGGAGTAGAAGCCAGGGTGGCTTATTCAAGAGCAGCAGAGGCCAGATCCTTGGGGCCTGTGCTCTTTGTGATGGGGAATGACCATTAGAACAGTGTCAGAGATCTGGGCTGGAGCTGTTGCAGGAAGGGAGACCCCTTTAAGGGACCAAGAGCAGGCTCTTGCGTAACACTTGGAAATGAATTGTCTAGGAGACACACAAACTGACAAAGCAAGATACTTTATTGGGAAGCGGCACCCAGGTGGAGAGCAGTAGGGTAAGGGAGCCCAGGAGAACTGCTCTGCCACGGGACTCAAAGTCTCCAGTTTTTATGATGATGGGATTAGTTTCCGGGTTGTCTTTCTTTGGCCAATCACTCTGATTCAGAGTCCTTTCTGGTGGCGCATGCATTGCTCAGCCAAGATGGGTGCCAGTGAGGAGGATTCTGGGAGGTGGTTGGACACGTGGTGTCTCCTTTTAACCTTTCCTGAACTCTTCTGGTTGGTGGTGGCCTATTAGTTCTGTGTTCCTTACCAGGACCTCCTATCTTAACATAACTCATGTAGACGGTTACTACTACATGGTGCCTGGCCAGGGTGGCCGGTACCAGTCAGTGTTTCCCCTGACAGAGCCAGAACCCCCAGTGGCAGCTACTACTGTCCTGGTCTCCCAGGTGCTGGCCTCAAATAGCAGAGTCACTTCCCCAGTTCTGAAAGCCAGGAGTCCAAGGTCAAGATGTTAGCAGGGCTGGTTCCTTCTCAGGCTGTGGAAGAAGTACCTCCAGGCCTCTCACTGAGCCTCCAGTCCCCTGGGGCTCCTTGGCTTTGTTGATTTAGAAAAAATTGCACAACGTGAGAGCTGTGAGTTAAGTTATATCTGGGGTGAGATGAGGACTGCAGCCTAGGAGACAGCACCTCAGAGAGCTCTGAGAAACTGCTCCAAAGAGGTTGAGGGAGGGGAAGGTCAATATATATATATGATTTTGGTGAAGGGGGAGTTCATGTTATCAAGCACTTATCTTTGCAAAAAAGTTTTCTGCAGAGTCACAAGGAGCTGATGTCACCACAAAGGGATGTAGTGCTTTGCTAGTTATGAGGATAGGGCTTACAAAATGCCTAACTATTGGAAGACCTGTTCTGCCAGTTTTTCCCAGAGCCCAGAGTGCCTCACTGCTGCTCTCCACTCTGACATCCCTTCAGGGCATGCTGAAGGTCAGCAGCTGCAGTGGCACATGGCTCGATCCTTGCAGAGGTTGATGGCAAGTGCCAGTGTGTAGTTGACAGCTTGTTAGAAGCATCACCCTGTCTTCTTCTTCATCTTCACATGACACCTCCCCGTGTGGTGTGCCTGTGTCCACATGTCCCCTGTTTATAAGGACCCCAGTCCTACTGGACTAAGGGCCTGACTCCAGTGTGACTTCACCTTAACCCAACCATTAACCGTCTGCAACGACCCTGTTTCCTTAAAAGGTCACATTCACAGGTCCTGGGGTTTAGGACCTCAACACATGAATTTTTTAGGAGACAAGATTCAACCCATAACAACTCCCCCCGTCAGTAATATTCAGTGCAGAGTGCCCTCCAGTGCAGATTCCCCAGCCTTGGGCCACCTGAAACGTGCCTGGCATGTAGCAGTATTTGGTCAAATGCATGAATGATCATTTTTGTCTTATGAGAATCCCTGGTGAAAAATGCAGTAAAAAGCTGAGGACATTCCAGCTTGTTTTCCAGCTTGAAGTCAGTAAATACTTAAGGCCAACCAGTAACAAACAGCAGGCTTGTTCTGGTGCCAGGGATCAGTTCAGTTCAGTTCAGTTCATTTCAGTCGCTCAGTCGTGTCCGACTCTCCGCGACCCCATGAATCACAGCACGCCAGGCCTCCCTGTCCATCACCAACTCCCGGAGTTCACTCAAACTCATGTCCACAGAGTTGGTGATGCCATCCAGCCATCTCATTCTCCGTCGTCCCCTTCTCCTCCCGCCCCCAACCTTTCCCAGCATCAGAGTCTTTTCCAGTGAGTCAACTCGTCGCATGAGGTGGCCAAAGTACTGCAGTTTCAGCTTTAGCATCAGTCCCTCCAATGAACATCCAGGATTGATCTCCTCTAGAATGGACTGGTTGGATCTCCTTGCAGTATAAGGGACTCTCAAGAGTCTTCTCCAACACCACAGTTCAAAAGCATCGATTCTTCGGCGGTCAGCCTTCTTCACAGTCCAACTCTCACATCCATACATGACCACGGTGCCAGGGATAGCAAGGTGAAAATGAGACCTCTGTTCCCTTAGAGATTGGCCCCTGGCCTGAGATATTTTGTCTTCACTTTTATTTTACTCAACTGTGACCCCTGAATGTATCCTTCATTCAGAATCTAGAAATAGGATCTGATCACCAATGGGGCAGCTGCTTATCCAATATTCCTTTCTTTCTGTAAACAGATCCCTGGGTTTTAGGCCTGGCAGGGATTAACCCCACTAAGACATTTCCAAGCCATGCAAAAGGAGTCATTCACTTTCCAGAGAGCTCTTTAAATAGAGAGGGTCTGCTAATGTTCAAGTTGTGATCAGACTTCCCTTCCTTTTTAGGGCTAGATACTATTCCATTGTATAAATAGACCACATTTTGTTTATCCCAGTGGTCATCCATAGATGAACACTTGGTTGCTTCCATATTTTGGTTCTTGTGAATAAATCTGCCATGAACCCAAGAACATGAGTTTTCAGCTGTTGACTAAAAAGATGCACAATGTGAGAGTTGAGAGATCAGTTTTATTTGGGGCAAAATGAGGACTGCAGCCCAGGAGACCACACCTCAGGTAGCCCTGAGAGACTGCTCCAAAGAGGTAGTGGGGGAAGGTAAATAAATAAGATTTTGGTGAAAAGGGAGTTCAGTGCAATCAGTGCTTACTTTACAGTAGGTTTTCTGCTAGTCACGAGGGATAGATGTCACCATGAAGGGGGTTAGTTCTTTTTTTAGATATGAAGAGATGCAAAGATTGATCATGAAATCAGTTCCTGAAAATATCTAACCATCTAAAGACCTTTCTACCAGATTCCCTGGAGCATAGAGTGCCCTACTCTTCACCCTGAACTGTCTTCAGGGTGTGTCGAAGGTCAGCAGCTGCAGCAGCGCAACGTTCAATCTCTGCAGAGGCACATGGCAAGTACCAATTTGTAGTTGACACAAGCATCACTTCCAGGCTCCGAATCATTCTTGGTCTTTTTAAAAAATATTTGTTTATTTATTTATTTGGCTCCTCAATTAAAAGACATTCCTTGGAAGAAAAGCTGTGACAAACCCAGACAGTGTATTAAAAAGCAGAGACATTACTTTGCCAACAAAGGTCCATACGGTCAAAAGGTTTTTCCAGTAGTCATGTATGGATGTGAGAGTTGGATCATGAAGAAAGCTGAGCGCTGAAGAATTGATGTTTCTGAACTGTGGTGTTGAAGAAGACTCTTAGAGTCCCTTGGATTGCAAGGAAATCAAACCAGTCTATCCTAAAGGAAATCAACCCTGAATATTCATTGAAAGGACTGATGCTGGAGCTGAAGCTCCAATCCTTTGGCCACCTGATACAAAAAGCCAACTCATTAGAAAAGACCTTGATGCTGGGAAAGATTGAAGGCAGGAGGAGAAGGGGACGATGGAGGATGATATGGTTTGATGGCATCACTAACTCAATGGACATAAGTTTGAGCAGACTCCAGGAGCTGGAGATTGACAGAGAAGCCTGGGGTGCTGCAGTCAATGGAGTCGCAAAGAGTTGGACACGATTGAGCAACTGAACAGCAGTTTATCTGGCTGCACTGAGCTGCAGTGATCTGCACATGGGGTCTTCGGTTGTGGCATTCGATCTTCAGTTGTTCACGTTTTTACTGCACATGGCGGGGACTTTGTGCTGTCCTGGGCCAGGCGCTTCCCTCTCCAGGGCAGGATGGTGCCTTAGTCCTCGTGCAGCACTGTCCCCACTGAGCCTGGGACGGCCACACATCTGTGCTTGAGAGACACTTTTAGATTGACTGGTTCACAAGCCGTAACCCCCCTTTTCTCTCAGTTTGCTGTAAAGCTGTACCCTGTGTAGAAAACTTAGTTGCCCTTTGGATATCAGAAGCTCTATACTTCGCCCAGATTAACTTCTATAACATCTAAAATGTCCTTCTATCTATTAATAGAGATGACCTCCTTAAAAGATGTAGATGGATCTTCCCTGGTGGCTCAGTGGTTAAGAATCCACCTTGCAATGCAGAGGATGCAGGTTCAGTCCCACCCCTAGTCGGGGAACTCAGATCCCACGTGTAACTGCTCAGCTAAGCCCAGGCGCCACAACTACTGAGCCCACAGTCCACGACTAGAGAGTCTGTGCACTGGAACGAAAGGTCCCACATGACGTCACAAAGATCCCACGCCACAATTGAGACCCATCACAGGCAAATAAATAAAAATTATGTTCTGGTCCCACCACTTCATGGGAAATAGATGGAAAAACAGTGGAAACAGTGTCAGACTTTGTTTTTTCGGGCTCAAAATCACTGCAGATGCTGATTGCAGCCATGAAATTAAAAGACGCTTGCTCCTTGGAAGGAAAGTTATGACCAACCTTGATAGTATTTTAAAAAGCAGAGACATTACTTTGCCAACCAAGGTCCGTCTAGTCAAGGCAATGGTTTTTCCCGTGGTCATGTATGGATGTGAGAGTTGGACTGTGAAGAAAGCTGATCGCCAAAGAATCGATGCTTTTGAACTGTGGTGTTGGAGAAGACTCTTGAGAGTCCCTTATACTGCAAGGAGATCCAACCAGTCCATTCTAAAGGAGATCAATCCTGGATGTTCATTGGAGGGACTGATGCTAAAGCTGAAACTGCAATACTTTGGCCACCTCATGCGACGAGTTGACTCACTGGAAAAGACTCTGATGCTGGGAAAGGTTGGGGGCGGGAGGAGAAGGGGACGATGGAGAATGAGATGGCTGGATGGCATCACCGACTCTGTGGACATGAGTTTGAGTGTACTCCGGGAGTTGGTGATGGACAGGCAGGCCTGGCGTGCTGTGATTCATGGGGTCACGGAGAGTCGGACACGACTGAGCGACTGAACTGACTGACTGATGTAAGAAAACAAAAACAGCACAGACACTGTGGTGATCACCATGAAATTCCCTGGCGGGTCTCTGGTCACCTTGAACATCAGCCAGCTCCACACAGGAATCTGTGACCAGAGACTGGAGGTGACCCCCTGTCTCCTCTCCACCCCCCAACCAGTTGTAACTATGAAACATAAAGTATTTCATTCTGACAGGTCGAAGGGAAGAGCTCTTCTGATCCAGCCGTGCTCTGTTCAGGGTTCACATAGGAGGGGCAGTACTAGGGCAGCACCTTGTATGCAGTAGGTGCTCAATAAATACTTTACTTTTAATAAAAAGCTTTTGTTTATTTATTTGGCTGCACCAGGTCTTAGTTGTGTGTGGCATGCCAGATCTTAATTCCTTGACCAGGACTCGAACCCATGCCCTCTGCATTGGGAGCAAGGAATATTAACCTCTGAACAACTAGGGAAGTCCCTATTGCACTTTTTTTAAAAAGTACTTTTAAACTCTTCTGTTTAAAAGTTTCTCACGCTTTGATGATTGAGATTCGCTCTTTGATCCTAATGATGTTTTAAAAAATTGTCTTCCTGAAGGTGCTTTTCCTTTATTTACATGGGCTGTTATATCAAAGATCCCCATGGTCTTTTGGTCATTACACACAGAGCTTAATCTGCATCATGGCACATCATAGTATAGCGTGGAAACAGGCCTGGAAGGTCAGTGTCATATGTCCCCCCTCCTGTGCCCTGCCCTGCCCTGTACAAGCTGTCACCACGTGGACAGTGCATCTCTAACCATTTGCCCTTTCAAGTCTCCCTTGACCACTTTCCAAATGCACAGCTAGGGGCACCTTTACAGGCGTATAATCAGGTCCCCCTGGGCATCTCCAGCTGGCCTCTCCGCTCTCCCTGGACTCCCAGGCCCAGGTTGAGGGCTACCTGGAGGCGTGCCAGCAGCTCTACAGACACTTTCTCAGGAAACTTCAAGGTCGGAGACATTCTCAGGAGGAGCCTGGGATGTGCTGGCTTTTTTAAATGTTAAATATTTATTTATTTATCTGGCAGTGCTGTATCTTAGTTGTGACATGTGGCATCTTAGAGCTTTGTGTGGCATTCAGGATCTTTAGTTGTGGCATGAGAGCTCTCAGCTGCAGCATGTCGGATCTTAGTTCCCTGACCAAGCCCACTGCCTCAGGAGCACAGAATCTTAGCCGCTGGACCACCAGGGAAACCCTGGGGCTGTGCCAACTTTCAACAAGAATATTAAGTTATGGGTGGTGCAGTGGGCGTGTCATTCTCAAAGTGGAACTCGCATTGCCAATGCCAGAATCAGTTTCAAAGTTGTTTGTTTTGAATAATCATTAGCCTTGTATGTATTTTAGGTACCTTGCTGTAGGTGTCCCTTTAGGGTTATGTGAATATACCCCATTGCCTGAAGTGCCATCAACACTGTTTTAGCTTTGAAGCATGTAACAGGACAGTTCAGTTCAGTTCAGTCGCTCAGTCGTATCCGACTCTCTGCGACCCCATGAATCACAGCACTCCAGGCCTCCCTGTCCATCATCAACTCCCGGAGTTCACTCAAACTCATGTCCACAGAGTCGGTGATGCCATCCAGCCATCTCATTCTCGGTCATCCCCTTCTCCTCCCGCCCCCAACCTTTCCCAGCATCAGAGTCTTTTCCAGTGAGTCAACTCGTCGCATGTGGTGGCCAAAGTATTGCAGTTTCAGCTTTAGCATCAGTCCTTCCAATGAACACCCAGGATCGATCTCCTTTAGAATGGACTGGTTGGATCTCCTTGCAGTACAAGGGACTCTCAAGAGTCTTCTCCAACACCACAGTTCAAAAGCATCAATTCTTCCACACTCAGCTTTCTTCACAGTCCAACTCTCACATCCATACATGACCATGGGAAAAACCATAGCCTTGACTAGACGGACCTTGGTTGGCAAAGTAATGTCTCTGCTTTTTAATATACTATCAAGGTTGGTCATAACTTTCCTTCCAAGTACAGGACAGTTACTTCCAAATTCCTGGGATCGAGCGAATTTCACATGTCCTTGAAGAAAGCATGCGCTTAGTCGTTCAGTTGTGTCCCACTCTTTGTGACCCCATGGACTGTAGATTGCCAGGCTCCTCTGTCCATTGGCTTTTCCAGGCAAGAATACTGGAGTGGATTGCCATTCCCTTCTCCAGTGGATCTTCCCAACCCAGGGATCAAACCCGGGTCTCTTACATTGAAGACGGATTCTTTATCGCCTGAGTCAATAAAACATAGCAGGTGCTGAGTGGAGCTGTGATTCTAAATTCCTGGAGGACTCCTGCCTGGGGCCATCCTGTGCTTAGGAGCCATTTCTGGGGCTGGTTGGTCTTTCCTGGTGGCTCAGGAAAGCATCTCTTATGTCTCCTGCATTGGCAGGCAGGTTCTTTACCACTAGCACCGCCTGCGAAGTACACGTACCATACTGATATTAATGAATCATTTTTGAATTTTTGCCTGAAGATAGCCTTTTTCTTTGGGTGTATGTGGGAAGAGGAGCTGATGCTGTTCCTCGCGAGGGGCCGTGGCCTCCTGCTCTCTGGCAGCTGCTGGGTGGGGGGTGGAGTGGGGAAGTTGTCCCCGAGCACTGTGCCTTGCAGCGGCAGATCTGCTCTGAGCCCAGGCTCTCTTTCTAAAATTACATGCCAGCCTACTGGATATCTTTTTGTATATTTGCAAATAATCGTGTTATTCCTTGTGCTCCACTTGTGAAGAGTTTTTAAACGAGATACTAAAATCGCCTTGTGCTGAACACGTGAGCATTACCGTGTTCCTCCTCCCAAGTGCGTGTTTCAAGTCCCTGTCGCGACCTTGTCTGTGGCAGCCTCTTTCTAATTAAGCCCTTGTTCCCATCCTGTCCTGAGGTGTTGGCGTCTGTGATGTGGATTCCCGTCACCGCAATGGGGTGGGGCCACTTCACTGTGACAAGGAGGGTGACACTTCTGGAGGAGTGGGGGATGCCAAAAACTCCGCCCAGGAAGGCGGGGCCGGAGAGGTGAGGGGACTCCATCTCACCTTATCTGAGAGGTGTGTGGAGGCGGGCACGCCAAGAGCCCCGCCCAGGAAGGCGGGGCGAGGGCAGGGCCGGGTGGTGGGCGTGGCTCCGCCTCTCCTTGCTCTTCGGGGTTTCAGCCACGTGTCTAGAAAGCCACGAGTCTGTCTCAAGGTTGAACGGGTTTTGAGAGCTCTCCTTTTGCCGTGACAAAACCCCAGTCCCTCGTTCACAGGTCTCACATCCAGGAACCTGGGACCTGAGGGACGGAATGAATCCCCGTGTCCTGGAGACTGAACCTGGCTGACTGGAGGAGCTCCTGAGTTTTGCAGAGAAACGTGAACCTCAACTGGAGACAGAGGGACGGCTGTCTACACTGACGCAGGGGAGACCTTCCTAAGAGGGACTCTGGACCCTGCTCCCAGGATGCCTGAGGTGGCCGGGCCACGGCCAGTCCCATAAGCTGAGCCAGCAGCACTGGGACAGAACCTGGTGTTACCCCCCAGGTCATCCTTGGACTCAAGTCCCTGCATATCCCCACGGAGCACTCGACTCTGAGGTGCAGGGAAGGAGGGCTCCTGGGTGTGTCACACACTGAAAACACTGGACAAACTCAGATGGGGAGCCTGCTGGGTGGTTTGTGTCACTTGTGCTCTTGTCTTTGAATCCGATTCAGTCATAAGCATCAGTCATTGGAACCGGGCTTTATTATGTAACAAACCCAAAAAATCCCACCAAAACACAGCTGAAAAAACACATTTTCCCAAAATTACATTCCCAAGAGAGGGTAATAATATGGTCAGAATAGATCCATCAATACTGCTGGAAGAAGCATTGCCTTACATTACCAATGGGAGTGGTGTGTTATTTTTAAACCTTAAAGTGCTTTAGCCAACAAAACAGAAGCAAGTGTTTGTGTCTGCAAGGCTGGCATGTCCTAAGGGACAGTGAGACCATGTCCCCGGTCCCTGCATGTCCTCAGATGAAAGCCACTGAAGGTGCCACCCAGACCTGGGCGGGTGACCACTCCCCAGCATCCAGGAAGGGCCGGTGGAGACTGAACAGCTGTGCTGGGCCTGGCCAGCATCCAAGGCTTCCTGCCTTCCTCTTCCCGGCTGGGAAACCTCACAGCTCACAGGTTTGTCTTCTCTTGATCTTTAAGGGCCCGTAAGGGCCGTTGCTCCTGTGTGTGTTCCTATGACCATGATGGAATCCCCACTGAATCGGTTCTCAGGGTTGATCCTCCATCAGTGCCAGGAACAAAGGTCTAGGACCACTGGAGCTCACCACCTGGGGCATGGGAGCGGGGAGCCTGTGCTTGGCCCTCCACAGAAATGTGCCTCCTCTACTTCCATATTGGGGGTCTGCCTGCCCTCTGCCTGCATGTTGCAGCTTCCCAGGTTCAGGAGCACCTGAGGGCCTCCCCATTGGCTAATGGAATGAGACTGAGGGACAGCCACGGGAGCCCAGGAGCTCAGCTACTTCTCAGCTGGGTTCATGGACCCCCAGGAGCTGGGGGAAAGGCCTGTGGCTCCTGAGGGGCCACGACTGGGGGGCCCAGCATATGCGCTGGAGCACATGCCCTACCCCACAGCAGCCGGCTATGACCCTGGGCTCAGACCCAAGGTCTGTGGCTCAGTCTCCTCATCTGAACCGCATGAACAGTGTACTTACCCAGGCCCTGTGAGGGTGAGAAGGGAAACTGATGCCCACACCCCTCTCCCTGCTCCCACCAGCCCAGCAGCCCTGATCCTATGGCTGCTGTGATGATGCCACCAGGGTGTGTGCTCCAGGGGGGCTGCAGGCCCCCAGGGGCTGAGCTGGCTTCTGTTCCCAAGCTCTGAGGCCTGGCTGTGGGCGGGGCCTCCAGGTGCTGATGATGCCCCCTCCCACCTCAAGGAGCTTCACAGGGAGCTTATGGTGTGGCGGGAGGGGCTGTCACCCTAGACTCTGGCACCTGCATTCACACAATACTTTTTAAATAAGGAGAACCAGGCAGTGTGCACACTCCATGTCCAGGATAAAGCCCTGGTCTGGAGGGCCACTGCTGGCCAGTCAGGGCGGGAGCTGGCTCTGGGGCTCCATTCCCAACTGGGCTCTGAGCCACTGAGTACAGCAGACACCCCACCCCTCCCACTCCACCCCCTGGTGCCCCCTACCCCCATCCAGTGCCCTCTGAAGAGCCTAGGAACTGAACACAGGAACTGGCACTTGAACCCCCAGGACTGACAGCCTGGCTTCAGAGTGGACCTGAGTGATCACAGTCTGCTGCTTCCTAACTTCTCAGGGCTGGGGGCGGGATGGGGATTATGGCAAGGGAAAGAACCCAAAGAGTGGTTAGGGCTCTGTCCGCATCAGCCCCTGGTCTGGGAGCCTTGCACTTCCCCATGACTTAGAGACAGGAGGGCTTGACCGACTAAGCACGGGGAACCATGCAGAGTGAGGGACAGACAGGTGTTAGGAAAGTACCAGGTGATGTCTCAGTTTACACGGGAGTCAGGCTTCCCTGCATCCCTCCTGCCTCATCCCCTCGCCCACAATCCTTGTGGTCCTGCTTCTGGCTCAGAAAGCTCCCTGCAGACAGATCCGGCCAACTGGCCCCATTGCCCTGGGGGGTGCAGACGCTGTCTCTCCCAGCCCGCTGATTCCTCGAGCTGCCCATAGAGGCCAGGACCCCCTCCACCAGCCTCAGCACTATGAGGACAGGAGGGCCCCTACCACACAGAGAGCAGGGTGGGGCCGCGGCTGCAGCCGGCTTTGTTCTCCCAGCCCTGCATGGGGGAGCAGGTGACCTACCCCTGCCTGCTGTGGATCCCACCCGGCTGGGATCTTCTCAGCCCATCCTGTTTACACAGACGTTCAGAACGAAAGTTTAAAAAAAGAAAAGGCTCACCCACGTGTAGAAAAAGGGCATCATTTTATCAAATATTGACAATTCCCAGTGGTCTGAGGAACCTGTGTCCATATCTATCCTCAGGGGGCCACTGGGGGAAGGGCACTGTGGCCAGAGGTGTTGGCATGAGGGCTGGCTGCAGGCCATCCACCCGAAGTTTCCTTGCCTCCCGGGAGGGACCAGTCTTCCCAATTCCAGTGAAACTTGGGATTTTGCTTGGGGCAGGAAGTGGGAGGTGACTGCAGTGGGCTTTACACCAGTGGTCAAGGGTGCAAGGGGCAGACCGACCCTCAAGACCAGCAGAGGGACCAGCCTCGGGCGGAGATGCAGTCTGGAGACTGGACTGGAGAACAGACGTGTTAGGGACAAGCACCGAGCCCCTCATCCCTACCCAGAGCTAGAGATATTGAAAAACACTTTTTGGCAGTTGTCAGCAGAGCCCCCCAGGAAGGAGAGGCAGAGAAGGTGAGCCCCCCAGAGCAGGGACCCTGGATGCGCATCCTCAGCACAGCTCCGGGGGCCTCCCCACTTCACCGGCGCAGCCCAGGGGTCCTGCCTCCCAGGCCAGTTGGTGACTGGGAGGAAGCAGCCCTCCAGCGAGGCTTCCTGGGCCTCCAGGCCGGAGACGCCGCCCTCTCCGCGGAGACGCCGCCTCTCCGCTCTCCGCGTCGGTAGCACCGGGGCAGGGCTCCGGCGGTGTCCTCCCCACTCAGTTGGCCTCGCTCTCCGTGAACTCCTCTTTGATGGACTGTTTGCGGGACTTGCAGTCCGGGAGGTCGAAGCCGAAGTCGGCCCACTCGTCGGGCCCCGCGCCCCCTGCGGGGCCCCCGCGGTTGGGGATGGTGATGGTGTGGCGCACGCGGAAATGCACGGCCTCCATGACCCGCTGGCGCTGCAGCTCCCCCGAGCCCCCGATGGCGATGGTGGCCGCGTTGCTGCTGGAGCGGAGCAGCTGCTGGGCACCGTAGTCGTGGCTCTGCTTCAGGTCCTGAAGGCCCCTCCAGATGGTCATGCGGTACTGGTCGGGGATCTTCAGGGCCCCCAAGTCCTGCAGGAGCAGCCGTCAGGCTCTGCCCTCCCCCCACCAGGGACTTCACCTGCCCTGCACAGCCACTGGGGGACCAGGAGGGAGGGGAGGAGCCCCTACAGCGTGGGGGATAGGAGTGGGGGCACGAAAGTAGACAGTGCCGGATGGCTCTGTGCCTGGGCCAATTCTGCCCTGGACAGGACAGGAGAGACAAGAAATGACACGGGGTGGCAGTGGGGCACTGAGATCATGCAGACCCCAGAGGACCTGGGGTCCTGACCACAGAGTAACAGACGGAGCCCCCCACACCGGGTGCTGGAAGACCCCTGCCTCCCAGCCTTAGGGCCGGGTCCCTCCCTTCAGGACAAAGCACAGCCTCAGGTTCCTGTCACCCCACCCCCACCCCACCAAGCATCAACTGGTGAGGTAGGGTTAACAGGCCTTGAGCTATTCCAGTGGGGCCACCAGGGACAGGTCAGAGAGGGTAGTGGACAGAGGACAAGGCTGCCCTCTGAGCCACTGGCCCCGCTCCCTCTGGCAAACCCGCATCCCTTGGACGGAGAGGAGGCCTCTGCCCCAGGGTCAACTGTGGAGCAGGTCCAACGGGGGCTCCAGCACACTGATTTGGAGCCCTGGGATCCAGCCCACTGACAGCTGTGTCTCCTGGCCTCCAGCTAAGTCATTACACTCAAGACAACTCCAGGCTGTACACTGTGCTAAGTCACTTCAGTCGTGTCTGACTCTTTGTGACCCCATGAACTGTAGCCCTCCAGGTTCCTCTGTCCATGGGATTCTCCAGGCAAGAATACTGGGGTGGGTTGCCATTCCCTCCTCCAGGGGATCTTCCTGACCCGGGGACTGAACCCGTGTCTCTTACATCTTCTGGATTGGCAGATGGATTCTTTACCACTAGAGTCACCTGGGAAGCCCTATGAGTGCTCGTTGCTGGGACTCTGGTTTAACTCAAAGACCAACCCTGGCTGTGGGTCAGGGATCAGGATGCCAAGGGTGGGGCTAGCCCCGCACACCCTGGACTGGACATTCAGTTGCTGTGGGTGCACGGTGAATGGTTTGGGCCTCAGTTCCCCACCATGCAAACAGTGCTGAGCTAAACTAGCACCAGGTCCCTTCTGGACTTCCCCTTCTAGAATTCATCATGCCTTGGAGACAGCCCACCCCCAGATCAAAGGCACCAGGACAGAGACTCAAGTCCAGAAGAGGGACTTGAGGCAAGTCCAGTCCAGCCACATGATGCTGGGTGTAAGCAAGTAGACTTGGCTACTTGCAGGAAGAAGGGTTTTTCAAACTTCCCAGCCCCCCTTACATGGGAAGACGGGAAATGGAGGGACTGCACCACAAGAGGAGAAAGTTCCCTGGCCTGCAGACAGGGCCCACACTGGTCTGGGGGTGGGATCTCCATGCCTTCCCCACCGGGCAGTTACCTCTATCGTCAGGTTCTGCAGGTGGTAAATGTTCTGTAAGCCCTGGGAGGTGAAATATTCAATGCAGTTTGGACACCCCAATCCTGTTAGAAAACTGCAGAGAATTGGGGAAACAGAGCAGCATTAACTTGTAAAAACCTGGCTGTGTGGCCCATCTAAGTAGGAACCGGCCACCCCCAGGTCTCCCACCCGGCCCAATGTGGCCACAGCTTCCTGCCCACACTCACCTGGGCACGGTCTCCAGGGAGCCCCTGGCTTTCTGTGCCCGCCTTCCGAGCACCTGCTGGAGGCTCACTCCCACCCTCCCTCAATCTGCTCTCCAGACAGCAGAGCAGGGACAGCACCAGCTGCAAGGGGCAGCAGGCAGAGACCCCCACTTCGGACTTGAGGCCAGGCGCCCAGGAGCCACTGGGGTTGAGGTTACTGGGTTCGTGGCAGCACCCAGCAGCAGCCCACGTACCTGACCAGGCTAGGGTCAGCATGGTAGGGCGGTGGAGGGGTACAGTGGGACCCCGAGACCATGGACTGAGAGCTGGGGCCACCATTCATCTCCCCGTTGGCCGGCAGGGTGTGGCTGTGGTTATTGAGTATCCCAGGGCCTGGGCAGAAAGCAGGTGGGACAGTCAGAGCAGGGCAGGCCAGGCCAGGTGTCCCACGCTGTGTGGGGGAGGCTCGTAAGGCTCAGCCCTCCCCAAGACCTGGAGTGGACAGAGGGGACCGTGCCTCCTGCTCTCAGGCTGGAACTGCTGGAGGGCCCAGCCATCAAGAGCCCCGAGCGGTCCTGAGCTGGGCAGAAGGGTCTGGAGCCAGGCTTCCCCACCCCCCACCCCACCCACCCTGTCGGAGCCACTCACCCATGGGTCCCAGGTTGGGCCCAGCCGCTGAGCCGTGCGGGGGAGGCTGGCCCACCAGCTGGTTGACTGAGGGCAGCTTGTTGACGGCCCCATGCGCTTTGCTCATGGGCGAGAGGACAGGCCCGTAGGATGGAGGCTGAAGGTGGCTCCTGCTCAGAAGGGACAGCAACTCCAAGTGAAGCCCCCTGCTGCAGGGGCCTGGAGACCCCACCTACACTGGGGTCAGAGTGCCTGCCTCCAGCCCAGCCTCCCTGCCTGACAGCAGCCACATTTGCTCAAAGGCAGGACCTGGGCAATGGGTAGGAGCCAAAGGGGTCTGTTCTTGACCCTGGAACCAGACTTGTTCTTGGTGGGTCAGTGTCGTCCTGACTACCCCTTCCTGACCTCCACTCAGCAGACTTCGGGCTGAAGTTCAGGGAGGCTTCCTGGAGGAGGGGTACTGCCTGGTGCTGCTGTGTTTTCCCTGCTGGGTCATCCAGCCCCATCTTTCCCCATATCAGACAAGTGGGTAAGACCCAGAGGACTGGGGTTGGGGGTAGGGTGGAGGGGCTGCACTCACGGCCTCTGCAGGAGCTGCTGCTGCTGCTGCCGGTAGGAGTCCACCAGCTGCTGGGGCACCAGCTCCATCAGCTCCAGGCTCTCCTTGACCTTCATCAGGATCTCAAAGTTCTCCCGGCCCCGCACCTGAGCACAGACAAGTGGACCGTCTGCCTGCCCAGGACATGTAGATATCGCCTGGCCGCAGATCCCCACCCCCACCTCCTGGCACAAGGGAATGCCTCTCCTTTCTCAGGGCTCCCCAGCCCATGCAGCCAGGGGGTCCCCTGGTCCTGCTCTCCTCTCCAGAAGGAGGTCTGAGCGAAGCTGGTGGGCTGGCTCCTGTCCATGCAAACCACACCCACCCCACACTACCCCTGCTCTTTGCCACGCTGTTCCCTCCCTCTTTTCAGAGCTCAGCAGACCTGGGGTACTGGGGTGGGGTGGGGCCCTGGACAAACATGGGGTTTCTAGAACAAGGAACTCATTCTTGAAGGACTCAAGACAAGTCTTTGAAGGAAAAAAAAAAAAAGCTCACGTCATGGAGACCAGTCGGAGCAAAGCAGGTGGGCGTTTATCTGTGCCGGGGTAGCCGCATCACAGGGCAGCCTATACTCCCGGCTCGGTGATGCACTGGGGCCCAGCAGGCTGTGGGCTTCCTCCCACATGCTGCCTTGGGTGGGGGACGGCATCACCCTGCACACTGTATCACTGTATCCATAAGGAGCCCTCCTGCTCTGGGAGCTCCATCAGTGGGCCTGCTCCCCTTGTGGCCAGTCCAGCTCTCTGGACCCTGGTCCTTTCTGGGATCCACAGAGCTTGGGGTCTCAGCTGTCAGGGCATGCTGCATGGCACCTGCCTCCCCCGGGTCCCTGGGTCTCCCGCGAGCACCGCCGAGCCCCGGCCTGGGCTCCGCAGCCGTGGGACTCACGTGCATGTAGTACACGTCATCGTCACCATGCCTCCTCTTCTTCACGTTGGTGCCCAGGGCAGGAACGGTAGGGGGGCTCTGCTTGAAGGCTGGCAGGGGTCGGGGGCTTTGTGAGCAGGCAGGGAGTTGGCGGGGCACACGCAGGTGAGCCAAGCCAAGCCCCTCACCCCACCCCGCCACACGGCCTGAGCCGGCCTCTGTGAGGTGTCCCTCGTGGACAGGCCCGGAGGCCAGTCACCCACTTGGATGAGCAAACTCGAGCGGCCCCCCAAGCTGGACTTAGTGGGCTGGGGCGGGGGGGGGAATGGGCGGGGCTCACTGTCCCCGGGACACAGGCTTGCGCTTTCCCGAAAGTCTGCGGCCCGGTCCAGCTCATCGAGGGAGGCGTGGCCTGGCCGCGCTGCGCTCCGCCCCTGCCACCGCCCCAGCCTGCTCACCGCGCTTGCTGGCGGCAGCGCTCTTCGCAGCGCTCTCGCTGAGGGCCTGCTGCTCACGGTGGTGATCTTCGTCAGCTTTGCGGTCTCGGCCGGGACAGGCGCAGATGCGGCCCTCGAAGGACCGGCGGCCCAGCACCTGTCCGCTGCCCAGGGCACAGCCAGCGCCGTGAGCTCTAGGGGCCCACCTTCCCCACCCACCTCGAACCCCACGGGACTGGCCTTGATGTGCCCAGGGCTGAGAGATCAGCTGCTCCAGGACACCAGGTCTCCTGCCTCCCTCCCAGGGTGGTGCCTGTCCCTGCAACCCCTCCAGCCTCTCCCAGCATATGCCCTACCTGCAGGGCCCCTCCCCAAACTTGCCTCCAGGGCCAGCACCCCTCCTTGGCCATGGCTGTCTCCCCGGCAAGACCCCCAGCAGCACTGGCCCAAATCCCAGACCTCCCACCACCCCCACTCCCACCTCCAGCAGACTCACTCCCGCGTCTCCAGGGTGATGATGATGAGGATGGGCCGCCGGTTCATGCCCCCAACACAGCTGCTGTTGCACATGAAGTTGTACAGGATGGTGGTGAACTCTGTCCCCACCTGCACACAGGGAGGCGGGGAGGCTGTGGTGTCAGCAGGTGGCCTCTACCCACAGGCGTGGGGGCTCCTGGGCTTCCAAGCACCCATCCCTCACATCTCCGGTGGGCAAGAGGCTGCTGGGCCCTCTGGTCCTCTGCCATCTATCCACCCATTCACCATCCATCTACCTCCATCCACCCATCTTTCCACCATTCAGTTCAGTTCAGTTCAGTTCAGTCGCTCAGTCGTGTCCGACTCTCCGCGACCCCATGAATCACAGCACTCCAGGCCTCCCTGTCCATCACCAACTCCCGGAGTTCACTCAAACTCATGTCCACAGAGTCGGTGATGCCATCTAGCCATCTCATTCTCTGTCGTCCCCTTCTCCTCCCGCCCCCAACCTTTCCCAGCATCAGAGTCTTTTCCAGTGAGTCAACTCGTCGCATGAGGTGGCCAAGGTATTGCAGTTTCAGCTTCAGCATCAGTCCTTCCAATGAACACCCAGGATTGATCTCCTTTAGAATGGACTGGTTGGATCTCCTTGCAGTCCAAGGGACTCTCAAGAGTCTTCTCCAGCACCACAGTTCAAAAGCATCAATTCTTCGGCGATCAGCCGAGCACCATTCACCATCCATCTATCCATCTACCTCCATCCACCCATCCTTCCATCCACCCACCAATCAACCATTTATCCACGCACCATCTGTCCATCATCCATGCATGGATCCATCTATCTATCCATCCCTCAGCCCCCATCCATCCACCATCCACCTATCCATCTACCTCCATCCACTCATCCTTCCGTCCATCCACCAACCATCCATTTATCCACCCACCATTGGTCCAGCATCCATGCACCCAGGCATGTACCCATCCACACATCCATCCAGCCCCCATGCCCCATCCGCGCATGCATCCACTTGTCTGACTACAACCTATCCACTCACTCACTACACTGAGTGCCATGTGCTGTGCTGGCTGTGGGAACCAAGAGAGCCGTGGTGGTTGCCCCCACCGCCTCCCCACCCTGACACAGGCTGGAGGTTGCCCCGGCAGCTAGGTATGAGCACAGGCCTCTGTGGGCACAGCTGTGTTTTGGAGTGTGGGCTCTTCTGGGCACTGCTCTGGCAGTGGGAGGGACCAGAGCTGTCCGAGTAGGCCCCCCACACACTGGTTCCTGGAAGTTTATGGACCTAGGACTCGTGACCCCGGCGGCATCCTAGGACCACAAAATGGGCAGTTGTCACAGTCTCCCTGGATCTGGAAGATGGCTAGGAAACCTGGCCTTTCACAGAACTCCTAGCACGTGGCCGCCACCAGGGGGCGGGAGAGACCTGCTTTCCTGGCCAGTCCTAGCCCTGATAGCCGGGCTGAAGGCTGAGGGCTAGGGGAGGGAAGCCAGGGTGGAAACCCCTCCCAGGGCCCTGGTCCCACTGACATAAGGGCTATTCCTTAGGGAAGCACAGGGGCTTCTGGGGAACCAGGTACAGGAATGAGGCCTGGAGTGGAAATGCCTAGAGGACTGGCTACAGCACTGGGGGAGGGGTCTCAGATCCAGGGTGGGGGTGAAGTAGTGCCATGCCCCTGACTACAGGTCTGTCCTCTTCTCCTTGGGCGCCCCCCACAACAACCCATTCCATCCGGCTGACTCCCCCTGGCCTGAGTCCCTCCCTCCCCAGAGCCCACAACCAGGAAGGGGGACAAAGGGCTGGGTTGAGGCTCAGGGGTCGCCAGGCCCACCCCGTGCTGTAGAGCTGGGGGTGCAGGTGCCCAGAGAAGGCTGGAGGGGCTGCCCCCAAGCCGGGGGTCAGGCTGGAAGGGACTGATGGACAAACAGATGTGAAGACGAGGGAGGAGCCCCACAGCTGGACTTAACTCTGGACACTAAGTAAGTGACTTGCGGGGCCTCTGCCCCACCCCCACCTGGCTCCCTACCTGTGGGGGCTCATAGGGCACCATGACGCTCTGCCGGCCGGTGACCGGGTCGTCCACGTATTGCGAGAGGTTGTTGCCCTCCACGCGGATGAGGTGGCTGGCGGGAGCGGACTGTCCTGCCGAAAGGAGTGAGATGCTTCAGAGACATGCCAGCCAGGGGCTGCACCCCTGTGCCGGGCACATTGTAGCTGCCTCGGGGCCTCCCAGGGGGACGCAGGTGGCAGGCAGCTCTCACAGATGCCCGGGGCATCTGACCCAGCAGCCCTACCCCGCTCCACCCCAACCCCCGCCCCCCGCCCGATACCCAAGGCGCCAGGGAGAGCTGGCAGGACACAGGACAGGCGAGGCGGATGCTGTGCCCACTTGTCAGCGCCCTCCCATTGGACCTGCTGCCTCCAGGTAGGAGGCCGGGCCAGCCCTCTCCTTCCCGCCAGGGTGCTGAGGGGCAGAGGGGGAGGAGACACGTACCTTCATTGAAGTCCCGCCCGAGCTCGTGATTGGGGCAGCGCTTCACGACCTCGGTCACGTGCTCCGCCTTCTTATAGACGGGCATGGCGCGGATGGCGGTGCCTGGAGGCGGCGGGGCGGACACCTTGATCTGGATGGGGCACGTCTTGGCGATTTGGCAGTAGAGTTTCTTAAGCAGCGGGGAGTACTGCAGGGGGTGGGGGTCGCGGTGAGGCTGGTCGGCCCAGCGCCACACCCCGGCCTGCTGCGCCCCGCCAGGAGTCCTCGCCCCAAGCCCTGGGATGACGGCCCTCGCTGGACACTCCTGGGCATCGTTCCCTCCCAGCTTCTCCCCAGTCCCACTCAGCAGGTGCCCTGAGTGCCCTGTGCGGCCGGGAGGAGGCGCTTTCTGTCTGGATCTCACTGGTTGGAGAAGGAGGTGCCATTAGGTCTATTTTATGGATTGGAATTGGACCATAAAGAAGGCTGAGTACTGAAGAATTGATGCTTTCAAATTGTGGTGCTGGAAAAGACTCTTGAGAGTCCCTTGGACTGTAGGATCAAACCAGTCAGTCCTAAAGGAAATCAACTCTGAATGTTCATTGGAAGGACTGATGCTGAAGCTGAAGCTCCAATAATTTGGCCACCTGATGTGAAGAGATGACTCGCTGGAAAAGACCCTGATGCTGGGAAAGATTGAAGGCAAACGGAGAAGGAGGTGGCGGAGGATGAGATGGTTAGATGGCATCACCGACTCAATGGACGTGAGTTTGAACAAACTCTGGGAGAGTGTAAAGGACAGGAAAATGAGGAGCTGCTGGAGAGCAGGGCTGGGAGCCAGGTCTGGTGCCTCAAGCCTGTGGACCTTAAGCCTCCAGACCGTAGTGGTTTGAGGGGTGAGGTGCAGCATCCTGTGCCAGGATTAAAAGCCTGGAGTCAGGTCTTCTGACATCTGTGCAGAGGAGACAGGCACACAGACTCCCCGGACCATCCTCAGAGGGGCCAGCCCTCCGGTTGGGTTCTGGCCACTGCAAGTGGGGGGCTTTGACCACAGAACCCCAGGACCCCAAACAGAAGCCTCTGACTCAGGGAGGATGGGATGATGCCCACGCCACCTGCAGGGACCTCCAGGGCCAGTGCCCAGGGGTCCAGGTGGCCCACCTGAGGACACAGGCTGGCTCTCACGAGTCCAAAGTGACCTTGATGGTAGGGCCCCTTGGAAACAGGGGTGTCCACTCCTTTCTAAGCTGGTTGTCCTCCAGTGACTGGCTCCTGGGGGCCCATCAAGGGCTCCTCATGGCCCCGTCTGTCTCCAGGGACAGTGGGGAACATCGAGCTCTCAGAGTCACAGGATGCTTCCTGTCCCCATGCCACACCCCTGGGTCCCTCCACAAGCCTGGGTACTTGGAGTTACCCCAGCCACAAGACTCTGGGAAGCCCCCAGCACACCCCACCATGGTGTGTGGGGTCAGGCTGGAGACGGGGCTGCTGCAGTCCAGAGGATGAGCAGGTCTGAGCCCACCTTTGCCAACGAAGCTGGCGCCTGACACCCTGACCCATAGATGAAGGCCACCCTGGCCACTTGCGCTGCCTCTCTGGCCACCAAGGGACACAATGGGCCCTCAGGGCCTCCTAACCTCAGCCACTCCAAGTCCAGGAAGAACAAGGGAGATGGAGCTCACCCTGAGCCCAGGGGCAAGGGGTCCCTGCCCCTCAGCACCCTCGGCCCTGAGCAGCACAGCTGCCCTTCCTCTGATGAACTGAAACCCAGCCAGAAACGCTGTCCTGTCCCTGCAGTGGGTCTGGGGGGCTCGGGGAACAAGTGGGAGGGTCTCCCTAGTGACATCCTGGGGGATGGGGACCCTGCCCAACTCCCTCGGTGCTGGCTGCAGGACGAGCGCCCTTGTACCCCTGTCAAGGAAGGGATTGGATGCCCACAGGGCTTGTCCCCTCCCTGGTGCTCTGTCCACTTGTGCCTGCAACCCCGCTGCTGCAGGCAGGCACACCCGCTATGGATGCAGATGGGCCCTCAGCTGCCAGACAGCAGGCTCAGAGGCCACACGGCAGGGGGCAGCTTGCATCCCAGGGAGGTGACCACTGACCTCCTGTGCCCCATCAGGATAAATGCTGCCCCTTTACCAGTTTGGGAGATCAGCTGAGTGCCCTCTCTTGAGATCTGTGCCCATGCAGCAGTAGCCCAGCCCAAAGCAAATCCCAGGTGCCAGTCAAGGGCCCAGCTCTCTTGGCCCATCCCTGACGTAAGACAAGTGTGCACTTAGTTTCGGGATGAAACTGCCTGGTCATCGTCATGGAGGAGCTCCAGGGGGCTACCCAAGGGGTCTTCCTGGTGGAGGAGGGCCCTACAGGGAATGGCAGGCCTCAGTTGGACTGAAGGGACCTGAACACAAGCAGTGATGGGAGGAAGAAGCTGGGATGCTGGAAACCATCCACTCGGCGAGCCTTTGTTGAATGCTTAGTGTTTCCTGGGCTCTTGGCTCACTACGGAAATGAGCCGAGAGGCCCTCCACCCCCAGAAAAATCTAGACTTAGCCGAGGCTCACGGCTCATGCCCAAAGGCCACACAGCCTCATGGCCTCCTGCAGCGGCTGTTGGGTCCCAGAGGGGGCTTCCTCCCCTGCAGGTGTCCCACCTGCCTTTGGAGGGTTCAGGGAATGAGGTGACCCGGGGCTGAGAGGAGCATGTGGAGGACTGCAGAGAGCTGGCCTGGACTACTGGGGGGTGGTCTGCAAGGGGAGATGGCCTGAGGTCTGGCCGCTGTGTCCCAGTTTCAGCTCTGGGCTGGACAGCTGGGACACCTTAACCACTGGACAGACTTTTCTGTGGCATGACGGTCGGCTGTGCAGGTCCCCCTCCAGGAGTCCCATTCGCCCTCTGACTTGTGCTCCCGCCCAAGCCCTGAGATAGATCTTCAGGTCCATCAAGACCAGGCATTCCTGAAAGCCCCACTGAGGAGGGAATGGAGCCAGTAGGGTGGAGCCAGGCTCCAGGCGCAGCCTCGGGAGCTGCAAAGCTGCTGCCCCCCACCCCATGCCCCCTGGCTCCCTGATCACCCCCTGGCTTCAGAACCCCCGCCCCACCCACTCAGCCTTTCCCCCTGGGCTGTCTGCCCCAGCCCCACCGGCCACCTCCGCTGGAGCTGCGGACGCCCCACCCACTGGGAGGAGCTGCCGGGAGCTGTCCCTGGTACCGCTGGGCAGCAGCAGCCCAAACGCCCTGGTGAAAGCCAAAAGCTGGCTCAGCTGGGAGCACACCGCCGCCTGGGGCACCTCACCCGGCCAGCGGTGAGGGCGGAGAGGACACTCGGCTCCCTCTGTGGTCCTAGCAAGGCCAGTCACTGGCTCTGCACTGCTCCCCATAGGGGTGCCCCCCACCCAGTGCTACCCTCCCTACGGGCTGCTCTTGTGGCCTTCAAACACACACACAGGTCAGGCCCCACTCCAGCAAGGGGTGGATCCACAGATGCTCAGCCTGGCCGGAGTCTGGCAGCATCAGGGAGTGAGACCTGAGGTCTCCGCACCCTGGTAGCATCAGCGGTCGCTGGCCTGCAGGGCAGGAGGGAAGCCTGGGAGGGGAGGGGGCAGGCCGGGGGTGGGGGCAAACCAGTGGTTGGGTGCAGAGTGGGACCTGGAGGGAATGAAGGAGCCCCCCACCCCTCCCCCAGCTCCTTCCCCTCCACCCAGAGCTCTGGGGCCTCAGGCCATCCTGGGCATGGGGTAGGGAGAAGGAGGGCGCCTGGGTCCTCCTCGGTTCTTTAAGAACGATCACGTGGAGACAGTTCCTCTCTCCCTCCCTCCTGCCTCTCCTTCCCTAGGACCGCTAGATGGATGTGTTTCAACAGATTCCGAGCTGATAAAATCTTATTTATCTTCGGCTGTTGACACAGAGCCGTCAGGACTTGCCTGTTCGGGGATGCGTGTGTTCCTTCGTGTTTGCAGGAAATGGTTTGCCCAAACATTGGTGTGTGCCCATCCTGCCCCCACCAGCTCCTCTCCTCAGATCCACGCCTCCCCGTCCCCCGCCCAGCTCACGATGGGCCCGGCCTGGCTGGAAGCCGCAGGCCTGGCAGGGCTGGTGCGGGGGTGATGGGGGAGAGGGTGGCGGGTGGCGGGCGCAGCGTGGTGGCTGTTAATTTCCTCGTGCCCGCTCCCCGGCAGCTGGGTGCCCGGCATGGGCAGGTTTGGGCAGGAGCAGAGTGGAGAGGTGATAATAACTTGTCTGTCATTTTCCAGGGACGTGTAGCGTCTTGCAAACCGCAAATACCGTTAACCAGCTTGGGTGAATCTGTTACAACAGATTCTGGGAGATGGGGCCCGCAGTGGGGGCTTTATTTTTTTTAATGATTTTTTTATAGACCACTTTTATCTGCTTTCTGTGTGTGTGTGCATGCATGTGCTGGTGCTCACACCCATGTTTCTCTCTGCTCTTGGGTTACAGACCCTTTGAGGACCTCCTGAAGACCACAGACCCTCACTCACCCTAGGAAAGCTCCCGAGTAGATCAGCAGAGCGCTTGGCAAGAAGCTTCGTGGGGTCCCAGGCAGCTTCCAAAGCTCATACGAACCTCTGGCTCAGCCTCCCTTCTCCCCCCAGGGTAGGAGGCCTCCCAGGGTGACACAAACCACAGAGACAGCACCCCCTACTCCTGACCACCCCCCACCCTCACTGGCACAGATCCACTTCCACACTCCTGTCTTCAACTCAGCCAAGAGGATCTAAGGACATGGGGAGCTCTGACAGACGTCAGCAAGGTGACTGGCCTGGGGGGTGCAGGGGCACCTATGACCATCACCGCAGCCTGCTTCACGGCACCCACGCTCAGAAGGCAGCGAAGGTCTTCACTGGAAACCCACACACAAGGAAACCCATGGCCAACACCCCACCTTGGATGCTGGCCTGGTGGCTGGAGGATCCAGGGAACCTGGGACGCCCAGGGCGGCAGCCGGTGCCTGGCCGGCAGAGAAGGAAGGCTGCTATGATTCCTCAATAGCTCCCAGCTTGGGATGGGGTGCTGTGGGAGATGCTTCTGCTGACACCCCCGCGAAGCTGGATGGCCTGGGCTCCCCTCGCCAGGAGCCCAGTGGACCTGGAAGTGGAAACAGGCTGTGCTGGTGCTGAGAGACCCTGACTACTGCCTGGGGGAGGCCCTGGAGGCTGTGGTCTAGCAGCTGTCCCCCAGAGAGAGAGAGAGGGGCCTGCAGGGACACCCTCAGTGAGTGTGCCCCCTTCAGCTGCACCCCCAAATCAGCCCACTCCTCGTCCCTCTCAAGGCTGTGGGCTGGCAGGGGAAGTGGCTTCTGTCCTGGGCTAAGATCAGGGGCGGGGTGGACAGCAGGTATGCGCTGAGCTGACCCAGGAAAGAGGCTCCAGTGGGCACTGGGCCTGCTGTGCAGGGTGGCCTGCGGGGCAGGAGTCGAGGGCCCACCCAAAGCCTGGCCAGACAGGGGGGACAGACCAGGTGGGTCTGGGGAGGCCATGTCCGCTGGTGTCAAGGCCGGGAGGCCCATGAGCGGGCGCAGTCACCCCGCACTCTCAACAGGACTCCCGGGGTCACCTGAATGGCCACCATTTACTGACACCTCTGTGCTGGGTCCACTCGCACACAACCTCCCCCTCAAGGTCACCCTCTCACCCTGTTTTAGCGACGCAGAGCTCTGCTCCCAAAAGCTGGGGTGGCGCAGCCCTGGGCCCTTGAGCTCCATCTCCAGACCCCTTGTCACCACTGGGCTTGACTTGGGGCCGTGAAGACCACGTAGCTCAAAGAGACAGGTGGACCAGGACACGGGGCCAACTGTGACACCCTTCATCCCAGCTGGGCTGAGCTCCAGCCACTTGGGACAAGGGGACCAACAGGCGGGAGCCTGCCCTGCCCTGTCCTACTGGGGAGGGGGGTCTCCCTCGACTGCAGAAGGAGCATAAGACAGCCTCCTGGTGCAGTGAGGGGTGTCCAGGTGGGGATTGTTGGGGGGCAGCTAGCTGGGGGGAGGCAGCTGACCTGGATGCTCCAGCCCCCATTTTTCTGTCGAGACGCTGTGTGATGAGTCTTAGTTCAGACCCCAAAGGGCCTTGTCGAGTCACTGGCTCCCCAGTGAACAGTGCTTGGGGGGTCCTGGCACACAGGGGGTCCTATTGTCACCTCTCTCACTCTGGTCCCTCCAGGAGGAGGGAGCTGCCCAGAGGCCGGCCGTGCCCTTGGCCCCAGTGACACCCTCAGGGGCAGGTGGGGATCCTGGGCTCCCTCTGGTCCTTGTTCAGTGACCCAGACACAACATGTGGCCAGCCCGGACCCTGAGAAGGAGAAGGACGTGCCCCCACCCGCTACTCCCAAGGCACAAGCAGCGTCAAACCGAAGCACCAAACTTCGGTTCCGCCGGGTCCAAACTCTGTTCCTCTGCCCACAAACTTGGCTTCTGACTTTGCCAGCCTGTCTGTGCTGGCCTCCTTTGAAGTCCGGTGTCCCTGCCTGCAGTGGGCATACCCCCCGGCTGGCCTCATGGCGAGAGCGTTCTGGCCAGAACCTAGCTAGCAGGGCCGTGGCCAGGCCTCGGAACTGCCCGACATGAGGTAGCGTGGGGAGGCTGCCTACCAGCGCAGCTCCGATCCAGTTCTGGGAGGACCCCCGGGATGGCTGGGGGGGGAGGCCCCCACTATGTTCACCCTACCCTCCTTGTGCCTTTCTGAGTTGTCGTGGCCTTGTCGACATGGTGAAGGCAAGGGTCAACCGCCAGCTTCCACTCACAGGACAGTCACACAGCCTCTGCCTGTGGGTATGCCATTCTGGACACTGGGCTGTTCAGTGCGGGCAGTCCTTCCCCCAGCTCCCTGCAGCTTCCGGATAGCCTGGGGGCATCGGGGCCAGAGCTGAACCAGCTGCAGGAAGTTGAAGGGATGCAGGGAGGGGAGGCTGGGCACAGGGGAACCCTGCAGGGGCACTGTTGATCCACAAACCAGTCACCCCAAAATCCACAGAGCTGTGTCCAACTCAGAAAAAAGTCCCAGGAGATGAGAAATGACATGGATTGCATTGTGTCCCTTCCACAGCCCCACACTTCCGGGATGGACCCCCAAACCCAGGGGGCTCCTCTACAAGAACCTTGGGGTGGGAGGGGGCAGCTGCCCTGGGAGCACCCCTCAGCAGCAGGGACTCACGGCTCCTCTCAGGGGCCCCCAAGCTGAGCTCTGTGACCTCCAAGTGCAGGGCTCCCTGGCTACTTGAGGGGACAGAAGGAGAAGAGGTGACCCCTACCTCAGGCCACGAGCCAGGCACTGATGCCCTGAGTCCAGCCACAGGAAGCCCTGCCCCTAAGCTCGACACAGGGTGAGGTTTGTTGAAGACCCTCCCTGAGTGTGGTGCCCCCGATTCCCCCAGATAACCCGCATTTCATCTCCACAATGTACATTGTTAGGCCTCTTCCTTCAGTTTTAAATACGTATAATTGCTCCTGGTGCCAGTAAAAGGTATTAATTCCACTTATGCATTCCATAAACTTTTAGGATAACGCAATTGATACCGCGATCATGTTGGGACACCTCCACTATTATTTTCCTGCTTGCAAACCTCCGAGGGGCTGGAAAGTTTTCTCCCAAATCCATTAGTGTTGACTCAGCCCCGTTCTACCCAGGAATCCCATGAAGCGCCTTTGTGTTTCCTGGCCCCCCACCATGCGCTTCTAGGAGGGGTTAGGGCCCTTGGCCTTCGTGGGCCAGCTAGCCCCCAAGACAGACAGATGGACACATTCCCCACTGAGTCTGAGGGCAGCTGGAGGTCATTGAGGGGCTTTGTCAAGGCTGGCGGGCTGTCCATAGGTGCCCCAGGGACCAGGTATGCCCTCACACTCCATGCACCCACACCATCTCACCTCATGGAAGCCTGCCCTGTGGGCCATCAGCGGTGCCACCAGTCTGCTCAAGGTGACCATAGACGCCCAGCTGGGCCAGGGCTCTGACCACAGCAAGTCTCCCTTCTGCTCTCGGAACCCCCTCTCCAGACCTCCAGAACACCAAGGACAGCCCTTCCCTGGCTCCCGGGGAGGCCAGCCTGGGCTGGATAGCATCCCGACGCCCTCACAGGGGCTGCTGCTGCTCTCTGCTCCCTGCGACTCTTGTCACCAGCTGTCCCCACACCGACAATGTAGGGGGGCTCCCAGGGTGGAGTGGCCATCCGGAGGTCAACAGAGGGTGACCCGCCATGTCCTGGGGAGGGTGTGGAACAGGGCCCTGGGAACCTGGCACCTCCATCCCCAGCCTGGCGCCACCCATCCACCAGCCCTAAGAGCATCAGTGCCCAAGGCACCAGCCTCACTCACACCCGTGAGCTCTCATGGTGCCTGTCTCTCTCCAAAGCCCAGAAGGGCCCCCAGAATGGACAAGCCAGAGCCGGGATGCTCACAGGCAGTGAACACTGGCGGGGCGTGCAGAACCTCCTGCGATAGTGCCCTGACCAGCCACACGCCCCCCGGGCCTTGGCCCTGGCCCTTCTTCACAGGCTCAGGAAGAGCCCAGGCCCCTCCTCTGGATGCTCAGTTACCTGCCACCCGCCTGCTCCCGGTTCCTGGAGGAGGGGAGGGACTGTCAGAACCCTGGGCAGCAACCAGGAGGCGCCGGCACATGTGTGTGTGTTTAAGAACACGCATGCATGTCTGCACACGTGCTCCCATGTATGGACAGTATCTGTATGCATGCATGTGCACACGTGTGCTGTGGTGTGCATGTGTGTTGTGTGTGCGTGTCTGCGTGTATTCACATGTCTGGATGTGTGTTCACACGTCTGTGCATGTCTGCATATGCGTACTATGTGTGCGTGCCTGTACACGTGTTCGTGTTTGTGCATGCATATCTGAGTGTTGCATGCACGCATATGTGCACACATCCTATGAGCTGAGGGCTCCAGGCCCTTCTGAGCCCTCAGTGTGGGTATCAGACCTGAAGTCTGAGGCACACAGGTCAGAGCAGATCCATCCAGGGCTGTGGGACTCGCTGGGGGCATCGGCCAAGCAGAAGCCAAAGACCCCATTAACAGCTGCAGCCGTGTGGGGGCTGGTGAGGGTGTTTTTCCTGAGCAGGGAGAGGAGTGAAGGCAGCAGTCAATCTGGAATTGCACTTGAGAAAAATATGAATTATCTATCAGTTACCAGCAGGCTGGCGTAGGGGGCAGTGGGCTGCACAGCGGAGGCCAGGATGGCAAGCCCAAGCGGCAAGTCTGGGCGGTGCCTGCACAGCCAGGGCCCCAGAGCCGTGAGTGGGGGGGTGCCCGGTGGTCTCCATCCTCACCAGGAGCTGGCCGCCCACCTGCCACCTCCCTGGGCAAGGAGGAGAGCCTGTGGGGATGGGGTCTGCTCCCAGAACCGAGGTGCCAACAATCTCATTATCAATGTCTGTCCCATCTCTACCCTGGCATGGAGGAAAGCCGGAGAGGGGGATTTGTGAGCACCGTCTTCCTCCACTCAGCTCCGTGAGCCACGGCGGTGGGGAGGGGTGCGGGGAGGAAGGGAGGGAGGGACATATCCGCTGCTTGGGCACTGGGGGGTGAGGGGCTGGAGGTTGGAGGCAGAGCCGCTGGGACAAGCGAGGCTTCCTCTGCCCCCTGGACAGACCACCCATGCGACCACTTAGGGCCAGCACAACTGTGACCAAGTCATGAGCCCCTCCAACCCTGAGGTCACACACCTGGCAGGGGATGGTAGAGGCAACCAGGCACCAAGGGGCAGCTCCCATCCCTCCCCAAGGACCAGCTCAGACCATTCCAGGTGCTCCAAGCCCCCAAGATGCAACAGAGATTCCACCAGCATCCTCAAACAGTGGAAAGGAAGGGAGCCAGGACCCCCACAAGCTGCCCATCAGGACTCCTAAGAACCAGCAACTTGGGCCCTGATGACAGAATGTCAGTGAAGAAGGGACCGGGATCCTTCTGCTTAGAAGAGAGAGAAAGGGCTTAAGAAGCAAGTGGGAACTTGGAATAAGAGCGGTAGTGAGCCTCCTGTTGCTTGAGGTGTGCAAGTGCAGTGAAGTCTCGAGGGCTAGACCTCACAGCAGGGGTGTGGGGAGCAGGACCCCACAGGCAATAAAGAATCCCTGGCAGGTGCAGCTTTGGGTAAACAACTTTGTCCAGAAGGACCAAGCTCCGTGGCACCCCCATCATCTAAGGAAATAATAAAGACATGCCGGCACTAAGCCCCATGCAGCACAGGCACCATCCCACTTAAGCCTTATTGCCTTCACCAATAGAGCAAAGGAATGAAAATCTGCAGATGAGGCCATCCGGGCACCAACGGGACCAAGTGCTCCCCTGGCCACTGCAAGCCCTGGAGTCTTGCTGAGCCTTGACTCAGCAATGGATCAGCATCTGGGGGAACCCACTGCTCAAGCAAGAACTCAGAAATAGCTGTAGGGGGCCACCCAGGCTGCCTTTTGCTCCACCCCATCTCTGGTTCCCCAAAGTGTGAGAAAACCACAGTCTGGGCAGTGGGCACTGGGGACAGCGGAAATCAGTTCTTAGAGTGGCAGAACCTTAGTGTCACCTTCTCAGCACCCCCATGGGGGCTGGAACCAGCCCCCTGGCACAACCCAGCCTCCTCTGCTCCAGGGTCCTTTGCCAGGGGCTATGAGTGAGCATGGAGCTGCTGTTCCTGGAGAAGGTGATGTGACCCCATGGCCAGGACCTGCCAGGGGTCCACAGGGCATGAACCAGAGCCAGGCTCACTCTCCCTTCCTGGGGGCAGGCAGGAGACCTGGCAGGTCCTTGGGGGTGCCCTTTCCTGCCCCATGCCCTGTGTACCCAATGCTCAGAGGTGAGCTGCTAGTGTATCCAGGGGTTTCGGAGTCTCTACAGCCTTTACTCTGCCCCAGCGGGGACATCAGGCAGCCTGTTTCTCTCCCAGCCACAGTAGGGACAGTGCAGTTCCCATGCCAGCACCACCCCCCGCCCCGGCATCTGCGTAACTCTGAGAAGGTGAACTAGACTACCCTGCATGCACGCTAATTCGCTTCAGTCAAGTTTGACTCTTTGCCACCCTGTGGACTGCAGCGCGCCAGGCTCCTCTATCCATGGGATTCTCCAGGCAAGAATACTGGAGTGGGTTGCCATGTCCTCCTCCAGGGGATCTTCTCAACCCAGGGATCAAACTTACATCTCAGGTTTCATGCACTGACAGGTGGGTTCTTTACCAGCCCAGTCCTGGACTATAAATGGGTCAGTAACAGATTCTACCTTTTGGACTGTAGGAAGTTTCAAGGGTTAACATAAACTCAAAGAGCTTAGGGCAATAGCAATTCACAACAGCAATTCTGGGGAGCAGTAACCGTGGGCGTGCAGGATGCTCTCAAAGTTGGCAAATCTCGATGATGGGGGGTAGGAACATGCAGATGTTCCCAAGGGCACGGAGGCAGGACCTGGGGTCCGCAGCCTTGGGGCTCCATCTTGACCTCCTGTCTCACACCCACGCTTGGAGATGACAACCCAGAGACAGAGCGGGCAACACCTAAACACGCCTACGACAGAGGCTTCTCGCCAGCCCTGCACTGCCTGGAGGAGGTGGCCTCTATGGACCCAGGGCCCGAGCTCAGATGGCTTCAGGTGTCTGAGGTGGGAGCCTCCTGTCCACCCAGGATAAAATTCAAACCAGAGCCCCAACCCAAGCTCAGGGATGCTGGCTAGACAGTCTTGATGAGAACAGTCTGCTTCTGTCCTCACCGGGGACGAGGACATGTCCATCCCCTCTGGGGCGCTGTGGGCGGCTCTGTGGGAGGCTGGCCCACTCTGGCCATGCGTCCGAGGGGTGGGCACACCCAGCCTGAGACCGCCTCCTGCCTGATGCTCCTCCTGGCCAGGTGGGAACCCTGAGCGGACACAAGTGTATGTGGTCAGCCCCTCCCCGCCCTGGGTGTCACTCACCGTCCAGGTGGCCGACTTGGCTGTGCTCGACTGCTGGAAGGTCACCTCGAAGTGGTGGGGGCCAGGGTAATCGGTGTTGGAGGGGATGACGGGTGCGGGCGACATGGTGTCGAAGGTGGAGCTGGGCTGCGCGTAGGGCGAGTGGGTGGGCACGCTGGCTGCGTGCTCTGGGGTGTAGGGGCTGGCCGAGGCCGCGCGGCTGCTCATCTGGTCCATGGTGCTGCTCAGCAAATTGAACTGGGACTGGCGGGAAGGGGAGGAGGGAGGGGGAGACACACAGTCAGACTGAAGAGTGGAAGCCATCCCGTCCGGGGAGGTGTCCTGTTACAGGAGCCTTAAAGGGCCAGCGGCTCAGTCATCCCAAATATTTCCTCGGTGCCCCCCCACCCCGACAGGTCACTACTTGTGTTGGGATAAACTGACATATTCACCTCGCCCTCCTCTCTCCATCAGCCTCCCGGGTGCCAGGGCTCCTGGGGCTCTGCTGAGCACACCTGGAGGGAGCTGCCTGTGGGGGCGGCTCCCAGAGCTGATGCCCTGGCTGCACTCTCTGGGGGCAGCACCTGGCTCAGCATCCTCATTTCTTGCCACCCCAACCCTCCTCCCCGCTTCAGTTCAAAGTGGGAAGAACTCGCCCCAGGGAACCAGACTGAAAGAGGGTGCCCCAGGGTGCAGGGGGCACACCCCAGGCTCCGTCCAATGCAGGGGCTGCTCAAGAGGCTCTGGGGGTCCAGCCCTGTAGGGCTGGGGGCTGGATGGTGGCTGAGCCAAGAGTCACTTTCCAAGGGCAAGGGCGCCTACAGGCTGCCTCCATCTATCAGCATCTGAATGCCCCCCCACCCCGCCGCAGTTCCCCCTGCTAGCATCTTCCACACCCTCTGCACACAGAAGGAACTGGAACTCAGCCTCACTGTGTGGGCGTGTCCCCTGGGTCACCCTCTGCAGGGTCCTGACCATTAGTCCCTGCCAGGAGCTTAAGGGAGACCCCAGCAAAGGGAGGGGGTGCCAGCCCATGCTTCAGTGCCTTGAGGGCAAGGCAGGGCAGAGCCCCCCAGGAGGGCTGGCACAGAAGACCCCCCTCCTGATTAGGAGGCTTCAAGCAGGAGGTGGTTCAAAGGGTGACACAGTAGCTGACAGGGACCAGACCGGCTCTAACCGCGAACGCTAAACCGCTCCTTCTCTGCGCCAGCTGCGCTCCGCGGAGCTGTTCCTCCTCACCACCTGGGGTGGGCGCTGCCGCCCCCACTTGCGGATGAGGAGACGGAGGGTGATAACCTGGGGACTGTGAACTAGGGGACTTGCGTTTGGCGGGCAGGGAGCCTGGAGTTCCCCTAGCGGGGTGAGGGTTAGGGGTGAGAAGGAGGGCCAGAGGTGGGGGAGAGGATGGGACAGTGGGAGGAGAGAGGCAGGACCAGACAGTGGGAGGGGGCCCTCCTGCTCTGTCCTCTTCTCCATAGTGAAAAATAAAAGAGCAAGTTCCTCCCATGGATGGTCAGGAGAAACTCCGCCCTGGGGCAACCCATGCTCAGCACCCCTCTGCACATCAGGAGGCTGGGGCTCCATAACCCAGAGTCCCCTCCCGCTCAGTACTCCTCCCCAGGCACGCATTCTCCTGGGCCCCTCCCAGCCTGGGGAGGTGATTCCTCCCCTGAGGTCTGCCCAGCCTGGAGGAAGCTCGGCTCAGGCTCCAGCGATGATGGAGCAGGGAGGTGACCGGTAACGGACAGCAGGCGGCTGGTTCTTAGCAAAGCCACTGCTCCCTGTTCCTCCCGCCCACTGTGCCTCCCCGAGGTGGGTGCCCCGGCCCCGATGGCCGACTGCCACCCAGTGCAGATCGTCTGGCAGTGGGGCAGAGCCCCCAGGCCCACCCGTGCCCTCCCCATCAGGGTCAGCCAGGCTGGGTGAGGCCAGCAGGACACAGGCATGACACCCTGGATGGAACTGCCATTGGACAGATCCCTTTTCTATTTGAACCTCCAGGGCCATTCCCTGTCCCCTGTAAACCTGGGGCCCCACCACTGGTGGGACAGGGAGCCCTGCAGGGCAGACCCCACTTCCCCGTCCCATTGAGCCTCCTTCCCTGGTCGGTGCTGCACCCCACTGCCACAGCCTTCCTAACCTCTGTGCCTTCACCTGTAAGACGAAGCGGGCCCGGTGCCCACTGCCTGCCTTGCTGGAGGATGAACAGACTGCAGAGGCCGAGTGATGGAATATTATTCTTCCACCATCAGAAAGAAATGAGCTACTGATGCCACAACCATGCGAAGGTCCAGACACAGAAGCTCGGACGTCTTCTCTCTCTATTGACATGACAGTCCAGGGACAGCAGATCCCGGGGGAGAGACACAGGCCGGGGGCGGCCAGGCCTGGGGTGGGGCTGCAGGGGGACGGCTCAGGTGCAGGTTCCCTTCTGAGACTATGAAAGTGTTCTAAAATGGGCTGTGGTGATGGGTCCGTGTATCTGTGCATTTTTAACTGAAATATAGTTGATATCTGTCGTGTTAATTTCTGCTGTGCAATAAAGTGACTCAGTTACACGCATCTATACATCTTTTTCGTATTTTGTTCCATTCTGGTTTATCACAGGATGTTGAATATGGTTCCCTGTTGGCAAGCCACTCCAGTACTCTTGCCTAGAGAATCCCATGGACAGAGGAGCCTAGTAGGCTGCAGTCCATGGGGTCGCTACTAGTCGGACACGACTGAGCGACTTCACTTTCACTTTTCACTTTCACGCATTGGAGAAGGAAATGGCAGCCCACTCCAGTGTTCTTGCCTGGAGAATCCCAGGGATGGCGGAGCCTCGTGGGCTGCCATCTATGGGGTCGCACAGAGTCGGACACGACTGAAGCGACTTAGCAGCAGCAGCTGCACTGCCATATAGTAGGGCCTTGCTGTTTATCCATTCTATACATACTAGCTTACATCTGCTAACCCCAAACTCTCAATCCTTCCATCCTTACCCCCTCCCCCTTGGCAACTCTAAGTCTGTTCTCTATGTTTGCAAGTCTGTTTCGTGAATATATTTTAGAAACCACTGAACGGCATACTTCAAACTGCATACTGCAAACACTGAACTGCACACAGCTGTGCTATGTGGTAGGTAAACTGTAACTCAGTAAAGCTATTGAAAACAAAACAAGGGACCCTGTGGATCCTCACCTCTCCTGAGCCCAGGCTGTTCTGCGGATGGGGGGATTGACAGCCATCCCCTCCCGAGGGCCCACCTGGGGGTCCCAAGTGCTCTCACACCCTCTTGCTCCAGGAGAGCACTGCTCTGTGCCCCTCTGGTTTATGCCTCCCCACTGGACTTCAGACCCCATAAGGACAGACCTTGTCTCACGGGCATCAGTGTATCCCCACATGGACACAGGAAATGCAGCCGGTGTGAACTGAGCTGTGCTGTGAGCACAGAGAAGCGACTCCAAGGACTTAGTGCCAATGAAAAGAATAAAATAAAATACCTCGTTCACAGTTCTATATCGATGGCATGCTGAAATGAGCACAGTTTGGGATAAGTAAAATAATTCTTGAATTATTTCCATTGCTTCTTTTCACCATTTTTTAATGTGGTTACCAGAAAATGCAACATTATATATGTGGTTTACATTCCGTTTCTCCTGGACATTAGGCACAGGATCCTCAATCAGTAGCCGATGAGGGACTCACAGCTGGAATTATTGTTATTACTGTGAATTATGAGGGACTCGTAGCTGAAATTATCGTTATTACTATTATTACTATTAATTATCAGCACGCCCTTTAGGGGTGTAGTGCATTTCTCATTATGGTGCGGTTACTCAAGAGGGTTCCTCCCCTCGAAAAAGAGGGTGGCTGGACAAGACAGTGAGCAGTACAGGGATGAAGGGATAGATGGATGGAGGGAAGGAAGAATGGAGGGAGGAATGGTGAAGGGAGGGGTGGGTGGGTGGAGGGATGGATGGACAGAGGGAGGGAAGAAGCGAGGGAGGGATGGGTGATGGAGGGGTGGGTGGGTGTGTGGATGGATGGACAGAGGAAGGGAGGAGTGGAGGCAGGAGCAGAGGGAGGGATGGATGGATAGTTGAAGGCATGGAGGGACAGAGCGATGGATGGAGGGGCGGGGGGGCAGTAGGATGCCCCTCCCACCATATGGGTGCCCAGGAAAGAGCATGGCATGGGAACCAGCTCCCCCATCACAGGAGGCCGAGAGCCCTGTGGGTCCTGGGGGGAGGAATCCCAGCCTGCCCTCATTGTTTTTCTTTTCTAGGCGGTAAGCATGGCCCCTCTGGAGGGTCTTCCCTGTCTCTCCATTGAAGGCTGCAGGGAGCCTTCCTTTTCTTGGCCGCAGAAGCGTCCTGTGTCCTGAGCAAGGTGGCCCAAGCCAGGGATCTCAGGTCTGGCCTCCCTGCTCCATCCCCAACAGGAAGATGGCCCAGGCCAGCGGGGCAAACAGCCCTTGCCTCCCAGTTCAGGAGAGGCGGGAGGCCGCCCCACGACAATGTGTTCAGATTTTAACTTGTCCACATTCTTTTCAGATCTGAGGCGGGTGCCAGGGAATTAGTCATTGAACCAAAAGGAGCCGGGCCGATAGGATCTACACGCCCAGCAGCCACAAAGCAGGGAGGGGGATGACTTCCAGCGGGCTGGCCCCTGTGCAGGAGACCTTAATGAGATGTGGGACCACCGAGTCCAGAGAGGGTCCTGCCCCTTCTGCAGGCCCTTCTCTTGCTCCAACCTAGGTTCAGGGGCTTCCTGTGGTCTGGGGTCCTGGGAAGCCCCACCCCGCCTGCTTGGGAGCTGGAGGACAATGGCCTTGTGCTGGGTCTGGCTCACGGGGGCAGATGCTGTCCCTGGGGATGTTGGGGCTGCCCCTCCCTCCCTCGTGCTTCCCCAAGGACACTCTGCCCACAGCCCAGAGCTGGCTGTCCCTGCGGCTTTTCCCTGTGGCTTTGAGTACATCTGGGAACCTGCAGATTAGAAGCGAGGCACCTCCATCCTGAAGGGCCCTTTCTTTCCTGCCCACAGGAAACTTCACATTTCCTTCCTCCTGACAGGAGCCTTACTGGGGAACCCCTGCCCCCCAGCCCCAGCTGCTAAACAGGAGCCTGGACCAGGTTGGGGGGTGGGGGGTGGGGAGAGGCCAGCGTGGTGCCTGAGGTCCAGGGTGGTGCACCCACCAGAGCCTGTGGGGGAGGGGGGTTCTCCCAGAAGCTGAGACAAGACCCACTTGGCAGCAGCAAGGAACTTGGGCAAAACCAGGACTTTTTTGGTTTGTTTTGCTTTCAATAAGAACTCCCAAGAGAGTGGGCTGATCGGGACACGCCCGGCCCGCGGCAGCCCACAAGTGCCTACATGCGCGTGCAAGGCTCTGGGCCCGACCCAAAGAGGGCCATGAGCGGGAGTCAGGAGTCGGAGGATGGCCTCTACTCCTGCATCTGAGGAAGCGCCCAGCCTGCTTCTGAGGTCTCAACGCCCAATGGGCGGGCAGGTGGGGTGGGAGCACTGGGAGGTGGTCAGCCGAGCCAGCCCATTTCAACCCTCAATGCCTCTGGCTGAGCAGGACGATGCCCCAGGGGCCTCTCCCACCAGGACCACACAGCCCCTCCCAGATGGTCCTGTCCATCTGCTCCACAAACACGTGTCCTGAGGCTCTCTGTCTACTTAGAGCAAGATGCTGAGCTGGGGTAGATGGGCCAGAGCTGCCCTCTGGGTGCCTGTGGTCTGCAAACCCACACGGGCAGGGCTTCTGGGTTTAGAGTGCCTAGGTTTATGTCCCAGCCCCCGCAGGGCAGCCGAGCTTGCTCCTGGGGTCAGTGTTTCTCCAGCAGGAGTCTAGGGTGGCCCCATTTTTGCTCTGTGTGGGACAAGGGCATGCCTCGGGGCCCTGGGCCGGGGAAGGTTGGGGCAAGGGTCCCACCTCAGGCGAGTCAGCAGAGTGAGGAGGTTAGATGGGGAGGGAGGGGAGGGACCAAGGCGGCCCTGGATGGCCCTGGATGGACACCCTGCTTGGCCTCCGGAGTCCCAGGGAAAGGAGGGGGCTCCCCGAAAAGCAGTGGGGAGAGGCCCAAAGGGGGCTGCCCCTGGGTGGGGTCCCGTACCAGCTCCTGCCCCACTCCCGCCCCCACCCCCCTGTACCCAGCCCCCAGCCTCAGGGGCCTCCCTTCAGTCCCTGCTGATCAGCTGTGGGTTTTGCCCAGCACAGATTAGCCCCAGACTGGATGCTTAGAAGCTCTGGGTTGAACGAACCGGATCCTGGAACTCACAAGTAGACCCCCCAAATCACACATGTCCATTGTACCTGGGTGCGAAGCAAGCTTCAGCCCATGGCAGCCCTTCTGGGAGACCCTGGTGAGAGTGGCCCCATGTGCCAAAAGTGTCTCTGCCTGCCCTGGGGCTGGGCTGCCTCTCAGGGAGGGCAGGGAGGCGTCCCCGCTGCGTCCTCCTCTGTCCCCCACCAATCGCCATCCTAACCAGGCTTCTCCAGAACCATGGCTCCCCTGGGTCCGTCCTTCCACCGTGAGCTGTGTTCTGTAGGTTTATAAGCATCCCATTCACGTGTTTATCTATTTAGAATTTGTAAACCATCTCAAATGATTTTGGGGGGATGTACCTGGAAAATAAACTGCCTTTTACAGCCTGTGTCCCCACCCCTCCTAATCTCGTGCCTCCCTGTGTCCATGACCATCTTCAGCAAGGCGCCAGGACGCTAAGATCAGACACCAACAACACAGACCACGCAGTCAGAGATCCAGCACAGATTTACAATCAGGGACGACAAGCACTGATCTCTGGAGTAAAACACTTTTTTAGTGAGCATGGCAACTGAAAAACTTGTCAGTAAAATTTAAAACAACTCTGGAGGCTGAGTAGAGGGAATGCGGAGCTCAAACACTGATTCAGGGAGCATCTGTCTCAGCTGCAAGGACACACCCGCACCTCGGGGCAGTGACAACAGCTCCGAGGGAGCCCGTTTCCAGCCTCCTCGAGACCCTACAGGCGGTCACGAGGACCCCAGGGTCTTTGCTTGTGCTGTCTCCCACTCCCACTCACCCCCAATGCCAACTGTCTCCTCTAACTGCACCACCTCTCAGGCCTCACCTCTTTCCCGAAGCCTCCCAGGCTCTCCCCCCGTTTCTGTTTTCCAGGGCTTCCTCTGCTGCTTCTCCGGGTAGAGTAACTGACGCAGTGACGAACACCTGTGTGGGTCCACATCCACTCCCACCTTTCACCAATGGCTTCTGAAGGTCAAGCAGTTAATACACTAAAAAGCTGAGAAGGGTGCCCAGCACCCAGCGTGCATGGAAGCGTCTGCTCTTGTTCCCACTAGCTCTCTCTCCCCCACCTGCCCCAGGTGGGCACGAAGGCCACAGTCCTGAGAGCTACTGTGTGGACCGCATCGTTTCCAGTTCCTCCTTTTCCAAGCCACAGGAAGGCCAGCTCACCCATCCTGCATTCTCCCGCATTTCTGGCAGAAATGGAAGTTTCATGCTTTTAAGGTTTCTCCTACTCATTTAAGGTCTGGTGAGGAGAAGACTGTCACTGAGGGTACCCTCCCAAGGCCCTGAGGATCTGTCCCAGAAAGGATCAGAGGGGACTCAGCAAGGGACAAAAAAGACAGGACAACTCAGAAAGTGCCAAGAAGCCTGTCTGGCGGGGACCAGCGTGAACAGGGACCCAGGACGAGACACATCACTGCAGGATCCCACCGTACAGGGAGCAGGGTGGGGGGAAAGAGAAACTTCCCTGAGGCATGGGAGCCCTGACCTTAGACACGGGGCTCCTCCACCACAGTGGGCCACCCATCAGATGCCTTCCTCCTGCTCTACTTCCTATTTCTACGTTAAAAGCCTGCTGAGTTTCCTGCACACCTGCAGCCACAGAAGCAGCTGGCCAGCACCCAGTTCATGGCCCCCGAAGTGTGTGCCGTGGCCCAAGTGCAGACCTTATCAGAGCCTTGAGTACAGCCAGTATGTGGGGTATCTGGGACGGAAAAGTGGCAAGGAGCACTTGCGGACCTGGAGCTCCTGTCCCCACAGGAGCCAAGCCTGCTCAAGGAGGGATTAGGGGAGGGGGAGGACCTGCCACACCTTTGGCTCTTTCAAATGGCCCCCCTTCTGGCAGAGGGCAGAACAGTTTGACAAAGAGCTGTTCCCTCCCCCAGAGGCAGGGTTGAAGTTCACCCACATGGGGCAGCGCCCAGGTCCTGCCCCCAGGGAGTGCTGGGGGCCCCTGCCCGTCCCAGGGCTTCCAGACCCCACTGGCCCATCCCAGCCCTGCCTTTTCCAGGTGGCCTGGCTGCACGGCTCTGCCACTGTGTTCTCAAGAGGCCATGAGCCCTGGTGACAGTGGCCAAGCAGCGGAACACTCACCAGCTATGTCCCAGGGCGCCCGTGTGGGCACAGGTTTGCCCCCTGGGGAGTGGGTTGGGGTGGAAATGCAGGATTCTATAGAAGCTAGCAGCATCCTGGGAAGATGCTTTTCTGGGCTGCCCTTCATCCCTGCTCCTTCCAAGAGAGGCAGCGGCATTTGAGTTCCCAGAAGATTGAAAAGAACTGAAGGATCAGTTTGTCTTTTTTTAATTGGGAGGTGGGGGTGTCCCTTCTCCTCTGGCTGTAAGCCTCCACACCTTTGTAGAACCCACTGCAAAGGTCTTACACCCTTGACCCTCAGTTTGTTTTAGAAGCTGAAAGTGGGTCTCCCAGGATTCACGTCGGGCCATGCGTCGGACTGCTCTGCGTGGAGAGGGCAAGCAGGAGACAGTTGGCCTGGGTGCCCTCCCCAACACCCCCGCCAAGCTCTCCTTGCTTTTTGACTTGTGGTAGGCATACAGGGATCATGTGCGGGACCCTCGAGAACCAGCAGGGAGGTCTGGCTGCCGAGTTGGCCCTACCCATGTCCCCCATCCTTTCTCCGATACTCCTGACAATGGGCAGATGTTTCCCAAATCCCAAGAAGCCCAAACGCAGGTCCCAGCACAATCCACCCATGTCCTCCCCAGATGTGCAAGGTGGCAACCACCAGCCCGAGGCTTCACTGCTTCCTCCGTCTTCCTTCCCTCCCTCTCTCCTTCCTCTTCACTTCCCTCCATCACTTCCCGTCTCCTTACCTCCCTCCCCTCCTTACTTCTCTTCCTCCCTCCCTCCCTCAAAACCTTGCTGGCTCCCAGCAGACCCACTCATGCTGCCTCCACCTGCCTGTCTGCTGCACCCAAGTCCCCCAAAGCCTGCAGCTCCCACCCTGCATCTAGCACTGCACCAGGGTCTGCAGACAATCTTCACAACCCCAAGGGAACAGGCTCTAGGCTGCCCTCCTCTGCACACCGGCATCCCAGCTGTGCAAGGCTTCCCCACTGGCTGGCTGTTCTCCCCCAGAGAACACTTCAACCTTTCACCCCATGGAAGCCCAGAGCCCTCCAGCTCACAGCAGGGGCTCTCTGTCCCCTCTTGCTTCTTCCTTACTCCCTCCAGGCCCTGCTCTAGGCTCACCTCCCCAGAAAGCCTTCTCCAGCAGCCTGGCTTGGCTGGTCCCTCCAGGCCAAGGGCTGCAGCTGAGCCCAAAAGGCATGGCCCACAGACCCATCCTTTTCTTTCCAGGTGGGGCAACCTCCTGCCATGGGAGCCACATCATCCTACCGCACCTGTCTGTGTGGTCTGGTGGGGGACTTCTCTTTGGAAATCAGGTAAATATAGTAAGTCCCCTACATATGTACAAGTTCCGTTCTGAGAGCTCATTCGTTAAGTTCAATTTGTTTATAAGTCCAGAAAAGTTAGCCTAAGTATCCAGCTAACACAATCAGCTATACACTACTGTACTGTTCAGTTCAGTTCAGTTCAGTTCAGTCGCTCAGTCGTGTCCGACTCTCCGCGACCCCATGAATCACAGCACGCCAGGCCTCCCTGTCCATCACCAACTCCCACTGTACTGTAATAAGTTTATAATACTTTCACACAAATAATGCATAAAAAACAAACACAAAAATTAAAACATTTTTAATCTCACAGTACCTTGGAAAATACAGTACAACAGCTGGCACACAGGGACTGGCATCGAGCAAACAGGCAAGAGTCATTGACTGGAGGAGGGAGAGGAGGTGGGAGATGGTAGAGCAGAAGGGTCGTCAGCAATACAAGACGGAGGGCAAGCTGCAATGTCACTCACGCCTGACATGGACGGCACGGGTTCTAGTTCCTTGCTGGATTCAATTCTGTCTACCCTCCTGAGAAAACGATCCAGGGATGACTGGGGAGCAGCTCTTTTTCTCTCATCTCAGATGACACGGCAGCACCGGATTGCACTCTGAACGGCTGCCACAACCTCTGTGCACCATTCTACATTCCAGTCTTGTGCCTCAGAAAAGAACAGTGTCTCCTCAAACAAAGAAAAACCCTGGGACTTCCCTGGTGGTCCAACGGTTGAGAATCCCCCTGCCAGTACAGATCTGCCTGCCTGCCGATGCAGCGGGCTTGATCCCTGGTCTGGGAAATAAGATCCCATGTGTCCGGGAGCAACTAAGCCTAAGGGCCATCAACTGCTGAGCCTGCGCTCTGGGGTCTGCGAGCCGCAACAAGAGAAACCACCACAAGAAGCCCTTGCACCGCAACTAGAGAGTAACCTCCACTCGCCACAACCAGAGAAAACCCACACGCAGCGACGAAGACCCATGGCAGCCAAAAATAAATAAAATAATTAAAAAATGCATTGAAAAAGAAAATCTGCTTGCCATTTCTTGCGTTATGAGTCTTCTTAGCAGCACCAGCTATATCACCACTGCTTTTGCACTTGCTTCTGGACCTCCTGGGCTTGACATGAAGCCACTGCACCACCATACTTGATACAGTAAAGACACGAAAGCTCAACCACTTGGAGTGGATGCACACACATGACAGTGGATGCCAGACCTGTGAATAACTTATGTGACTGCATCTTTGAAAGTTCGCAACTCAAGGGTTCCCATGTGGGGGACTTACAGGAGCATTATCTGTGTCCTCCTCACGGGACCAGAGCGTGCATCCAGATTGGAGGGGGGCTGGGTGCAAGGTGCTGGGCCCCCTGCCCTGTGGCCCCTCCCTATTTCCCTCGGGCTCAGATGTCACCTCCTACAGTGTGAACCCCAGCCTGTCATTCCCATCCCAGGGATGTACAGTACCTCCTAACCCAGGCCTCCACCCTGGTGACCCCCTTCATCCTGCTCCCCGCACTGGAGGAGGGTTAGCATCACCCCAGGTTTGTGGACCTGGGGTTAGATCTCAGAGGTTCTGCCTGGGGCAGATCATCCAGGTACCCCATCCTCTGCTGCCATGCTCTGTCTGCTCTGACCCCTGTCCCTTGCTCCTCGGAGGAGGATACCAAGACCAGACTTTCAAAATCTAGAGCACGAAACTTCCAACTCCGCGATTTTCCCTGGCAGGCATGTCTGGGCTTGGGCACAACCTCGCCCAGAGGAAAGTGACTGACGGGCCATCTGGGCTTCGCTTGGAGATAACCCGTCCCACTCAGAGCGGGACCTCCAGCCCGCTGCTATTTCCCACAACGTCTCCCGGAGTCTGTGATTAAACGGATGGAAATGCCAACAAGATTCAACTTGTGCTTGGGGGGAAAGGCTCCCGCTCCTCCAGAAAATATGCACACACGCTCTCCTCTCTCGGGGCCTTGCCCAATCCTCACCAGGGCCGTGTGGAACTTTCCACACCTCACACCAGGAGAACATGCCCCCAGAAGCTCCTGCTGCGCTGCCACTGAGGGAGACTTGTGTCTGCAGGACCCGCGGCCGGAGCCTTCGCCTGCAGACGGCGCTGCTGAGACAGTGAGGACCTGAGCGCATCCGCAGGGTTCCTCACGGGTCTGGGGTCTCAGACTGCACCCCTGCTGGGCTCTGAGGAGCTGCCCCATGAACAGGCAGGTGACCCACCGAAGCAGAGTCTTTTTTAACCACTGGAAAAGGGGCCTGGTCCACGTCCCACAGCTCCCGGGGTGCCTGGAGGAAAGAGATCCTGGAGGAAAGTGGGGAGCTTGGTGACCCCTCATAGGCACAGCCAGCGGAGGTATGGTGGGGTATTGGCTCTCCTTCCCCCCCAGCACCACTGGGGGGCAGTCAGCCCTCTCCCCCACTGCCTGCAGCCCCAAAGCTCGACCCATGTATCGTCCATTTATCCTTTTATGTCTGTCCATACTGAAGATGCTAAGCAGGAAGACACAAAGGGGCCATCATCAGGGTGTACGCACTCCTCAGTGGGGAGACTGTGACAAGTGCAGTGAAGGGGCAGGGAGGCGGTGGTGGGAGGGGAGCCACCTGGGGCCCTGGGGAGGGACGGCCTGCGCTTACCCAGAAAGTCCTGCAGGCCGACCCCAGCCCCGCCCTGCAGCTCTGAGGCCGGGTCCAGCTTCCCGGGGTGTGGGAGGCAGCTCAACCTTTCAACCCAGGCACTGGGAGACAGCACTGGGCGGGCACCAAGGCACGGCTGGTCCATACTCTGCACCCTCCGGAGCTAAGCTCGGAGAGTGGAGAGTAGAAGAGGAATGAGAGAACCGGCGAGTGAGGCTTCACTACAGCCTGAAGACAAAGGAAGAGAAAAAACAAAAGCAGCCCAGTGATGGCCCAGGCTGTGGGGCTCTCTAGGCAGGAGGTGGAAGATGCCACTGGCTACCCGGGTACTGGGTACCAGGACGTCTAGACTCAGACATTGGCGGGGGGAGGGCCTTCAAGCCAGGGAGCTGCAGGGCCGAGGGCAGGACACTGGTCAGAGGAGCAGAGCTCTCCCTCAGGGGCCTGTTGGGGCCTGGGAGGGGGAGGGACGCTGCTCCATGATGCGCTGCGAGAGGCTGGCACAGTCGGGGTCAGGCTGACTGGCTCCTGATGAGAGCAGGTGCAGCAGAAAGGGGCCCAGAAGAGCTCCCGCGTGCTGCCGAGTGAAGGGCGGAAGGGTGGGTTTTCCACCACGGGGACGGGGGGATGCCCAAAGCATGGGTGCTTTGGGGACAGATGTGGAACCCGGCAAAGGAGCAGGAGCCTCGGCTGGTGAGCCCAGCTGATGGGATGACCCCTCTGTCCCCCAAATCAGGCTCCGACATTTCCTTCCGAACGGTCAGTCCTCCCCCCAGCCCCAAGGCCTTGCAGCCTCGCAGCACGATCTGGGGAGCCTAGCCCAGTGCCCGCGCCTGCTGTCCAGCTCTGTCCGTTCCCATCCACGGAACGCCTCCTGCCGGGTCCCTGAGGCCCCTCCCTCTTCTGTCCTGGCCACCCACCCTCTCAGCAGCCTTCCCCACCCCTCCCTTCCCAGGCTGCCCCTGCTGTCTTGTGGCAGAGTCTCTCTCTCCGCTCAGGTCCAGTTTGGGGAGGTTCAGGGGAGCAGCCGGCTTCTCTCCAGCGCGCAGCCCTGCCCGCCCTGATGCCCCGGGCTCCCCAGGGGCAGCTCTGCCCACACCCTCCAGCACTTGGGACACCTGCCCCAGGTGTCCAAGCGGCTCTTTCAGTCCATGGCTCAGACTCTGCACTGTCATCCCGTCTGCAAGGTTCAAGAAGCCTGGACATTTTTCTCAGTGCCTCTCCTGCCCTTTCCGAAGGTCATCCTCAAACCCTCCCTCAGCTGACCACCTCCCACCACCTCCCCCTCTCCTCCTTGTTCCGTGTCTCAGGCCCCAGGCACCGAGGTGGCACTTCTTGAGCTAGACCGCTCGGCCCTCGGCCCCACCGGACATCCCCTCCTGCTCGCCTCCTCCTGAGGCGTCAGGAACTCCGCTCCTGTTTCTCCTCTCGTTCACCTGTGCAGTGGCCGAGACGCGTCTCACACAACACGGCCAAGCAGAACGCTTACTTTCACCCCAGATCTCACTTCTTCAGTTTCGCGGCTGCATAAATGATGACTCCCTTCACCCAGTCGCTCAGGTCCAAACCTCCAGCCCATCAGCAGAACCCCAGGGCTCTCAGTCCCTGCCCTGCTCCCTCCGGGTCCAAGGCTCCTGCATCGCTCTCCATCCCAGTCTCCTGTGGCTCCCAGCCTCGCCCTGCCCTCCTGTGGTCTGCTCTCAGCACTGCAGATCGGGCTGCTTCTAGAACTCAGGAGGGATCCCGTCCTCCTCTGGCGTGCCCGGTGTGCCCGGGGAGGCAAGAGGCTCTCAGCAAATATTTCTTAATGCCCTAACTGGCCTTTCCCTCCTGAGCCCTCCTGTCCAAGGCTGCCCTTCCTGTAGGAGCTGTCCTGTCTGTGGGGGTGGGGGGTGGGGACAACCCTGCTGCCGGATACACGGGAGATCCAGGCTCTGTGCCCTCCCACGCTGGCCAGCACACAGCACACACCTACAACACCCATCCTGGGCCTGGCCCCCAGGACAGTGGCCCAGTCGCCCACGAGCCGGTCTTCCAGAGCCTTGCAGACCAGGTGGACCTGGGGCCATCAGTAGAGGCAGGCACGGGGGAGCCAGCGGCGTCCAGCATGCCGGTCTCAGGCCGTGAGGGTCTAAATTGATACACAGTGCAACGGGGGCCTGGGAGGCAGCTGGGTGGGGTTCCTGGACACCCACCTGAAGGACTATGGGACCATCTGGGTGGTAATGGAGCTCATCCCATCTGAGGCGGGCCCCACGGGCCCTCGGCTCCTTCCTGCTCTGTGAGCTACTGGTCCCTGCAGGAGGGAGAGGCTGCTCAGACCAGCACCAACCCCACCCTGGCACCAGCTGAAGGACCTCAGTAAATGGGCATGGCAGGGGGCTGTCCAGCCCTGCCTGACCCATGGGCAGTGGGAGGGAGCAGGGAGTCAGGCATGTGCCCTCCTGGGTCACCCACTGGCACAGGGCTGCAGGCAGCTGCATTGGAACCAGAGCTCAGAAAGGCAGGTCCCCCAGGAGACCAAGTGGGGGCCCTGACAGCTCCATGCTTCCTTCCTGGCCCAGTGGGCTCCTGATAACCACAGGGGCGACCACATGACCTCCAGTTCAACCCCGAGTGTTCATACCACTTCCCCTCTGCATACAGTGGGCAGATCGGAGGTAACCTCCCCTGGGACGGAAGCGGAGGCACTTTTACAAATCAGAACCACCCAGCCCAGCTCCCTGGCCCCAGAATGGGCTCTGGAGGCCCCCACCTGCCACCAGAGCTGCTCTGGGCACCTGTTGACCTAATGAACGAACAGATGGGCCACGGCTACTCTTGGTCTGCAAGGAGGCCAGGCGATGACAGGTTTGATGTTGCTGGTTCCTAGGGCAGGGCGGCAGCAGCAGGGAGGACGCCAGGGGGTCCCTCCCCACCACCTATAGCTCCTGCAGGGAGGCGGTGCTCCATGGCCCAGAACCAGGGTCTGTGCCCATCACCGTGCCTCTGCCTCCTCAAAAGGCAGTGAGCTGCAGCCTCAGCTGACTTACACGGTGACACCCACTTCATGCAAGAGGACAGATTGTACCAGAGTCCTCTGTGTCTGAGGGGTTCCCCAGCCGGCCGGCCGGGGACACTGGCTTCTAGGGCCTGGGTCTCCAGGTTCTGCCTTAAGTTCTGTGTGTGACAACAGACCCCGGGCTGCAGGAGACATCCCTTCCCACCTCACTCACCATCTGCATAGACAGTCTGGGGTACGGGGCTGCTCCCCAGGAACCGACTGTCTGAGCCCAGTGACAGGGGCTGGTGGGCAAAGTGAGCAGAGATGGGACTCTAACTGTGGCCACATGGGGTTGTGCCCTTTCCCAGGGCCAGGTTTCAGATAAAAAGTTCCCACCAAAGGTGTGGAGACACCAGGGAGCTTCCAGGTGTGGGAGCATGGTGTCACTGCCTGGTCAGGCTATATAGAGGTCACACACCCTTCACCCCTCCTGGGCCACACCCACGACATCACTCTTTCCATGGTCTCCTGGGGACACCTACCTGCAGGCACGAACACATATACCTGTCCCAACACACAGTGCAAACAACAGCGCTTCACCCACTGTCACCCACATGCCCAGACACACGCACACACACACTTGCACATACACACATGACTGAGAATCTGCAGGTATTCGTGGCTCTACGCACGGCGCTTGTCCTGCACTCACAGAGCTTGGGGAGCCCTGGACTCTGTCCAGCTGGTCACCCGCCTTCTGCCCACTGCTGGGTCTCCCGCAGGGCACACAGTACTCACGGACCCCACTGCATCCACCTCCCCAGCAGGAGAAAGGCCTGAGGGAGCTGCTGCGCCCCACCTCCACCTGCTCAATTAGCAGCCTGGTGCCTGCTGGCCCCGGGGACCCAGTACGTCTGGAAATGAGCCCCAATCCCCGGGGCTCAGGACATGGGGGCCAGGCACAAGCTGCAGACCCATCCTTCTCTCTGCCGGCCAGCTGCCCTCGTGAAGGGCAATAGGATGGCCTCGAGGGCAGCTTGCAGCCAGCCCTTGACCTGCAAACTCAGCTGGCAGGAAACACCCCTTCACTGCGGCCAATAGAGCAGCATCCCAGGTGAGGATGCTCTTGACCTGGGAGCAGGTGGTGGCAGCCTAACAGCCCGAGTCCCGGGAGCAAAGATGACCTCCAGGGTATGCTGAGCTCCTGCAGCCAGAGGTAGGGCTAGGCGGGCGGGGCGGCAGACCCTGAGTTTGGACATCTAAAGCTGGGGAACATGGCAAACCCCACATCTCGTGGCTGGGCCACTAGCTGACCAGACACCCACCCACCCTCCTCTTCCTGGCTACTGGTTCTGACCCGCTAGCAGGCACTTGTCCCCAGGGCATCTCCAGGATGGGCCGGCACCTCCCTCCTGCCTCTGCTCTCCCTGGATGGCGGCACCCCATCTGGCAGCAAGTTCCCGACCAGGGGGACCAGGGGGACAGGCAAGAAAATGCCCAGTGACCCTTCCACCAGGCGGAAGACCCACCAAGGCCCTTCCCCGAGAAGGACAGGCACCCCAGTTGACCCAAAGGACACAGGAGGTGCACCTACCGAGGCGAAGTGCTGCATGGGGTCACTGACGAACAGCATGGTGGGTGCGCGGGGCTCTGCACACGCCGGGGAGCTGGCGTGCCGCGGGACGAGGCATGGGTGTGGGCGGCCGGTGGGCTGGGGGCAGGGGTGCAGCCGCCCGGCAGGGTGGACCAGGTGGAGAAGCTCGGCGGCTAGGGGACCAGAAGCGAGGGATGCTCTGGAGCATGTGGGCTGGCCGGGGGCACTCTGGCCCTCTCCATCTCCCCAGTGCTGTCAACTAGCTGCATCTAACAACAAAACGGTGGCCCACCCCTTTATTCCTCATGACTATTCATCAAAGTCCAGGGCAGGCCTCAGCTTGCCCACTGCTGGGTCGGACCGCACCAAGGAGGCTGTGCAGGGAGGGGGCGGCACGCGGGGCCACAGGCTGGCTCAACAATGGGGCTGCACTCAGCTGCTTCTGAGATGCTGTCTGTGGGAGGCCATGGGGGCCACAGGCCTCCACCCCAGAGCACTGGTCGGGGGCAGTCCAAGCCCCCGCGAACTCGAGAGGCAAAGCCAGGCCACCCCAAAGGGAAGAGATGGTGCCCAGCGCCAGGGGTGCAATGAGTCTTACTCTTGCTCAGGGAATGCGGTGGTCCTCTGGGGCCACCCCAAAGGGCTGAGCGGAGATGAGAGTTACATGGGGCAACTGTGCTCCCCTGGGACCCCACAGGGAACCTGGCAACAGAAAGAGCAGCGGGGTGTGGCCCAACGCAGCCCAGCCTGTGCCACAGACCCTGCCCAGGTTGCCGCTGGCCATGCCCCTGCTGCTGCCGAGGCCCCAGAATCAGAGGGACATGGTCCAGAAGGGGGACCGCTGAAGCCCTGCCCACCACAGGGCTGGATGGGACTGCCCTCAGCACTGCCAGGGGTTCGGACATGGGGACCCACCTACCCGGGGGCTCTGCAGTGGTCACCACCTCTCCCTTCTGGAGGGACCATCCATTCTAATGTAACCACCTTTGGCACAAAGCTGCCCCTGGCATAGGGGCCAGGGTCCTCCCTGAAAGGTCAATTGAGTCCAAACCACGTGAAAGGAGATGTGAAGCTTCCAAGACCCCCAAACCCAGCTGCTTCCCTCCACAAGGAGAGCTTCAAAACCCTCTCCTGGCCTGTTCTAGCTACATGCTGGGGAACTGGGAGTGGCAGGGGTTACACAGAGGGAGGCTCAGCCCAAGGAGCCCATCAGCACGTCCAGTCCCCCAGGTCCTCTGCAGGAGGGAAAGGGGAAGCCCAGGCAGAGGACGTGTAGCCAGTGCCACCCCCAAGGGGCTGGGCTGGGAGCCCCTAGCTGAGGCTCTTGTGGGCCTTGGTGGCTTTAGCCAGAAACACGGTTCAGCATGCTTGGCCCGAACCCCAGGACTCTGGGTGGCTGCGGCTGTTACTCCCAACACACAGGCATCCATCACTCATAATGAGACAATCGAGGACAATCGAGGTTTCGAGGTGCAGACTGGCGTTCAGGAAGCGGGGCTGCAGCGGGACCCAGGCTGCAAGTTCCAGCCAGGATGCCTGCAGGCAGGAAGGCCGGGGACTAGCGGCAGCTATCAGTTAGTGAGGTTCCTGTGGGTGCACTCAGGCTTGCCCCCAAGAGGATCGGGGGCTTGGCAGGTGGCTGGATGGAGGGACACAGAGACAGGTAGCAGGGGTAGGGGGCCGGGGTCGAGCACCCACCCCCACAGGGCATTGTGAGACACTGGGAAAAATTTGATCAAAAGTGGCGCTCTCCAGGTGGGCCTGACCTAATTAGGGAGCGGTTGTCCTGATGGCCTCAGGAGCCAAGGCTGGGAGGGACCTCTGGGGGCAGGGGGCGGCAGGTGGTCTCTGGGAGCTGAAAACGGCGGCCCTGGGTCAACAGCCAACAAGAACTTAAATCTGAATTCTGCCAACAACCAGAGCCTGGAGAAGGTCCCAGCCCCAGACACAATGGTGGTCCTAGCTGATGCTTGGAGTGCAGCTGGTGGGGCCCTGAGCAGGGGGCCCAGTGGGGGGACATGCAGGACTCCCTACCCACAGAACCTGTGGGACAATAGATGTGTGTTGCTTGAAGCCCCTCTGTAGGTGGGGATTGGCTACACAGCACAGCTGACTAATACACCAGGGAATGAGCAGGCGGCTGCAGACCTTGAGGGGAGGAAGGCCAGGGCCCCGAAGGACCCTGGGGCACTAGGACGGCTGAAGGGCGGCCTCAGTCTCACGCAGACCTTCAGGATACAAGGCAGGCCCTAGGAGGAGCTGGCCACTGTGTGCCCTGGACCAAAGGCTGCCAAGAGCAAGGCAGGGTCGGATCCAAAGGTCATCCCTCTTGAGCCCTGGTGGCAGCCCTGAAGGCCGAGGGGCCACACCCTACCCACACTGCGGGGGCACCTGGGGCCTGAGAACCAGCACTGTCCCCATGGCCTGAGCCCGGGCAGGACTGGGAGTCCCTGGATAAATGAGAGCGTTTTCAGCTCTCAAAGTGCCAGGCTCCTCACCTGCCCCAAAGCATCACCCACTTCCTGTGCGTATATCCAAACTCCTGGCCATCTAGAGATATGACCAGGGGGCCGGGGCCTCTGCCCCCAGGAACTCCTTCTAGCTCTGTCCTCAGCTGCCAGCTCTGGCCTCCCAGGTCACCCCCGGGGCCCTCAGCACCTGCTCTTCTGTATTTAACTCACTGGGGGCTCCACCCCACCAACCACTTCCGCACACTTACAGCAGCAGGATGGGGGTATTTTCTTGCTTGGCGCACCTGTGCAGGAAGGGGTGAGTCACCAGAAGGGCATAGGTAATGTGCCAGCTCAGGGTCCCACTCCTCTCAGTCCCTCCGGACCATCCACAGGCAGGTGGCTCTGTCCCCCATGCCCTTCCACCCCAGGAGGTAGTGACCTGGCGGCTGGCTGTGCACTCAGAGGGTCTTCCTACCGAAGTCTAAGGAAGGGCTGGTGGGGGCTCCCTGCCCCCGAGCTCCTGGCCCTTCCTTGGGACATCAGGCCCTCCCTCCACCCACCCGACCCCTTCTGGGGGCTGGCTCAGTTCCCGCTCCTGACAGTTCCTGCTCCAGGGACTGTACACACCAGGCTGTCCCCTCCTCCTCCCGGGCCCCCTCCCCAGGCCAGGAAGACCTCTCCCAGGTGAGTGCTAGGGTCTCAAGCCCCCAAGAGTCTGCAGGTTTTAACCCTGGCATCTGTCTCTTGCATAGCTCACTGGGCACCTGAGGAGAAGCGATGGGGCTCTGGGGTGGATCAGCCCCCAAATGTCACCCCCTCCAACGTCCATGACAGCTGTCAGCAGAGAAAGGCACCAGGAGAGGCGGGAAGGGATGCAGGCAGGAGGCAGGTGTGGGCAGCCGGCCCAGGAGGCGCCCAGATTCTGGGAGGATGAGTGGGGGAGATGGGGGAGGGGTGGTCAGGGCCAGCCTCAACATCAGCTGAGTTCCCTTTCCGTGCATCTTCACAGCTGGTCAGAGCCCTGCCCCTGTTTTGTCCTGAGGGACACCGAGAATCAGAAGGCCAGGACGATCCAAAGCCCAGGCCCACACCCGGCACAGGATGCATATGGCCGCTGCCTGCTCTGGGCCCTACGAGCATGCACCTCGGGGGTCTTCCCCCTGTCCGTACTCCTCGCAGGCTGGGGGTGGGCCTCCAGGGCCGGAGATCCTACGCGCTCCCCTGTCAGCGCCTGCCCAGCGCCCCCTACGCGCTCCCCTGTCACAGAGCCTGCCCAGGGCCCAGGCGTCCCCTCGCTCCTCGTGCCCTCTGTGCTGCCCTTCTCTCAAGCCCACAGGAGGCCAGGTGCTCCCCTCGCCCTCTTGCAGGAGGTGGGGCCCTATGTCACAGGTGACACCCAGGATCTGCAAGGACTAGAACTGGAGGCCACTACCCAGGGCAAGAGCCCCACCAAAGGGCCCCCAAGGTGAGCCTGGGGTACTGGTCCTTCCTGGGCACTGCAGGCTCTGGGGCTGGGGGCAGCTGCTTCCAGGCCCTCCTTGGCTCCACTGTTCCATGTTCCTGATGGAATGGCTTTGTCAAACTCGGGCTTCATCCCTGGTGTTGCCATCATATCTAACATTTGTCACACCCTCTTACATGCTGGGCACCAGCAGTCATCCTCAAAACCATGATGGTTTACATCCTCATTGACCCATTTTACAGATAAGTAAACTGAGACTCAAAGGGTCAAATAACTCCCAGCATAGAAGAGGTGGGGGTGGGATGTGACCTCCGAGACCCCATACCCTCTGCACATCTTGGCCCCATGGTGCCTGGACCCTTCCTGCAGCAACCTCAGGGTCCCCACCAGGAATCTGTGCTCTGGAGCTCCTCCAAGTCTAGGGGCCCACTGCTCCCACCAGGGCACTTCCCCTTTAACTGCCTGACTCAGCTTCCTCAGCTGCCCAGCATGGCAGGAGGGTGGTCAGAGGCCCCACAGGGCTGGGGGAGCCTCTGTCAGGGCCCCAGGCAGCCTGTCACCCCAGCTCCACAAGTGAGGGCACCAAGGCTCAGAGACGTGGGAGAGTTGATCCTGGGACAGACTGGCTCCTCAGGTGAGGCCCTGCCCACACTGCTTGTCAACACCGGCCACTGACGCAGTGGATGGGGCACCCGTGGGTCCCTGTGGTCCGTCTGCTGATAGAGCCAGGGTGCTGCTCAGGAACCTCTAGTCCAGCAGGAAGGACTCAGCCTGTTCACCAGGGCAGCCAAGTGGGGTGGAGAGCCAGGGCCCCCAACCACAATAGGTACCCTCCTGGGGACCCAGGGCCCCCAAAGCCAGGACTGCCTAAGCCTCGTCTTTTGATGGACGAGCCCCACGACCCAGAGAAGGGGGTGGCCCCAGAGCCTGGGGATGGGGTGCTGGTGCCGACTGTCACAGAGGCCAGAGGGAAGGCGTTGGGGCCCGTGTGTGTGTGTGTGTGTGTGTGTGTGTGTGTGTGTGTGTGCATGCACGTGTGCATGTGCTCAAGTGTACAAGCCTTTACATGGAGCCTGAGTACAACTGCAGGGTGTGAACTGCAGAGATGAGAGCTTTCAACTGTGTAGCCACTGCTCTCTTGTGACCTGAGGCCTGGCCCGGGGAGCACCTGACCTGTCACCAACCTGGAGTTGGGGCCTGACCTCACTGCCCCAGCCCCAGGCTTTCCCTGATGAGGGTGAGGACCTCCCGGTGAGTGGGGATGGAGCCACGGGGTGGAGGAGGCACTCAGGACTCCGCCCACCCCGGCATCAGTAGGTCCCCACCCTCAGCAGCACTCTGTCTTAGGGGCTGTGTTCTGGCCAAAGGGATCAGTTTCCAGGTTGGACTTTAAAATAACAGCACCCAGTTCAGCTCTGTGGGGCTCCCTGCCAGCATTCTGGGCTCTGTGGGCCCCTCCAGGCCCCCAGAAAACTCAGGCATCGACCCTTCCACAATGCAGCCTGGCAGTGGGCTCTGCAGGCAGCTGTCTAGCTGCATCTCTGAGCCCCATCTTTGCCTCTGAGCGATGTCAGGCTGCATGAGGGTAAGGGCTGGGCTGCATACTGGTCCCTAGACCAGTCTCTGCTCTCAGGATGGCCGGCAGGGGTCAGGATGAAGCAATCAGAGGGGCCCTGGTTTCCCTCACCCACCCCCACCCCCAGCCAGGGCCAGCATGGTTCCAGGTATCCCCAGATGCCCTCTGGGAACCTGCAGGACTTTTGCTAAGAGGACTGTTACTACCTGCCAGACTCAGTCCTCTTGCTGGCAGAGATGGGAGGTCCCATCCTCATTACCCCATGGCTGTGAGGGAAGTCCTCCCCAGCCAGCCCAGACCTGCCAGCATCAGACATCCTCCCTGGAGAGAGGTGTCCCACCCCACAGGACCCTAGAACTGGCCTCTCCTGATGCTGGGTCATCAGGGTCTCCCAGGCCCACTGACCCTCAAGGGCATGAGCTGGGCGGAGATCGACCCCTTAGGAGACCGTGTTCAGGAGTCCTCCTGCCCTGGAGCCCGGTGGCAGCTCCTGTCACTCCACAAGGTGTGTAGAGGGCGGGTGTCTGCTTTTTGATTGTGATGTAAGCCCTAACATGGCTTTGGGTGGCTGAGGTACCCACTTCAAAGACATGAATCTCCAACAACAAACACCTCGCCAGTTACACAACTGGGCCAAGAGCCCGGCTGCCCCACCCCTGAGGCCCCTCTCAGAAAGCCCCGGGTGACCAGACAGTGGACCTTGGAGTGACCCCACACCTCCCTGCCATGCTTTAATTCACTGTTGGGTCTTAAATTCACCAGGAAAGGGACTTCCCCAGTGGTCCAGTGGTTAAGAATCCAGCTTGCAATGCAGGGGGTGTAGGTTCAATCCCTGGTCAGGGAACTAGAATTCCACATGGCGTGGGGCAACTAAGCCCATGCGCCACAACTACTGAGCCCGTGGGCCACAACTACTGAGCCTTCAGGTCACAACTACTGAGCCCACGGGCCACAACTACTGAGCCCACAGGCAACAACTACTGAGCCCGCGCGCCACAACTACTGAGCCTTCAGGTCACAACTACTGAGCCTTCAGGTCACAACCACTGAGCCCGTGCGCCACAACTACTGAGCCCATGGGCCACAACCACTGAGCCCGCGGGCCACAACTGCTGAACCCATGGGCCATAACTACTGAGCCTTCAGGTCACAACCACTGAGCTCATGGGCCACAACCACTGAGCCCGCGGGCCACAACTGCTGAACCCATGGGCCATAACTACTGAGTCCACGCACCACATCTGGGGAGTCCATGTACCTTCACAGAGATCCTGTGTGCCACAAGTAAGACTCGATGCAGCCAAATAAAATAAAAGATCATTACAATAAAATAATAAATTCACCAGTAAAGAGTGGAGGCCCAAACCCTAGGCACCCCATCCTGGGCCCCAGTACAGGCAGAGCCACCAGTCTTCTCTTTTTCAGCTCCCCCCTACCCCCTGCAGGGCAGGTAGTAGGGTTCAGGTGAGTACCCCAGGCATTCTAACCCATAGCATCACTACTGACAGGCTGAGACCCACTCATTTCTGGAGGATGCAAATGTCTAGGAGCGGGGGACCTGGAAGTGAGAGGTCAGGTCCCTTGGCCCCTGGGGAGGTGTTGGCCGACTGGGAAGGGTCTGAACAGACAAGATGGCTCTACCTGGCTCAGCACAGGCCTACCCTTTCCCAGCATCTGCCTTGGTTTCCTCACCTGTAAAATGGGAACATTTACAACAGCTGTGTCCGCCCCAACAGTCTCCTGGATAGAGACAGGAGACTGGGCTGGGCAGGCAGATTCCTCTAGTCCAGCCCGAGGGGTTCCTCAGAGGCAAGGATGTCACAGGGGTCTCGCTGCCCCCTGAACCCCCAACATGTCCTGGTTGCCACTGACGGAGCAGGTACCTTCCCCTGTCCCACTCAGGCCAGCAGGCCCTGGGCCAGCTCAGCATCAGAGATGGACAACAACAAAGAACACAGGGACCCTTCCTCCTCCCCTACCCTTTCATCCTGGCTCATTCCCCTGACTGGAGCCCCCCGCCCCCCACTATCCTCAGAGGGGTGTGTGCTGGGATAAGAGCTTTAACTCCTGGAGGGGTCTCTGGGGAAGGGCAGGCTCTGAGCTCGTTCTGCCTCCAGGGTTCCTGGCTCCACCTCCCTCATGCGCCTTGGCTCTTGGCCTGCTGCTGGTACCCCAGGGCCCTCATGCTGCTCTGTGAGAGGCCAGCGGCCGTCCATGGAGACCCCAGTGAGCAGAGCTGAGGACAGAGGCTGAGCAGCTGGGCTTCGTCCCCAGGGGACAGATAGCAGGAGACAGCAGAGCTGAGCCCTGCCCAGATAAGACACAGAAGATAACACAGTCCTTTTTCTCGAGGTCAAGATGTTCCCGACTACATACACTCAGAAAGGCTCCCTGGAGATCAAAAAGGGAAGGGGTGTCACCCCTCCGTGAGTGATGTTGACCCCCCCACAGGCCTCTTCGATAGAACCCATCTTGGCTAGGAGATGCACGCACACACACACAGGAGGAAGTGAGAGCGGAAGTCGCTCAGCCCCGTCCGACTCTGTGACCCCATGGGCTGTAGCCCGCCAGGCTCCTCTGCCTGTGGGATTCTCCAGGCAAGAATACCGGAGTGGGTTTCCATTCCCTCCTCCAAGGGATCTTCCTGACCCAGGGATCGAACCGGGGTCTCCCACACTGTGGGCAGATTCCTGACCTTCTGAGCCCCCAGACATGTGGGGGACCCTGAGATAAACCAATCATGGACTCAGGACCAGGTAAAGCATGATGACTGGCCACAGGAAACCCGCAAGAAACGCCCCATAAAAGCGGCTCAAACCCCCCTGAAGGCGCAACACTCTCCCTTGAAGTCCACCCATAAGTCTATTCGCCTGTACCCTTTTCTTCCCAGGAAGCACTTTTCTGCTTTCACTACTTTCTGTCTTCATGGGAATTCATTTTCACACAGCTGACGGGCCAGGGCCTCACCACTGGCCACTGGCCCCTGGTGGTCTAGTGGTTAGGATTCAGCACTCTCACTGCCACAGCCTGATCTCAGTCTCCGGCCAGGAACTAAAACCCTGCTTCAATCCACTGCGGTCTGAGGCCACCTGGGATCAGAGCCAGGTGCTTCCCTCGCGCTCTTAGCAAAGGTCCTGAGACCAGTGCCCACCTGAGGGAACCCTGGGCAGTGAGCCCACAGATGGAACTCAGCAGCCCCAGGTCCAGCAGAGACTATGCCGAGGAGGTGACTGTGGGGGGTTCCGGGGCATTGCTGGGCTGGCCCAGGGCTGGGGGCCCTTACACACCCTTCTTGTGTCCTGCCTGCCCCCTCCCACCTCCTGGCACCCCAATGACTGGCAGGAGTATGGCCAGCTACCACAGCCCTGCCTCCTGCCAAGAGGGCCACCCAGTGCGCAGGGCCTGAGACATAGCAAGACAGGCAGGTGTCGGGGCCTTGGGTGCTCCTGCTCCCCTCCCGTCTCTCTCCTCTGGAAGCAGCAGCTCCATCCCCTTCAGGGGCCTCTTCCCCATAAGTTAGTGCCTGTGGTGGGGGAGCCCACAATAGTCCACTCCATCCTGACCCTGCTTCAGGACTCGCAGGTCATCAATGACACAGGGACGGCTCAGGAATAGACAGATGACATATTCAGAGATGGGCGTGCTGGACTCTGGGCAAAGAGGGTCCTTCCAGGAGATGCTGCCTAAGAACAAATCTACCATCGGGGAGGCAGAGCAAGAGAATGAGAGGCAGCTGGAGCACCTGGATCCAGCCATGCCTGAATTCATTTGTACACCTAGGTCCAACCATGCCTGAAGGTCTCCCTACACCTGGATCCAGCCATGCCTGAATTCATTCATACACCTGGATCCAGCCGTACCCGAAGGTTTCACTACACCTGGATCCAGCCAGGCCTGAAAAGCTTCTTACCCCTGGACTGACAGTTACATGAGCTGATCCAGTTTCTACTTTGTGATCTGAAATGTGCTAACAAGCACACCTGCGAGCCTGCCTCCTGGTTCTTCAGGCTCCCAAGACAGGACAGTTCACATTCACCGCCCCCACCCTGAGTCCCCCGCAGAGGGGAGCCCCGCTCACCATGACAGACGTGGTCATGCCCTGCAGGTGGAAGACATCCATGCCGGCCTCCACACCACCCGCCACTTCCTCATTCCCCTGGCCCGACTGGGGAAGGTCGAAGTAGGTGCTGTCCGGCTCCCTAGACAGAGGGAGACAGAGCGGGCAGCAGAGCGGTGAGCCCAGACCACCCAGGCCCAGAGCGTGAGGACAGCCCGCACCTCCCCTTGCCCTCTGCTCCTTCCCCTAACCTCAGCTCTCAGAACCCCCAGCTTCCTTGCCCCACCAGCCTCTCCAGGGCTGGCGTGAGTGCCAGGGAGGTGGCCACCCACAGGCTCTGTCCCCTGGACCTCTCCCTGTCCCGAGCCCTCTGGAGGGCTGGTCAGAGGAAGAAGCCCAGACTGTGGAGCTGCAACTCCAGGAGGAAGCCCAGGGCAGCAGCTCCTTCCCAGCCCTCTCCCCGCTGCCCAGGGCCCGACACTCACAGAGAACTCCATAGGTGCTGGAACGTGGCCCCCTCATCAGCGGCGGCGGGCTGGGTGGATTGGGACATCTTCCAGCACAGGCAGAGGGCAGCTCACTCTGTGAGAGGAAAGAACAAGAGGGTTGGTTGGGAGGGTGCCTCCGAGCCCTTTGGCCAGCGTCCTCAAGCACAAGTGGCAGGAAGGGCCAATGACGACCACTCGGGGACACCCTTGGGTCCTGGCCGGGTGCAGGCCCCCACCCACTCCTCCTTTCATCCTGCCTCTTCTGGGGGTGGAAATCGAGACCCAGGGGTGGGGGCAGCCTGGCCTCAGACCTTCTCAGAGCCATCAACTGTGAAGCAGGGGGAACAACAGCATCCCCTCACGGGGCTGCTGCAGGACCCCTTGGGAGCACTAATTTCAGCTCTCTGCTAGATGATCATACTAAGTGAAGTGAGTCAGAAAGAGAAAGACAAATACCATCGGCTATCAGTTACGTGTATAAGTTATAAACTTATCTACAAAACAGACTCATGGGGGACTTCCTTGGTGGTTAAGACTCCGAGCTCCCAGTGCAGGAGGCCCGGTTCAGTCCCTGGTCGGGGAACAAAAGTCCCACAGGCCACAACCAAGTCCACAAACTGAAACTATTTAGCCTGTACGCTGAAAAACTAGAGAAGCCCCACGGCGCAACAAAGACCCAGCTCAGCCAAATAAAAAATAATAACAAAGAATGAAAGAGGAGAAAAGAAATGGACTCACACACATAGACAGCAGACATGTGATTACCAAGGTGGAGAGGGACGGGGAGTTCAGGGTTAGGAGATGAAAACCATTGTATCTAAAATAGATGGACCATAAGGTCCTACTGTACAGCACAGGGAACAATACTAACATTCTGTGATAAACTGTAGCAGAAAAGAATATAAAAAAGAGTGTATATATGTGTATAAGTGAGTCACTCTGCTGTACAGCAGAAATTAACTCAATATTGTAGATCAACTATGTGCTGTGTGCCTAATCAGTCGTGTCCAGCTTTTAGCGACCCCATGCACTGTAGCCCACCAGGCTCCTCTGTCCATGGGGATTCTCCAGGCAAGAAAACCGGAGTGGCCCTCCTCAAGGGGAATCTTCCCAACCCAGGGATCGAACCCAGGTTGCCAGCACTGCAGCTGGATTCTTTACCCTCTGAGATACCAGGGAAGTATAGATCAACTAGACTTCAATAAAAACTAAATTAAAAAATAAAAACAAAATAAGAAGATAAAGTTTCAGCTGTGTCTGGGTCATAATTACCCTGGCACATGAGTGGCCATTATTATTATGGACTGTGTCTCTAGGTCTAGCCTGCGGGGGAAACTCAAGCCAGGTTTCAGGGCTCCTGATGCCCCAGCACGCAGTGACAGCTCAGATCCTGTGTCCGCCCCCAGGAAGGGCAGGTGCAGGGCCCACCTGAGGCTGGAGCCGAGGCCCAGGTGGGAGCCTGGCTGTGCCCGACTGCTGCGGCGCTGGGCAGTCTTTCACCTCTGCGGTGGGATCCTTGCTGGTAGCCTGGATGCAACAGCAATGCCAACCCGGCAAGGCAGCCACCAAGGCCGAGGCGGAGGATCTGCTCTGTCACCGGAGAGGGGTCACAGCATGAATGGCCTCCCTTCACAGGAGATGCCAAGGGCTTAGGGCCCCAGCCCCGTGTTTGCTGGCCTTTGTCCCCACCGCCATCCCTCCTGAGAGTCCCCATGTCCCAGTCACACCCAAAGCAGTTCCATCACCATGGCAGTGGCCACGCCAGGAACATCTGGAATCCCTGTCCTTCAGGGAGGGAGGGGCAGGGAAACCAGAGCCCACTCTGCCCACTGCCCCCACCCAGGCCCAGGCGATGTCTTCTCTGGGCTGGCCTCCAGGTCATTGGCAAGGGGCCACAGGAGTCAGCTTGGCCATCGCCTGGCAGTGCCCAAGCGGGCAGGCCCAGACCTGCCCACGGCCTGTCGGGGGAGGAAGGGTGCGGCTCGCAATCTGTTGCTTTGTCTGTCCCCAGGCAGTGGGCCCTGATTGAGACCTGTGGCATGTTCCTGGGGCTGCCACGTGCCAGGCCACCGTCCCTGGAGCAGTGGCACGAGCTGGGAGGGGCTGGGCGGGGGAGGTTAAGGTAGGGCCAAGTGAAGGCGGCCGGGACAAGTGGCTTGGAAAGTGCCAGCCACAAATCAACTCCCTAGCAGGCTCAGAGACGGTTCCACTCCCTCTCAGGAGACAAGGCTCAGAGAGGTTATGTGAACTGCCAAGGTCACACAGCACAGCTGAAAGTGCGGGGCTGACAAGTGGTCTTCTCAGAGTCGGAAATTAACTTAGTCATGCCTCCTGCCCACTCCATTTCAAACCTTTAGCGCACAATCCACAGAGATTTTACAAGGGGCTGGCCAGCACTCACTGGCATGCTTCCTGTGCTGGGGGGGTCACTCCCATCCTGGGCTAAGCTGTCCAAAACCCAGTGGAGCTGAGTAAGGCCTGGAGTTGGCCATGAGGTAACGCAGAACAGGGTAGACTTGTAGGAAGCAGAATGCGCTGGCTGGAGCAGGTGTGGAACAGGCCGCCAAGCTGAAACTGGGTGGAAACCCACCCTCACCCGCTCACCATGGGTGGTCCTTTCTGGGTGAGCAGAGATCAGTCAGGGTGGCCTCCTGGTGTGGGCAGGCTGTGCCAACTCGAGACTCAACTGGCCCAGGACATTTGGTCCCACCCTCTCTATTTTGCCAATGGCCCAACTAAGCCCAGAGACGACAATGCCTTGACTAACGCCACACAGCAAGTGGACAGCAAGATCCCGTCTCTGGTCACAGCACCCACGACAGTGGAAATGTGGAAATAGTCCCCAGGAGCATCAGCAGATGAATGAATAAACAAATCCTGGTAGGTCCACCTGTGTGTGTGCTAAGTCACTGAAGCCATGTCCAACTCTGTGCAACCCCATGGACCGTAGCCCGCCAGGCTCCTCTGTCCGTGGGATTCATCACGCAAGAAAACTGGAGTGGGTTGCCATTTCCTTCTCCAGGGGTCTTCCTGACCCAGGGACTGAACCTGCGTCTCTTACATCTCCTGCATTGGTAGGCGGGTTCTTCACCACGAGCTTCACCTGGGAAGCTCCGGTAGGTCCACACGCTGCAGTATCACTCTATGAAAAGGGTGATCTCTCACGCCAGCTACACCACTGCGCCCTCAGAGCCTCACACTCAGTGAAAGGGGCCACATGTCTTATGAAACATCCAGGAAGGCGAATCCCCAGAGGCGGAAGGCAGCTTGGTGGTTGCAAGGACTGAGGGCGTGGTTGGAGTGGCGTGGGGTGGGGGATGGGTTGACTGCTGGAAATAGACCGAGTGATGGTTGCTCAGCCCTGTGAATGAGCCAAACACCACTGGATGGCTCGCTGCAAAGGGGTTAGTTTTATGTTGTGTGAGTTTCACCTCAATAAAGAAATTTTGAACTTCAGAGAAGGAGCCTGGGGTAGTATGTTGGGGGGAAATCGGCACCACCAAGAATGTTAGGAATACATCACTCTTCCAGTTACGTGGAAGTTAAGACAGTTTCTTTCCCGAAGCCTAGTCCCAGTTCTCAGCAACTCCTGCTGCCCAGCATCTGGGGCAGTACATCAGCACTGGGCATCTCCCTGAGGCCCCCTCCCCCCGCTTACACACCTGCCTCCCCCCAAGAACAGCCAGGAGGTGGGACAGAGAGTCCGATCCCTGGGCAACACAACCAGCATCTTCCCTAACCACAATCCCTGCTTCAACCCAAGCTGCTGGGGTCAGAGGCACCTGCACCACCACGCAGGCCAGCTCTGGCTCAGGATAGACCTGCCGGTGCCCAGCCCTCTGGGGAAGCAGGAGGCTGCAGGGGTCCCACCCCTGTGCCACCACCCCCACCCCCACCCCAGCCCTCATCACCAGGGCTGCAGATTAGACAGTTCAGCCTTACTGAAGGAAGAGGAGGCTCAGGCTCACCAAACTGCACTCTCTTCAGCAGATCCTGCTGCATCTGACCCCAATACACCCCAAAGCCAGGGCTCCATGTCCACTTTTAGCCAGCACCCCGGGACTCCCAGAGATTCTGGGATAGACCCCTCTGCCAAAAGGGAAAGCATCACACAGGCCCACCTGCCCCACTGGGGGGACCCCTTTGGTTGCCAACCCGAGGATGCCGCCAGTCTCCGACGGTGACTGCCACACCGATTCCCCATCCGCAAAATGGGTCCAGAAACTTCCCCTACCTGACTCAAAGGATCTGGGGGGACTCTACCCAGGAAGTCATGCAGCACCCGGATCTCCAACATCCCTGGAAAATTCGGGAGAGCTGGCCGCACTGGGCTACGTGTGACGGAGCTGCCAACCTAGTGCCTACAGGTGTTGGGGACCACCCACCACTCAGGCAGGAGCTGGGGCATGAGGAAGAGGCAACACTGGTGCCTGGCCTCAGGCCATCTGCCCACCCCGCCAGGACCCCCTGGGCTTGATGGGCACAGCACCCTCTCCCCTGGGCAGGGATGATCTCTTCCCTTTACCCACTAGCAGCATTTCGGCCAACGTGGCCAAGGCTCGCAGGGGTGAGAGAAAGAAAGCAATTCTAAAACCACTTCCTGCAAATTAAATCCAATTTCCCCGACACACTCTGCAAATCTGGAAATGTGCTCACAATGGAAACTGCTTTTGCAAATGATGCAAATTATGTTAAAAATCGCATGTAGGGGGGAGAGACCAACTTCCGATGACATTCCCCAGGTGGTAGCAATGATGCTACGGGGCGCAAACGCATGGTGGGCAGCTCTGCTTTGCCATCAAGATAAAGTTGCTTCGGAAAGGAAGTGCATCCTGTCACAATGAGAGGAGTCCAGTCCTGCTCAAGGCTGGAGACGTGGGCACGAGAGGGTGGGGATCAGCGTGGGATGGGGCTGGACTCGAGGAATCCCTGAGCACCCGGCCTGGGGAGGCTGCAGTCACGGCAGCCTGAGAAGGGCAGCGTGTGACCCGTTCTCACGGCAGCTGGCCCTATGCTCAGACACCCCTGACTGTGGCCTGTGGCCCCCAAAACCACTTCACCTCAAGGAATTTCCAGCAAATATCTGTGATTATGAGGGGCGGGGCCTGGTGGCCCAGAGACCTCAACCCAGGCTTGAGTGGAGACACAGCCCCACGCCCTACCAACTTCTCCACTCGGGGACTCCCCGAGGTCTCTGAGAGCCACCTGGGGGAGGGGACGTGGCCCCACATCCTGCAGTGCCCCCCCAGCAGAGAAGGTTCCAGCCCAGAGGCCCAGTGCTACAGGGAAGAAGTCAGCCAGCTGCTGCCAGGGCCACCAGGCTCCCACACCGCCCTGTCAGGCAGTGACTGCCACCCCTGGGCAGGTCTCAGAGCCCCAAGAAACATGCCCCAAGCTACCAAGGGTCCCGGCTGCAGCCCAGGTGGGAAAGACCCAAAGAATCCCACCCTGTTCCCTGCCCAAAAACATCTGAGGGCTTTGCCCCAGGCGCACAGCCCCTCTGCCCCAGGCTGGTGGGAGCTGGAGGCCCTGCGGGGCTAACTCTTCCTTCAGGAGCTCTGCTCAACCCTCTGACCTCATCCTCCAAGATCCCAGTGAAGGAGACAGCCTGCCCTGGGCTCCCAGCCCCGTCCCCATGCACCCCAGCTGGGGCTGCCTCCACGTTCAGCCCTGGTCCACTGTCCACTCCCTACCCCACCCTAGTCCTGCCAGGCCAGGCCCTGCATCCTCCAGGAAGCCACTGACCTCCCTAACTCCAGATCAGAATGCGCCTTATCCTGCCCCCATCACCTGGCTGGTGGCAGAGCACAAACAGCCCTGTGCGGCCCAGATAGCAGCGTCGCTGGTCAAGCAGGACTTCAAGGCCTTGGGCTTCTCCTCTCCTCTCCCTCCACCTGCCCCTGCCCAGGGCTCCAGAACCAAGGCCCATAAACTGGGGGCCCGTGACCCTTCAGAAGGGATACCCCATTCATATGGGGGCCCCCACCTGCCTGTGGTGGGTGTGGACACTTGGCCTGGGCAGAGGGAGGGACAGCTGGAGCACATGCACTCCCCCACAGCGTTCAGGGGACAGGTGCGGCCCAGTCACTTTGGTGGGGAAAGACCCGATGAACCCTGCCCTGTCCCCTCCCCAGAACAATCCATCCCAGTTGTCCTCAGTCACACGCCCGTTATTCTTGTGGTTCCATCCCCGGTTATTCCCGTAAACGGAGATGGACTGAAATCTAAGGGGCAGATAAACCTACACCATCACAGGAGGGACCACAGGGGCCTTCCCCAGCCCCTTCCAATACCCTTTGGCTTGTCTTGAGGGGACCCCAGAACGTCTCAGTGCCCACAAGTCCCCCTACCTGGGCAGAGGGGTCAGGCAGCCATCACGCAGAAGGTCCTGCGGTGACATGGCGCTGTCCCTGGGCGGCGGCCCAACAGAATTCCTGCAGGACACCCAGCACCCAGGCTCCTGGGCCCTCGGAGCTGAGGGGCCCCTGTAGCCCTAGCCACCCACCCCGGAATGGGCTGCCCTTGGCCAGTGGGGCCAGGGCAGGGGTCCCACCTGGAATGGTGGCCGAAAGCGTGTCGCCCTCAGGGAGCATGGGCAGCGGCCATCTTCGCCTGCTCCTCCCGCCTGCGCCAGGCCACGTGGCCACAGGAGGCTGGGCAGCCCAGCAGGGGGTGGGGTGCAGTCAGGACAGGACAGGACCCTTGGCCAGGGCCGGCCAGGGTGGCACCTGGGCCTCCTGTGGAGAGAGACAGGGCCTGCAGGGCCAGGGAGGAGGGCATGGCCGTGGCTCCATCACCCTGGGGTGGCTCCCTGCTCCCCCTCGGCCCCGCTCGGGGGGAGCCCAGCACTACTGATGAGACAAATTTAGCCTCCCCACCCTGAGGCAGGGTGCACTTGTGAAATATGAAAACAGCTGGAGGTGCCCGATTAAGCTGCCCTCTCTCCCTCCTGGGCTGGGGCCCCGGACAGGCGGGGGAGGCCGAGCCTGGGAGCGGCCTGGGAATCCCCCGGCCCTGCCGCCTCTCATCCCGCGGGTCTCTTACTTTTGCTGCCAGTCTCCATCCCTTGGCTGGTGCCAGGGGCAGGATGGCCTTCCTCCACACCTGAGCCAGCCTGGAGCACCCTGAGGTTGCCCGGCAGTTTCTGTTTGAATCTAACGGTTGGCTTAGTACCCACGTGAGGCCGGGAGCTGGGCGGCAGCCCTCTGACCACGTGAGCCTCATGCAGTTCTGGAAGGAAATGGCTGACCAGATCCTCCAGGGCTGTCCGGCTCTGGGGTCACCCAGACCTCTGCTGGGAGAGGTGCTCGGCCAAGCTGAGTGTCGGAGACCCAGGGCACCTGCCCCCCACCCCTGCTCCACCAGAGAGGCTGCCATGACCAGCTTCCTGGTGGACAAACTCTTGCAGCCAAACAAACAAACAAATGCCAGAGGATGGCTGGGCCCCGCCATGTCCCAGCAGGCCCGTACACTGATGTGGAAACATGCACAGAGAGGTTAGGTCACTCACCCAAGGGCACACAGCTGGTCACAGCTCCAACCCAGCCAGCTGGCTCTTGACCTTGCCCTCAGCCTGGCCTCTCTAGGAGGGGAGCAAAGGAGGCCCAACTCCCTCCCCAGCCTGCATTCCCACCCACACAGCCCCACCCACACACTACTGGGAAGTCCCTCGCCCACCCCTCTTTCTTCACCCCCATGCCGAGGCCCCGCCCATATCCGGGCCTCCCCCCCCACCTCCGCTGACCTGCCCATGGTTTTCCTCCCATCCCAGCACGTGCAGGCCAGACCAGGACACACGGTCCCTGTCCCCTGGCTTTCTGCTCTGTAGCTCAACACTGCCTTCCACACTCCTGGCCCCTGGCCCCCTCTGTCCATTTAGCCTCGCTCTGCTTGGCAGCGGCGTGACCCCGGACAGGTGTCTTGCCCATTCCGAGCCTGTTTCCTGTGCTGCGTAGGAAGAGCCTGAGTACTCAGCAGGGCTCTGATACAAGCACGGACGAGAAGCTCGAGATCCGGGAGTGAGCTGCCATGGACCAGCGGGTCCTGAGGGTCAGGGTAGCAGCAGAGGAGGAGGAAAAAACCTGCCCTGGTCCCAGGCAGAGGCCAGGTCTGGCCACTGCCCTTCCCTGGTTCGCTTGCAGGGCCCTCCCTTCACTGGTCTCTCTAAAAACAAGGCACTTGCAGAGGAATGGATGGGACCCAGCACCGCAGGGCAGCAGAAAGCTGATGTGCCATCCCAGGGTAAAGGACAACCCACCCGCCAGAGGCAAGCAATGGATTTCTGCTTGGGCTTCAAAGGCTGGACCCCAGGGGCAGAGGACCAATGGAGAAGTCTTGGTTCCTGCCCAGCCTGGAGAACGGGGGCAGGCAAGTTTGTAGGTGGGGCGGGGGGCTGTCAGAGGCACAGGCACTGATGGGGAGTTTTGTCTAAGAAGGGGGCAGAGGGAATGACTTCACACTGGTGGGGGGTCCTAGGTCTAAGAAGGGGCAGGTCAAGGGCGGCTGGAATGGTGCCCCAAGCCCAACCGCACCACTGTCAAGGGGGCTTCCACGGCAGCATCCAGCCACCTGTCGGGGGCCTGGCGAGAAGAGTGGGAGCAGAAGTGAGGGTGTCAGTGAGGAAGGTTCAGACAGCAGAGAAGACAGGGAGGGGATCCAGGAGGCGAGGTGGCTGCAGGGCTGGGAGCCTCACGAGGCTGGAGAGGACGGATGAGATGCTTCAAGTAGAGCAGGTGTCTGAGCTCTCAGTCATGGCGTGGCTCACATGAGAGCCGAGGTGGCTGGGAGTGGACGTCAGCTGGGCACATCCTGGGCCCTCCATCCCACTGCCCACCTCCAACCGTGCCTTCACATGGATCTGGAATCCAGTGCTCCCCCTGACAGGGCCACCCCAGCCCAGATCCCCTCACCACTGCCCCATAAGTGCAGCAGCCTTTTAGCCAGGCTCCCTGCTCCTGCCTCATCTGATGGCCCCCCAGTGGCCGGATGTAGGCTCATGCACCCCACCCTGTACCCCCACCAGGTGGAAGAAGTCAACGACACGAAGACCAGACTGTAGTGGTGACATAAGCTGCCACTCTTCTGAGAACCGGCCTCAGGGAATTCCCCAGCGGTCCAGTGGTTAGGACTCTGCACTTTTATTGCAGGGGGCGCGGGCTGGATCCCTAGGGGGAACAAAGATGTATGCCAAAACAAAAAAACAGAAATGGCCTCAAGAAATGGAAACAAACTGACCCTGGAACTGAAGACTAACTGTACTTAAAACAATCAAAATGACACTGATGAGACCACCATGTGATCAATTTCAAGACGACTGTCAGAGCTGACTGTGCTGTTTCCGCATGTAGCCGCCTCCCTCCACCTATAATAGCTCTTGCCCCCTGACACTCAGTGGGAGGGAGTCAGCCTGTGGCCGGGAGTCTGCCCACCACCCCCCCAACTCTGCTGCCAGCCTCCGAAAAAAAGCAAACTTTCCTTTGCACCAGGCTTGCCTCCTTTTGGCTTTTGAGTGACGAGCGGCCAGACCCCTCTCTTGGCAACACTCTCACCTTCCAGTCTGCCAGGCACTCCTGCCGCTTCTCTCTCCTCCAAGCCACCCCTCCCGGGGTCCCACCTCTACACGCCAGCATGCCAGGTTCTGTCCTACAGAATCTTCTCTTCCCCGGGCGAGCATTCATGCCCTTCAATTCTGCCCCACATTTGCAACGCCATGGACTGCAGCCCACCAGGCTCTTTTGTCCATGAGATTTTTGAGGCAAGGATACTGGAGTGGGTTGCCATTTCCTTCTCCAGGGGATCTTCCTGACCCAGGAGTCGAACCCAGGTCTCCTGCACTGCAGACAGATTCTTTACAGACTGAGCTACAAGGGAAGCCCCTCCACCCCACATGGTCATTCCCAAACCACCTGACCACCCTCCTCTGGACACCTCCACACTCCTTGAAGGGAACCCACTCAGCTGTGTTCCCACAGACTCCTTGACTCTCACCCTGGGTTCCTCGCTATGGGCTCAGGATGTACTGATTTCTACCATCCCCACTAATTTCTACCTCTACCCATCCCCACTCAGCTCTCCACCCCCCGCCCCCAGCCATCGAGGCCCTGATCTAGTTCGAGAGCTCCAAATGACTCATGAATTTTCTCCTTTCCACCTCTGAAGCTAGCTGACACCTGATGTGACCTCATCCAAGGTGCCACGACACTGGTCCCTCCGAGCCTCACTCACTCCAGGAACTCTCATCATCAGCCCTTCTGCCCCACCTGTCTCCCTGCCCCCACGTCTCCAAGGTGCCCCCACCCCCTCCCCTGGCCCTGGGGGTCTCTATCTGATAACAATGTGCCCTCACTCAGTGCCCCCTAGCCTGGAAGCCTCTGCATTTCTTGATCTCAGTCTTCACGAGATCAAGGCACTGCTGCACCCCACTTTCCAGATGTTCCTACAGAAACACAGAGAGCAGACTGCTTGCCATAGGCCACTCGCTCAGAAGCTGGGTTTGAGCCCAGCTCTGGTTAGGATCCACCCAATCCCTTCCCACCAGGCAGCCCCACCCTCCAAGGGACCTCCTCTCTTGAGGGGCAGACAAGAAAACCAGCCTTCCCCCCGCAGTGTGAAGGGTGCGCTGAAAGGGCGTGGACAGGCCTGGGGTCAGTCCAAGAGGAGATGAAGGTCCGTGTGAGTTGTCATTTTTGGTCTCATCGGCTGACTGAGGGTGGAGGAGGGCCACCAGCTGGGTGGAGCTCGGCCAAGGACAGACACTAATGGCTCATCAGGTCAGGGGAGGCAGCAGTTGCCAGGTGGGTTGGAGAGGGGACGGGGGCCCGGAGGCCTTGGTTACAGGAAGGGTCGTCGACCTGCACCTGTGGGACTCAGGGAACAAGGAGGGGGTTTGGCTCTCAGAGGGATGAAGGGGGATTCTGGTGGGGAAGGTCACCCAGGGGCACATCGTGGGTTTGGTGAACATAGAGGCTGGTGGTCAGAGAGGCAGGGATTGGCTGGGTCCAGCGAGGTGGGGATATGGACCACAGGAATGCAGGAGGGTGCAGAAGGGGTGAGGACACGTATCCTGTCCTGGGACCCCCTTCCACACTGATCCACAATGCGCTAATGCACTTCTGAGTTCAGCCCAGCTGCACTCAGGCGCCTTCAACCACCTACCAGTTGTGTGTGTGTTTGGGGCCTCTGTCTTTTCATCTGTAGAATGGGGACATCACACCCACCATGCAGGGCTGACCTACATAGGGGCGTCTAGCAGGATTCCCGGGGCATCCCGGGGTGCACACTCAGTGCTCCTGTCTGACCACTGAGCCATTTGTAAATCTGCTATTGGCTGTCTTGCAGTTAAGCCCTCACTCCTCATTCCACTCAGGCTTCGGGGTCTGCTTCCTGATGGCAGCACGTGGGGTGGACAGCCAGCCACTGGGGCCTACACACCCCACCAGCACCATCAACACACACGTCTGTGTTTGGTGTGTTTAGTCACTCAGTTGTGTCTGACTCTTTGTGACCCCATGGACTGTAGCCCTCCAGGCTTCTCTATCTGTGGAATTGTCCAGGCAAGAATACCAGAGTGGGTTGCCATTTCCTCCTCCAAGGAATCTTTCCGACCCAGAGACTGAACCTGCGTTTCCTGCATTGCAGGCAGATTCCTTACCACTGAGCCACCGCCATCAATGCACGCACACACGTATACACACCTGCACACACACATGCTCTGCTTTCATCGTGGTGAATCCCCCACCCCAGCCCCTCCACTCAAGAGTTCAACCTCAGAGGCACCGCCGGAATGCAGGTGGGACCACAGTGCCCGGCAGCCACACAGGAAGCTGAGTCCTGCTGCCCAGGTCTCGGTGATGCCGAGTGGGTGGGTGAGGGAGACTGGGGAAAGCTGGCTCTGGGATGGCCCCATGGGGCTGAAGAATGGTGGCCCCCAGCGGGACAAGCCTGGCCATGCAGCTGGGGCCAGGACTGGGCAGCCACTCCAGGCCTCCGTGGCAGAACATAGAGAGAGTTCCTGGTGGACCCAAGGGGTGGAGGTGGTGGCACTAGAGCGACTTCTGTCCCTCCCCCAACTGCCCGGGCCATGCAAATTGCCCCGCCACCCCCCTGCGGGCAGATAGCAGTGCCACACAACAGTGGCTGAGCCCCATCAGGGGACCCACAGGCATGACCTCCTCGCACTGGCCCGTCTGCCACCCCTGCCCCCAGGGTACCCAGTTTCCAAGCGCCAGGTGGAGAGCTAGTGAGGAGGGGCTTCTGCACCCTGGAGTGGCCCCAAAGAGCCCCAACTGGCACCTGAACAAGGAGGGCCAGCCCACGCCAAGCCTACCTTGGCGGAGCCTGGGCCCTGGAGGGTCCGTGCAGAAGGGAGGCAGCCGGGAGGCCCACAGCTCGTGGCTGGGCAGGCCGGTGGTGGCGGCAGCGTCCCGGTCGCCTAGGCGATGACATTGGAGCCGAGGAAGCAGCGTGGCCGCCTGGAGCCTTGGGGCAGATGGGGCGGAGCATGGCCTGGAGCCCTGGGGCCCGTGGCCAGCATGTGCCCCCCACTCTAGTGGACGCACTGCCCTCTGCAAGGGACTCGGCAACAGCCCCACCTAGCGGGAAGCAGAGCTGGGGGCTGGGGAGCAGGATCGGAGCCACTGACTCTGCTTGTGTTTGTGCTTGTGGGTCCTTCTACTCCCCCTGGTCGAAATTTCCACACACTCTCAGAAGCAGAGAGAGCGGCACCGTGAACCCATGGGTCTGTGCCTGGTCTCAACATGGGTCCACTCTCAGCCAAAGCCTGGTCTACAAGCTACACTGTTTCACCTGTCAGTCACCCGGCCGTGTCCTCCTCTTTGCGACCCCATGGACTGCAGCCCGCCAGGCTCCTCCTCCTGTTTGGGGAAGCACACTGACGGAAACCGCCCACCCTGGCCAGGCTCTCTAGTAACCATTCGCATGAACTGTTTTATGACAGGAGATCCTGGTGAGGAATACAGAACTAATAAGCCACCACCAAACAGAAGAGTTCGGGAAAGGTCAAAAGGAGACACCGCGTGTCCGTCCACTTCCCAGACTCCCTCTCACTAGCATCCATCTTGGCTGAGCGATGCGTGCGCCACCAGGAAAGACTCTGAATTAGAATGATTGGCCAAAGACAACCCGGAAACTAATCCCATCACCATAAAACCTGGGACTGGAGCCACAGGGCAGAGCTGTTCTCCAGGGTTCCCTTACCCTACTGCTCTCCACCCGGGGGCCCTTCCCTCTTGCTTTGTCAGCACATGCCTCCTCGGACAATTCTTTTCTGAATGTTAGACAAGAGCCCGCTCTTGGGGCCCTGAAGGGGGGCCTCCCCACTTCCTACAACACTTCCACGGGATTTTCCAGGCAAGAATACTGGAGTGGGTTGCCATTTCCTTCTCTAGGGGATCTTCCTGACCCAGGGATTGAACCTGGGTCTCCTGCATTGCAGGCAGACTATCATCTGAGCTACCAGGGAAGCCCTTAATACATCAATAGATGCTTCTAACAGATATGGAACAACAGACTGGTTCCAAATAGGAAAAGGAGTACGTCAAGGTTGTATATTGTCACCCTGCTTATTTAACTTCTATGCAGAGTACATCATGAGGAACGTTGGGCTGGAAGAAGCACAAGCTGGAATCAAGATTGCCGGGAGAAATATCAATAACCTCAGATATGCAGATGACACTACCCTTATGGCAGAAAGTGAAGAGGAACTCAAAAGCCTCTTGATGAAAGTGAAAGAGGAGAGTGAAAAGGTTGGCTTGAAGCTCAACATTCAGAAAACAAAGATCATGGCATCTGGTCCCATCACTTCATGGGAAATAGATGGGAAAACAGTGGAAACAGTGTCAGACTTTATTTTTTGGGGCTCCAAAATCACTGCAGATGCTGATTGCAGCCATGAAATTAAAAGACGCTTGCTCCTTGGAAGGAAAGTTATGATCAATCTTGATAGTATATTAAAAAGCAGAGACATTACTTTGCCAACCAAGGTCCGTCTAGTCAAGGCAATGGTTTTTCCCGTGGTCATGTATGGATGTGAGAGTTGGACTGTGAAGAAAGCTGATCGCCAAAGAATCGATGCTTTTGAACTGTGGTGTTGGAGAAGACTCTTGAGAGTCCCTTATACTGCAAGGAGATCCTACCAGTCCATTCTAGAGGAGATCAATCCTGGATGTTCATTGGAGGGACTGATGCTAAAGCTGAAGCTGCAATACTTTGGCCACCTCATGCGACGAGTTGACTCACTGGAAAAGACTCTGATGCTGGGAAAGGTTGGGGGCGGGAGGAGAAGGGGACGACGGAGAATGAGATGGCTGGATGGCATCACCGACTCCGTGGACATGAGTTTGAGTGTACTCTGGGAGTTGGTGATGGACAGGGAAGCCTGGCGTGCTGTGATTCATGGGGTCGCGGAGAGTCGGACACGACTGAGTGACTGAACTGAACTGAACTGAACTGAACAGATAAAGATCCACCTATTTCAACACCTATTTCAAAACTGCTGATATTCAGCTCTTTCTGTCCTACCAATACACATATGTATGTGCAGGCGCATGCACACACAGACAGACACGCACAGACAGACACACAGACACACACACACACACAGAATAAATTCAGATAATTCAATGTAATATGCGGCCACAGTACCACATTCTGAATTTCCAGGTCCAATTTTTAACTGCTGGTCAGAAGGACTTTGAGAAGGACACAGATTTGGGACATTAATCTGTGTCTACATACTGTCCCTTCCCTCCCCCACCACGGGCAGCAGCACAGAAAGCCCAGCCCAGCTCCTGGTGGACATGGCCAGAGGGACATCGCAAGTGGGATTAAGGACCTGGAGGTGGCAGCCCTAGGTTATCTGGGTGGACCCAGTGTAACAACAAAGGTCCTCAAAGGGAAGTGGGAGGTAGGGGTGGAGGAAAGGTGCCTGGATGTGGCTTTGCAGAGGGAGGACGGGGCCACGCCCCAAGGAGAGTAGGCACCTCTAGAAGCCTGAAAAGGCAAGAAACAGGTTCTCCCTTGGAGTCGCCAGAAGAAATCAGCCCTGCCAACACCTGGACTTTAAGCCAGCAAGACTGACCTCAGCCATCTAACCTCCAGAACTTGTAGGAAAACAGATGCTTGTTGTTTTAAGCGGTTGAATTTGTAGCAATTTGTTACAGCAGCCTAGGAGACTGATACAGTCTCACACAACACAAGCTTGGGAAATGTCATTGCAGAGATCTCCCCATTTGCCAGGGCCCCAGGTGGGCTGCCATCTATGGGGTTGCACAGAGTCAGACCCAACTGAAGCGACTTAGCAGCAGCAGCAGGGACAGACATTAGCATGGCAGTAAGTCTGAGGAGGAATCCCTGGGGTGAGAGACGCCTTACAGAATAGCAGCCCCCGGCTGGACAGAAAGGTGACTGAAGACAACACCGGCCTGGGAGCCACAGTCCTCGCCCTTCAGGGACATAACACACAGACACATGCACACACATGCACACATACAGATACACACGCACACATGGACACACGCACACTTGTGCACACTTGCACACAGAGACACATGCACCGACACACATGCACGCGTGGACACATGTGTACACGTGGACATGCATGCATACATGTGCGCAGGCACATGCACAGGGACACAGACACACATGTTCACACACAGACACACGCACATGTACCACAAAACAACAGTGAGTGGAGGTGGGAGGCAGGTGTTTCCTGCTGCTGCTGCTGCTAAGTCACTTCAGTCGTGTCCGACTCTGTGTGACCCCATAGACCTAGTCCTAGTAAAAGAGGCAGAGAAGCCAGAGGGATGCTGAGGGCGCCCCCTGCCCTGATTCTGGGCTGTGCCAGGCCACCCTCAGCCAGCCGATGGCTGCAGTGGGCATGTCCTCAGGGAAGCCATGAAATTCTGGGAAAGACCACTGCTGCCCATTCTTAAGAGAGATGGGTGATCTCACCACCCTGGGCTCCTGTGGGGTGACCTCCTGACTGCCTCCTCTCCTCCCCTATGGAGACAGGAGAGTCCTGAGCTCCAGAAGGCTGGGGCCCCACCCTCAGAACTGGGACGGTGGATCCACAGCCCCAGGCTCTTGGGTGACAAACCGTGCTCTTCCTCAGCAAGAACAAGGAAGTCAGAGACAAAGGATGGTGGCTGGCCCTTGAGTGGTGGTCACGGCTGGACCTCTGGCTAAAGAGCAGTTGACAGAAAGGGAAAACCACCACCAGCTCTGGGTGGGGCACTCAACGAGCATTCTGGGCCCCTTCTCCCCTCAGGAGACACGATCAGAAAAGCCCTCCCTGCTGAGGCTGGAGCCCAGGTCAGCCTGGGAGGCCGAGGTGTGAAGTCGGGGCAAGGCCTCTGGTTATCTCCATGGAGAGGGGAGCAGAGTGTGTGGCCCTTGCAGCGTGAGCTTGCCTCACTTCCCTATTGCAGCCAGAACTGATGACCACAGGCCCTCTGTTATTCCCTCACAGTCCTGGGTATCAAGAAGAGTCTTGTGAGCCTGAAATCAAGGTGTTTCTTCTGGAGGCTCCAGGGCAATGTCTGTGCCTTTCTTTCTTCAGCTTCTAGAAGCTGCCTACATCCCTTGGCTCCTGGCCACTCCCCTCCTCCATCCTGAAATGCCTCCCTCCACCCTCTGCCTCCATCTTGCTTTGACCCACCCGCCTCCCCCTTAGAGGGACCTTTGGGATGACACTGATACCCCAGCTACCCCAGGGGTAGACACTGCCCACCTCTAGTCCTTGATATAATCGTGTCCGTTTTCCTGTGAAATAAGTCACAGGGTCTAGGGACCAGGACATGGATGCTTTTGGTGGACATTCTTCTGCCTTCCGTAAATGCCCTCTACTCCAAGACACATCTTGGGGTCCCTGTATGGGGGGTCAGCTAAAACAGCCCTGCGTCTTTGGACAGAAACCTCTGGACTTCCCTGGGGGTCCAGTGGCAAAGATTCTGAGCTCCCAGTACAGGGCTTGTTGTTGTTCAGTTGCTCAGTAGACTGCAGCACGCCAGGCTTCCCTGTCCTTCACCGTCCCCCTTCACCTTCAGCAACTCCTATGAGTTTGCTCAAACTCATATCCGCTGAGTCGGTGATGCAGTCCAACCATCTCATCCTCTGTCATCCCCATCTCCTCCTGCCTTCAGTCTTTCCCAGCATCAGAGTCTTTTCCAGTGTAGGGGTCCTGGGTTCAGTCTCTGGTCAGGGAACTAGATCCCAGGTGCTGAAACTAAGGCCTCGTGCAGAGAGGGAGAGAGAAAGAAACAGAGAAAGAAAGAAATAGAAGCCCCTGCTTCCTGTTGGGGCAGCGACTGTGTGGTTGGGGAGGAGGCAGCAGAGGCGTGCTCAAGGCCACCCCCTACCATCCCACCTCCCACTGTTAGAGGATCCTTCCTCCAGTTCTCTGTGTTTCCCAGAAGCCCCTGCTCATTCAGGGTGCATTCCCAAAAGTGTGTCAGAAAGTCGACAGACAGTAGTCAGATCCCCATGAACCCTCTGTGCCATACCTGACATGTGACTCCCTGGGCACCGGGCACTGGAAAAGGCACTTTACAAACAGGGATCATTTAGTCATCATGTCAGCCCTGGAGAACAACTACACTCCATTCTTCAGGAGAGGATAGGGAGGCACAGCGAGACTGAGGAACGTCACACAGCAGAGCTGGGCCTAAAAACCAACAGGAGATGAACCTCTGACTAAACCACCCATTTCAGACGCGTCCTGGGCAAAGCATGTGCCATGTTTCCTGGGATGTGCTTGTTCTTCGGGACTGAACCATCACCATCAGATTCAGGAGACTCCAGGAGTTGAACCAAACTCCTGACCAACCTGCTGTGTGTCCTGAAACCTTCTCCCAACTCGCCCCACACACACCCTACCCCAGGACCGTGTTAGTTTCCAAATGCCAGTGAGACAGCTTGGAGGAGCAGGTGCCCCAAAGCTACCCAGAGGGCCTGCTGTCTCAGTTCTGGGCACAGCCCATCCTGTCCCTGGTGGTCAAGACCTCTCCCCACCCATGTCTTTAAACAAAGGAAGCTCTGGGTCACTGCTTGCGCCCAGGACCCTCAGCAGGGGGAAGCTTGGGCTCTGGCAAGCCCCTGTGTATTTGCACAGTCAGCACCCTGCTTCCCCTCCTGGTGCCTGGTCTCTGAGGAGTGGTCATCTTGGTTTTAGGGTGATATCACCAGGAGGCAAGGCTGTGGGCTCTTAGCCTTTGGAACAGAGCCTGGTAAACTGTGGGTGCTCAGGAATGAATGACAAGTGATGGGTGGATGGATGGATAAAGAGTTAGACACCCTGTGGAATACTGATTTAAGCCACTGCACATCCCTTTTCTGAACTTTGAGATCCAAAAACTCAGAAAACTGAAAGCCTTTCCTTATGTCCGGGGCTTATGCCGCTGGACAGACAGACACGAGACTCCATGGCCTTTGTTGATGTTTAGGGTAAACATCCATGTGTGTCATTGCAGAAGCATGGGTACTCCTACCAGACCTCTTGGTGGTATCATAAAACAGACGATTCAGACACTTTGCTACTTTTCTAAAATGAAAAAGTGAAAGTGAAAGTCACTCAGTCGTGTTCAACTGCTTTCCTCCCCGTGGACTATACAGTCCATGGAATTCTCCAGGCCAGAATACTGGAGTGGGTAGCCTTTCCCTTCTCCAGGGGATCTTCCCAACCAGAGATTGAACCCAGGTCTGTTGCATTGCTGGTGGATTCTTTACCAACTGAGTTGTCAGGGAAGGCAAAATGAAAACAAGTAATCTGAATTCTGAAATATCAGGGCTCAGGATTAGTTTGGACCATAAAGTTAGGGCAGTCACAATGACTCTTGATTAACCCCAAGGCCCGGCTATGCCCAGAGGTGCCCAGATAAGGGGTCAGGAAAGGGTCGCTCCCTGGGACCACAAGGGCTGAACTGGCCACATCCTCACCTGCTTTCCTTGTGTTGGTCACTAAGTCCTGTCTGACTCTGCAACCCCACGGACTGTAGCCCGCCCGGTTCCTCTGTCCATGGGATTCTCCAGGCAAGGATACTGGAGTGGGTTGCCATGTCCTCCTCCAGGGAATCTTCTCGACCCAGCAGAGATCACGTCTAACCTACACTGGCAGGCAGGTTCTTTACCACTAGCGCCACCTGGGAAGCCCCATAGCCGGGCCTTGGGGTTAATCAAGAGTCGTTGTGACTGCCCTAACTTTATGGTCCAAACTAATCCTGAGCCCTGATATTTCAGAATTCAGATTACTTGTTTTCATTTTGCCTTCCCTGATAACTCAGTTGGTAAAGAATCCACCAGCAATGCAACAGACCTGGGTTCAATCTCTGGTTGGGAAGATCCCCTGGAGAAGGGAAAGGCTACCCACTCCAGTATTCTGGCCTGGAGAATTCCATGGACTGTATAGTCCACGGGGAGGAAAGCAGTTGGACACGATTGAGTGACTTTCACTTTCACTTTTTCATTTTAGAAAAGTAGCAAAGTGTCTGAACCGTCTGTTTTATGATACCACCAAGAGGTCTGGTAGGAACACCCATGTTTCTGCAATGACACACATGGATGTTCCCAAAGCCAACCTCCACACAGCAGATATGGGCTAGCTGATTCCAAGTTTGGTCACCCTCACCATGACTTTCGTCACTATTTACCTCTGTGGATTTTTTTTTTTTTTTTGGTCAGTGAAACACTACTGAGAGGCCAAATTTCAAAAGGTTATAGAACAGTCTTTGGGACTCTGTGGGAGAGGGTGAGGGTGGGATGATTTGGGAGAATGGCAATGAAACATGTATGTTGTCATATGTGAAACGAATCACCAGTTCAGGGTTGACGCATGTTACAGGATGCTCAGGGCTGGTGTGCGGGGATGACCCAGAAGGAGGATAAAGGGAGGAGGGAGATGGGAGTGGGGTTCAGGAGGGGGAACTCATGTACACCTGGGGCAGATTCATGTCAATGTATGGCAAAACAAACCAATATAATATTGCAAAATAATTAGTCTCCAATAAAAAATAAATAAAATAAATAAAAAACAAAAAGGTTCAGGCAGGGCCAAGCCGGTCTCTCCCAACCCCATTCATCCCAGACCCGGCTCCTGTCTGGGAGCACAGCAGCTGACACATCTAGTAGATTTATCAGAAGGAGAGAAACAGAACGGACCAAGGCTTAGTGACAGCAGAGGAAAGAAAAGAGAAAGTCAGCAATTTGAGGTTCTGTTAGCACTTTACATGACCCTGTCTGGCCTGAGACTCCCCCAGACTCCAAAAAGACAGCCTGGGATGGCTCGCAGCTTCCCCACGCTCCGCTCACACGGGGCTCTTTCTTCTACTTTCCTTCATCTGCACACTCCACTGTGAGAGCAGACGCTTCCTAGTATCCTAATTCTTTCAAACATCACACGGACCAGATGACGACCAGGCAGTGTTCTTGGCATCACAGTGACCTCAATCTTCCAACTGTCTATTTGGGCTACGTTTTTATCATAATTCATTACTTTCACATTAATCCAATTAGCATCCTGTTTACCAATACCTCATTTTTAATTTGCAGCTTCCTTCTAAAAGCTGGGGGGGCTTTGACAACCTGCGTCCTCCTCGCTCATTACTGCCAAGTAATTAGGCAAGGAGCACCCCTGATCAGAAGCTAAGAACCCGGGAGCAAGTTGCAACTTGTCTGGCTCAGCGAGAAAAAAAAAAAAAAACAGCGTCTCCTAATTACCGGGGTTTTGTTGGTTGAGTGAAGGGGAGGTGGGGCAGGGGTGGGGGAAACGGAGGTGAGTAAAAACAGAAGGGCCTCTAATCACTGGGTTTTGCAGATCACAGAAAACACCAAGGGGATCCCCTTTCGATCTGCATACTAATGATGACCTGCCCTCCCACTGTCTTTTGGGGAATTGTGCTAAATTTGCATTGCACATAATGCAAATGATTGAGGACCCTAAATGCAGGACCGCCCAGTGTGGAGAGGGTGATTTGATCTGTTTATTTGTGTCCTGCCTGGCAGAGACGAGGGTTTGATCCCTGGGTTGGGAAGATCCCCTGGAGACAGAAATCGCAACCCACTCCAGTATTCTTGCGTGGAGAATTCCCTGGACAGAGGAGCCTGGTGGGCTATAGTCTACAGGGTCAAAAATTGCAGGATACGACTGAGAAACTCAGCGCGTGCACTTACACGCGCGCACACACACACGAAGCACAGGGAAGCATAGCCTCCCCTCCTGTAGCCCCAACAGCTCTGCAGAGACTCCTCAAGCTGCCCCCCCTCCCAAAAGCCACCCTCCATCACTGTGCAGGATGTCAGGACTCACACTGGGCCCCGGGCAGCCCTCCTGGTCCCCACTCTGGCCCGTCCCCCAGAGCCCGGCATGTATTCTGGATGGACACATAAGCAGCTTCTGTCTGGCAGCTGGGCACTACGCAAGCAAGCTCGGAGGCCCAAGGCTGCCAAGAGGCCCTTGGGTCTTTCTCACGTCTCAGCCCCGATGGAGAAAAGAGCCCAGGAAGTCAGCGGGGAGAGGGAGAGGCATCTTCGCTGCCTGCTCTGAAGGACCCAGTCCATCCCTGCCCCCAGGAGAAGCCACCTGCCCAATTAGCCAGAGGCTTCCCCAGATGCCCACCTCCCGGGCCTGGCACCTTGGAGCGGCAGGTGAGCAATTAGAGACCCCACCCCTCCTCACAGGCACCCAGGGCCTCAGGGAATGCTTTGCCGGATGGCACTGGGTGGGGACACACCAGGGACTGGTCCCTTCTACATGCAGCCACCCTGAGCAGGACCACAAAGGAGGGACCCTTGGGTACCCAGCCAAGCCTTGATGCCCAGGCCCCCGAACCATAGCTGGTGGGAGGCAGACTTGTCTGGCGGGGCAGGGAGGGGGCTGGACCGGTCTTCCCTGGGCGCCTTGAGTCTGCCCTCTGGGGCTCTCAGGTGTGTTCCCATGGGCCACTCAGGGGAGCCCTGGCTCTGGCTCCAACAACGAGGAGGCAGGTGGGTGTCCCCCGCCCATGGATGAAGAGCCTGGGCACTAGTCCAAGGTCATGGAGGAGCCAGGTCTGCTCTGGACTACTGTCTGGACTACCAGCCCAGGGCCCTGCCCGTTGTACCCTCTGCCCGCGCTGTGCCAGGCATGGGTGGCCAGACAGCACCTGCATCTGATTTAATCACTTGGTCTGAGGTTTCTGGCTTCGGTGCCCACCTACAAGTGTGGCAAACGCCCAGAGGCACGTACGTGGTGGGGGGGCACTATGAAAGTCTACTGTCATGGTTATAACTCATCCTTGCCCCAAAACACGGATGGGAGGCACTGGGAGGGGCTGGAGCGCGGTCCTCACTCCGGTGCCCCCGCCCCTCTGGCTCCCAGGTCCCTCTGGGGCTCACTCTTTGCGGGACCAGATTCTAAATCCAAGGTCCAGAGTGTCGCTGCCACCGATCCTCTAGAGCTGCCCGAAATGTCCACTCCATGGCCCTAGACCTGCCCTCAGGGAGGCCCCGTCTCCTCTCTCCAAGCCCCGCAGAGCCCTCCCTGCTGCCTGGCCTCTCTCCTGGTCCAGTTCCCTTGGAGGTGCCTCCCCTCCTCCCCTGACTCCCCCAGGTTGATGCCTGCCCACCTCTAAGCACCTTTTGGCACCGGTGGCCCAAAGCCACTCTGTGGATCTGTTCTCTCTCCCACCTCTGGGGGCTGTGATGGCCCACGCAGTCTTGGGTGGGGCGGGCGGGATGGTGGTGGGAAGAACTCCCCCCACAGGCTGGAGGAGTGGCTCCCTGCACGTTTGGCTGCCCTGGAACAGACTCGGGGGAGGGGTGTCTGGTTCCTTTTTCAGCACAGATGGGTGTGGCTTGCAAGAAGTTTCTTTACCTTTTACGTCCTGGCCCCTGGGTGGCCCAAAGGCTGAGGAACACTTCTTAGAAACATATTTCAGGGAGTTCACTGGTGGCCCAGTGGTTAGAACTCAGTGCTTCCACTGCTGTGGCCCAGGTTGGACCCCTGGGCCCTGGGGGTTCCAGAGGTCCGGTGCACAGTATGGGCAAACAAAAAATTACAAACAAAACTAGCTACACTGAATTACGATTATTCTAGTGGGTTGAATGGCACCCCCCTCCCCTTTGTAGATGCGTAAGATAAAGATCTCAGGATGGGATCTCCCGGATTGCTGTGGTTCTAAATCCAATGACAAGGGTCCTTATAAGAGACAAAAAAGGGGAGACACAGAGGAGAGGCCGTGTGAACCCGGAGGCAGGGATTGGGGTGATGTGTGTAGAAGTCCTGGAAGATTCGGGCGAGGGGTAAGACACAGACGCACTCTCCCTCAGAGCCTCCAGAGGAAACCAGCTCTGCCCACACCTGCATTTTGGACTTTTGAACTCCAGCCCATGAAAGAATAAGTCCTTTTTGTTTGTTTGTTTTCAGCACCCCCCCTCGCCCCGTTTTTGGTTGTCTGCTAGTGTCCCAGGACACTAACACAGTTAGGATGATATTTAAAAGCAAAATTAGGGGCATTCCCTGGCTCTCCAGTGGTTAAGAACCCGCACTTTCACTGACAAGGGCACGGGTTCAATCCCTGGTCGGAGAAATCAAGATTCCACAAGCTGCATGGCTTGGCCAAAATAAGATAAAAGCCAATTTGTGATATGGTGATTATGGGGCTTCAGGTAGCAGGTCTGATGATTATTTCAACTCAGTGACAAGAACAAACGAAATTTTGAGATTTCCACAGCAGCTGCCACATGCAATGAAAATATCAGTGATTCCTTTAGGAATTTTTGCTCTCTTTGGGTCTCTGATTTGAGGGAGGATCTCTAGGAAAAGAAAATACTTTTGAGGAGCGAATTTCTCGTCTGCAAAGGAATACTAGCCTGAGAGCAGACACGAAGCAGGGGATGCGGATGAAACGTCAATGCCCGCCCACTCGTGCAGACTCTCAGAGCCGGTTGCAGTGAATGTGTCTTTAACTCGAACCCCGATGAGTAGAGGGAGCTTTTCTTGTAAAGAAAAAATCAATTTTCCTCTGCATAACACACTCAGCAAGGGTTTTCCAGGAGTCCTATGTAACCTACTTAAGAAGGCAAACTTAAAAAAAAAAAAGATATTGTATATTTTCAGTTCAATTCAGTCGTGTCCAACACTTTGAGACCCCATGGACTGCAGCACGCCAGGCCTCCCTGTCCATCGACAACTCCCAGAGTTTACTCAAACTCATGTCCATTGAGTCGGTGATGCCATCCAGCCATCTCATCCTCTGTCGTCCCCTTCTCCTCCTGTCTTCAATCTTTCCCAGCAGCAGGGTCTTTTCACATGAGTCAGTTCTTTGCATCAGGCTTGTATATTTTGGCCACACGCAAATGGATGCTACACACTAAAGGCAATGGCACCCACTCCAGTGCTCTTGCCTGGAAAATCCCAGGGACGGAGGAGCCTGGTGGGCTGCCGTCTATGGGGTCGCACAGAGTCAGACACGACTGAAGTGACTTCACTTTCACTTTTCACTTTCATGCATTGGAGAAGGAAATGGCAGCCCACTCCAGTGTTCTTGCCTGGAAAATCCCAGGGACAGGGGAGCCTGGGGGGCTGTCGTCTATGGGGTCGCACAGAGTCAGACACGACTGAAGTGACTTAGCAGCAGCAGCAGTTCCAGACAACTGGGTAGGGCACAGAAACACTTGACAGCAACTTGCAGGGGTGAACTGTCACACAGTGTTCTGGGGGCACAGTGCTCATGATAGTAAAGCTTTCATCATCCAGAGAGAAGCATGGTCAGGGGCCAAGGGAACTAGGACTTGCTCAAACATTCCTCTCAGTTTCTTTTTTCCTTTTAGCTGTATAAAGCTAAATCATCAGAAAATGAGTAGTTTTAAACATTGACTCAGCACTCCCACGGAAATGCCCAAATTGGAAAATAAAGGCATGCCCTTCCCTTTTATGGGGGGCTGGGTAGAAGAAATGCACAGTTGAAGAAAGTTTCTGTTTTTTTTTTTTTTTTGCAAACCCGAAGTTATTGTGTGTATCCTCGATGTCTTTTATACAAGCCTCGAGAGGACAAACTCCCCTTGAATCTGTTGTTCAGAAGCAGTCTCCCAGCTGGATGGATATGCAGCTTCCCTTCACCCACCGATGATTTCCCTTTAAGGTGTCAGAATCTCTGGGTGAATGCCATCCTTGGCCACAGGTTCCCAAGTTCTCAGGGAGGCATCCTTGCTCCAGTACCCCCAACAGAGACTGGGAGCCTCCATCCAAACCACAGGCAGATTCCTGCCCCACTGCCAGCCATTCCGTTCCCTACTCCCAAGGGGAGACCTGTTGGCAACCAGAGAACTATGCCCCCCACCCTACCTCTGGAGCAGCATCAACAGCCGGGGAATGCCCCTAATTTTGCTTTTAAATATCATCCTAACTGTGTTAGTGTCCTGGGGCACTAGCAGACAACCAAGAACGGGGCGGGGGGCGGGGGCTGAAAACAAACAAACAAAAAGGACTTATTCTTTCATGGGCTGGAGTTCAAAAGTCCAAAATGATGATTTAGCACTTTGGGCCCCACTTGTGGGCAGCAGGTGTCATTCTAAGCACTTAGATATGGAATCTTGGTTGCTGTTCCTCCAGCCCTCTGGGACAGAGGCCATTATTGCCTTTCTTTATAGACGGCTAAACTGAGGCTCCAAGTGGTTAGGTAACTCACTGGAGGTCCATGACAAGTAAGTGGCGGAAAGGGGATTTGAACCCTAATATTCTAACCTCCACACCTACACGATTAACCATTGCACCAGGCTGGCCCTTCCGTGGGGCTGTCTTTGGAGGCTGAATTTGCAGACAGCTACCCTGTTCTCCTGTTTTCCCAGCAAATTCTGGCAGATAGTAAAGGACAGGGAAACTTGGAGTGCTGCAGTGCGTGGGGTCACAAAGAGTCGGACACAACTTAGAGACTAAACAACAACACCCTTTTCCCCAGAACCTCAGTAAGACTTTGAAATGGGGCTAAGCTTTCTGTGGCCATTCTCCTGGTGGCACCCCACTGACACCTTAGAAGCTTCTGGTACCAGCCCAACTTTTAATCTTATTTTGAAAAATCACATGCATGATCCATACATTCAAATGTGGCAAAATGTTAAATACTTTGACTTTTTGTTCTCGATACAATTCTTTTTTAACTTATTGAGTAAGTCAAAAGATGGGTGCTAGACTTCCAGTAAACAGTGCATTTTCGCCCAAAAGCTAATTATTAAGGTGAAACAGTAACAATGACAGCAAACAAAACAAACAGAAGAAGACAATTGTGCTAAGGCTCCCAAATGTACAGCATTCAATAAACAGGCCACGGTATACTTGAACCAAATGACCTCTGGTCAGAAGTGAATGGTGTACTGCTTCCCCAGCCCCTTGCTGGTTGATAGTGGTCTACCCATCACCCATTTATTTATGCAGACACGTGCACACTTGTGTGTGCTTAGGGACTAGAGGGAAATACAAGCTGCAGCCCATGGGGTCTCAGAGTCTGAGTGACTGGACAACAACAGGAAGGTGATAACAGACCCCCGCCCCCCACCCCAGTCTAAGGCCTAAAGGACGGTGACTGCAGGGCAGGGAGGACTAGGAGAGAAGGGGTCCTGGAAAGAGGGTGGTCTCTGGCCAGGCCGGCCTGGGGCCTAATTCTGACCCCTCTTTTCCTGGTTTGGAACAGATGTGGAAAACAGGTGGGCACCCCAGCCAACTCAGGGCCACCCAGAGATGCCACTCTGGAACCTGGCCCCTTGGTAAACCACCCCTGGGACCAGCTGAGGGGCTATGCCCAGTTCCCCTGGTCCAGGGAAGACCTGGGTCTCACTTGGCCTTGAGGGCTAGGGTGGCTAACGCCTCCAGATTGCTAACAGCCCTCTAGAGTGCAAAGGGAGTGGGGCAGGCGGGGAGGGGCTTGTCAGCTCCTGGCACCTGCACCACCACCCCAGCCAGCCTCTTCGGGGATCGCACTCCCCACCTCCCTTTGAAGCTGGGGTGGAAAGGGGTTAACCCGAGACAGGCCCTCTGGGAATCCCAACCAGGCTGATCCTGGCCCCAAAGGCCGCCACGCTGGGGGCAGGACCGCACATCTCCCGGGCTGGACTCTGGCTTCCGGCCGCCCCACCGCGTCCCGTTTCAGTAGCTGGTCGTACTCGAGGGAGAGCCCAGGTCAGCCTCTCTCGAGTTCGTGCACAAGGTCTCTTCTCACCGACTCCCAGCTTCGGAGCCGCGAGCCCACGCGCCCGCCGCTATGGGCTCAGGCCCCGCAGGCGGAGCCCAAACACGCCCAGGCCCCTTGCGTCAGGTCCCCGTGCTGCCTACCTGGTGCTGTCGGAGCCCCGGGAATCGATGCCCGAGCCGCCCGGCGCTATCCCGGGCTTCGCCGCGTAACCCCTTCGTGGGCGCAGGGCGGGCGCGGGACAAGAAGCTGGTGCGGCCTGGCGGGCGCGGGCGCGGAGGCAGGGCGGGCTCCGGCCGCCGAGGCGGGTTATATGGGCGCGGGGAGGGGAGGCGCTGCGGGGAGGGGTGGCCGCCAGCGTTAGCGCCTTCCGCACCCGGCCGGCGGGAAGGCAGCGCGGGCCTCTCAGCCGTTAGCAGGAGGAGCGCGGGGCGACAGGGCCAGGCTGGGGCCAAGGTTGCCATCCGGCGCTCCGCCCCCCCAGCTGGCCGCGTCCGAGTCGGGGTCCCGGGGCGCGCTCCGCCCCGCCTCCTTCCCGCCGCTTTTTGGCGCGCGTCGCCTCTCCGGGTCCCGGCGGGGCCGCCTACCTCGGGTTGGACGCGGGCCGGGCTCTGGGGCCCTGATGCTGCGGAAACGGGACAGTGGCTCTCGGCCGGCTTAGGGGCGCGCGCGTGGTGGGGAGAGGTGCGGACCCCGCGGTCCGACGCCTTCCTGTCCCCGGGTCGCTGCATCTTCCGGGTCCCGGTCCTCCGTCCCCATGGGCGCGGGACCCCTCCGCTCCGGGAGCAGAGGATCCACGGGGCAGGGGAAGGGCTGGGCATCGTAGGAGCGCGGCCACCCAGGTCTGCCGAGTGCGCGCACTGTCTGTGGCCTGCGGCGGGGGCAGGGGGTGGGGAGATGAAAGTCGCAACCCCAGGACCCGGGATTAAGTGAAGCCGCCCGCTTCCGGGTGGTACTAGCCGGGCTCCTCCGCCCTGGCGGGATCGCCACCTACACCGCTCGCCCAGCCGAGGTCACAGCTCCGCTTCCGCCCCTGTCCGCATTGTGGATCTGCGGGAATACCCTCTGGACGAGACTCTTTCGGCCCAGCGGAAGATGTGCCCACAGCACCCAGGGAGTAATTCCGAACACAAACACTCCCTTTTCGAAGCCGGCACCTTGCTCCCTCCCCCGGCCACCGCCTCGCGCGCCAGGGGCTGGGTTTCGTTCCGCGCTGCGCAGGTATGCGCGGGTGTGCAGGGCGACACGTGGGTAGTGCACTGGGAATTGATTTCTACGATCAGAGACCCTCTTCAGGCCAAGACTTTCCTAAGGCGCCCACACCTGTGGTTCCATAGACCGGTCGCCCCTGCAGGGCAGACGGGGTCTTCAGGGCTTCCACCTAGTCCTAAGGCCTTGGCTGAAGAAACCGACAAGCTGGCGACTTTTGAACTACTCAAGGCAGCGGGTACCTGCTGTGCGCTGCCTTCTGGCGCTCAACGTTACCTGCCTCAAGGCCACGGGAACCCGCGCGGCAGAGTTGCCCTGGAACTGCGCGCAGCCAGGGCTGGTGCACGGGTCCGCACCTCACCTGGCCCGTCTGGCTGACTGCCACACACCTTTACTGAACACCTACTGCTTGCAAGGTGCGGGGTATGGGGGTTGGGGTACCCAAAGACGAATCACACACAGGGTTTGATATGGCCGGGGACAAAGACAGCTGGCACCGCCGAGCAGGACGCCTACCCGTTTGTTCTGCGAAGTTGGAGGGGGCTTCCCCAGGGCACAGGCTCAGGCCGGATTCGCGCGGATGCGAGTAGGACCCGGGCCGGGTCTCGGTTCTCAGGACGCCAGAGCCGGGGCGGGTGTCCCGGTCCGCGCGATCTAGAGGCGCCGGCAGGGCCTGGCGGGGTCGCGAGGGCGAAAAGGACCAGGAGTCCCTAGTGGGCAAGAGGACAGGCGCGCGCGGGGCGGCGAGCGAGGCCAGCAGAGCCAGCGCCAGCGCAGTAGCTTGCTCCAGTCCGTGCCGTGCGGGCTGCGGCAGGGCTCTGGCTCCGGCCCGGGTGTTGTTTTTCTCCTCGCGGGTCCAAGCGCAGGTGCGCGCGTGTGATGGACAGGCGGGCGCGCAAGATCCAGGAGCTCTATGCGCTGTGCAAGCGCGAAATTCGTTCACTCTTGGATCAGAAGAGTTCCTAATCGAGAAGCGAGGGCCTCACTGGAAGCATGTTGCCGGACTTGGCCAAAAGACAAACGAAGAAAAACGAATATTTATTCATACTCTATGTATAGAATATAATATACGTACTATGCACCATATTTCATATTTGTGTGTGTATACAAATACATGAATACAAATACACAGTAGATATAAATACATGAATACAAATACACAGGTACATAGGACGACACATTTTAACTTCAGACATGCATGTTTGCATGCTAAGTCACTTCAGTCGTATCCGACTCTGTGCGACCCCATGGACAGCAGCCCACCAGGCTCTCCTGTCCACAGGATTCTTTAGGCAAGAATACTGGAGCGAGTTGCCATTTCCTGCTCCAACTTCAGACAAACGGATAGTTTTTAAGCATATGTGCCACGTAGTATTGGGGAACATATTTATCCTAGAAAATGATTCGTAGTTTATCTAAATTCAGCTGTAGTGCACTGTCTGCATTTTATGTAACAACCCTAGTTGGAGGGGACTTCCCACACGCGAGCACCGGGAAATCCCGGGTTGGACGAAATACCTTGCCTCCTTTAAAGCGCAGCTGCGCGCGTAGGGCGGGGCAGCGAACTACAAGCCCCACAATGCCGCGCGCCAGGCAGGGTCGTGATTGGCTGCGGCGCTCTTCCCGCCCTTCCGTCACTTCCGGTCGCGGAGGGGCGGTTGCGGCTGGCGGAGCCGGCGGGGCTTGGCGGGCCTCCGGGTGCAGCGACTGCCATGAACTTCTCCGAGGTGTTCAAGCTCTCTAGCCTGCTCTGCAAGTTCTCCCCGGACGGCAAGTATCTGGTGAGCTGCTGCCGGGCCTGGGCCGAGGGCGCGCCTTCCGCGAGGAGGCGCGTGTCCACACGGGGCGGCGAGGAACCAAGGGGGTGGGGCGTACCTGGGACCCGGATGGAGGTAGCGGGTGTGGGCCCGGGGCGGGTGACCTGGGCAGTGGTTCCGAGCAGGGTACCTGGACAGGTGCTGCGTTCTGGGAACCCGGGAAGCTGCCTGCACCTCGGTTTCCATCTGTTAAAAGCAGGTAAAAGCAACACTGTCTTCACAGACTTGAGGACACGGTAAACGTGGACTCGTTATTCAGTCACTCAGTCGTGTCCGACTCTTTGTGACCCCATGGGCTGCAGCACGCCAGGCTTCCCTATTCTTCACTATATCCTGGAGTTTGCTTAGACTCACGTCCATTGACTCAGTGATGCCATTGAACCATCTCATCCTCAGTCTTCCGCTTCTCCTCCTGCTCTAAGTCTTTCCCAGCTTCAGGGTCTTTTCTAATGAGTTGGCTCTTCGAATCGGGTGGCCAAAGTATTGGAGTTTCACTTTCAGCATCAGTCTTTCCAATGAGTTTTTAGGGTTGATTTCCTTTAGGAGGAAGGCAATGGCAAGGCACTCCAGTACTCTTGCCTGGAAAATCCCATGGATGGAGGACCCTGGTAGGCTTCAGTCCATGGGGTCCCAACAGTCGGACACGACTGAGCGACTTCATTTTCACTTTTCACTTTCACTCTTTGGAGAAGGAAGTGGTAACCCACTCCAGTGTTATTGCCTGGAGAATCCCAGGGATGTAGGAGCCTGGTGGGCTTCCATCTGTGGGGTCGCACAGAGTCAGACACAACTGAAGTGACTTAGCAGCAGCAGCAGCAGCCCTGATTTCCTTGCTGTCCAAGGAACTCTCAAGAGTCTTTTCCAACACCACAGCTCAAAAGCAGCAATTCTTTGGCACTCAGCCTTCTTTATTGTCCAACTCTCACATCATTACACCACTACTGGAAAAACCATAGCTTTGACTATAAGTTGTTGTTTGTTTGTAACAAAAGGTATGTAGTCCTGTTGGCTATAAAATGGTGCAGTGCTGTTGTCACCTTTTCCAGCCCCCTTCAAGGGTCTTTACCACACGCCAGATGAATGATTTAGGTAACTAGCATTCTGTGCTCAGATAAAGAGAGTGGTCCACACTCCTGGGATCTGAGTTGCTCATTCCATGGGTGGCAGAATGTTTCTCACATAACTGAGCTCTCATACATGAAATGTAAGTTTTGAAATATACCAGTATGATCAGTGTACATCCTCAAAATCTTGGGGAGAAGTGTGGTGGGTGGGTGATAATTGGCATTGGAGAGACATTAAGGGGAAAAAATGCTTTTTAAAAACTGTACTTCGTTTCATTAAGTATTAACTGATGCATCCTGTTTTGTCTTTTCAGTTTGAGCTTTGTTAACATTCCGTTTATCCTTGAGGATGGATGTATTGATACCTCAAATTACATGTTTACCTTCTTTATGGAGGTTTTATTCTAAATCACATAGTATGGTATTCAGCTACAAAATACAAAATATCTTTAGCTTAAATGGCACCCCAAAAGCCTTGGTATACTTTTCAGCATACTCCCAAATAAATTTGTTTTTTGGTCATTTATGAAACTTCCCTGGTGGCTCAGCTGGTAAAGAATCCGCCTGCAATGTGGGAGACCTGGGTTCAATTCCTTTGTTGGGAAGGTGCCCTGGATAAGGAAGAGGCTACCCACTCCAGTATTCTGGCCTGGAGAATTTCATGGACTGTATAGCCATGGGATTGCGAAGAGTCTGTACACACCTGAGTGACTTTCACTCGCTGACACGAAACTTCCAGTGAGTTATGGAGACAGAGATTACATTTCCTCATTTAGCTTTGGCACATTTTAGTTTTTACATTCTCATTGAAATTGCCAGCCTAGGTAGTACTGTTACTGGAACCGTGTTCTTTCTTCAGAGCTCTGTCCTAAGTGCTGAGAAAAGTAGGGCCGTGTTGCCATTTTTAACATCTTGCAACAGATTTGATACAGTTTTTCGAAGTGTTGCTACAGACATTTCATTTCACCAGGAGTTTGTGGTAACTGATCACAGCTTTCAAAGCTACAAAGTGAGAAAATAAGCAAGGACACATATTTGCTCTGATCAGCAGTCCATCTCTCACTCTTTTGTTTCCAGGTGGAACTCATTGTCTTTTTAAAAATGAAAGTTCATAAAACAAAAACCTAACAGTCCAGTTTGACCTTGATAAGTACCAACATGAGGCAGTTAACATTCAGAAGTCAGTTCTTGATTTTTGAATGGTGATGCACTCTCTGGTTAATAGATAAGTATGATCAGTCATAGAAGTCATTTGCTTGGATTTGGATATTATTAACACATATGGACATAAAGTAACTGTACTTTAAGAACACTGTATTAATAGTTAAATGTTTCCAAACTCAGGGTTCAGTTCAGTTCAGTCACTCAGTTGTGTCCGACTCTTTGCGACCCCAGGAATCATAAGTTAATAGATGTGCAAGAAACCCCCCAGCCCTCCCTCTGTCAGTCCCTTTTCCTCTCAAACAACTATCATACTCAACACTTCTGAAACGTCTGGTCACCTACTATGTGGGGTTTTCCCCGCACCAAGCAGTTCTCCCCAGCACCAGCTGGGTGTCCTGCAGTTTGACTCTGTTTTGACTCTGTCCACCTGAGAGAGTGCAGAGCCCACAGGTGAAGGGCTCAGTCCCACAAGACTGCCCCCCACCGTTCAGACTGCAATTGAAAGTCCAGGTTGTCACCTTTGCTCCTGACCAACTGGATGTAGGCTCCATGACCTCCTCTTTAGTTTCCATTAATTTACTAGAGTGACTCATAGCGCTCAGGAAAACAGATTTACCATGTTATTAAGGGTGTGATAATGGAGCAGGTGAGCAGGCACATGAAGAAAGAGGGTGAGATCTGGGGGTCCCGAGTGCAGGAGTTCTGTCCCTGTGGAGCTGGTGAAGAATCTGCCTGCAGTGTGGGAGACCTAGATTTGATCCCTGGGTTAGGGAGATCCCCTGGAGAAGGGAAAGGCTACCCACTCCAGTATTCTGGCCTGGAGAATTCCATGGGCTGTATAGTCCATGGGGTCGCAAAGGGTCAGACACAACTGAGTGACTTGCACTCACTCCCCCTCCCAGGATGTGGGTGTGCTTGCCCACCTAGAAGCTCTGGACCCTGCATCTTTGGAGGTTTTTGGAGGCTTCACCACATAGACCTGATCATTCACTCCATTTTGAGCCCTTTTTGCTGAAGAGAAGAGGAGAGCAGGGCTGAGGATTCCAAACCTCTAATCTTGGCTTGATCTCTCTGGTGACAATCCCCCCAGGAGCCCACCCAGAGTTGCCTCAGTAGCATAAGAGATGCTCCCGCCCCCCAGGACTTTCCAAGGGTTTCATCAGGAGCCTGTGTCAGGACCTGTGGGCAGTCACCAGTGTCTATTAATCTGTTCTCTCATCACAGATAGATGGACATTTACGACGTGTCCTCACACTTGCAGAATTTCAGACCTGTATATTGACTTTCTGTTGGTTTGGGTCCAAGTTAGACTGAACCAGAGGAGGCTGTGTTCCTGGGTCGTTCTCACTGGCAGCCTGGAGCCCCTCCTCATGCCTCACACACAGCTTGTTTGCAGGTGGTGAAACCAGAGGGGAGCTGGTTGTTCTCAGAAGGCCTTTTCCTAGTGCCATGTCCTGCTTTAGCATTTGTCACGCAGTGAAGACAGGAGCAGAAATGACGCCCGTAGAGTTCTGCAGCAATGCTTCCTCCTGGGGCTTAATAGCTGGGCACCTAGTTTTACATTTACGCTTCATCTTTCTGCTAACTCATATTTGTTCGGAATAGGCTGTCCACATGGTAAGCACAAGACCATCTAGACGGAAAGCGTGTGTGCAGGGAGAGGAGGCAACCATCTTGACCAGAGGGCACGCTGCCATCCCAAGAGCGCCCTCCTCCAGAGCCCACCCCGCCATGACCTCTCCTCTCCCCCTCCAGGCTTCCTGCGTCCAGTACCGGTTGGTGGTCAGGGATGCGAACACCCTGCAGATCCTCCAGCTTTACACGTGCCTGGACCAGATCCAGCACCTCGAGTGGTCAGCCGACTCGCTCTTCATCCTGTGCGCCCTGTACAAGCGGGGGCTCGTGCAGGTACCTCCGGATGGATTTCCCCCCTCCCCTCAAGCACAGCCCCCACCCAGGGCCTTGTTCTGTGTCCTTCTGGTATGGAGGAAGGGGCTGCACAGGTCAAAGCCCGTATTCTTTTAACATTATAATAGTGCTCGAATAGTTTAAGTACTTTTAGAAGCAAGAAAGCGTGTAAATGTCCTTGATCTGTCACTTAGTTCATCCTGTAACAGGAAGTGTTCAGCAAGCAGCCCAGCTGGTTCCTGAGTTGAGGGAGTGCTGAGATACGTCTTGTTGTAGACCCCACACTTAACTCAGTGAGGCCTCAGACAGCAAAGGGAGTAAAGCCTTCAAACCACAACAGGGTGACATCACTGACAAGTGGTGCAGCCCAGGGCCTGTCCTCCTCACTGCGGGATTCTGAGAGTTTGCCCGTCTTTGCCTCCACGCAGCTCATGGCCAGTTGTTCTTAAGCCTGAGTAGCAAACGGATTCATCTCTTTTGTGAGTCCAGGTGTGGTCCTTGGAGCAGCCAGAGTGGCACTGCAAGATAGACGAGGGCTCGGCAGGGCTGGTGGCCTCCTGCTGGAGCCCCGACGGGCGCCACATCCTCAACACGACGGAATTCCACGTGAGTGGGCACCCCAAATGCCTGCCTCAGCCACAGGATGGTCACCCCCCACCCCTTGTCCTGATCACTTGGGAGGATTGGAGTGAATGATCTAGCGGGGAGGATGTATGTCATAAATGGTTAGAGCATTACAAGCTCATGAATGTTGTTATGTAATCTTTTTGCCCAGTTTTAATGAAAAAAAAAAAAAGGTTTTTAAAAAGAACATCTCAATCTTTAAGGATTTAGACAGGTCCTTTGATTCAGCAGTAGAAAAGAACTTCAGTGATGCAAAGAGCCGACTCATTGGTAAAGACCCTGATGCTGGGAAAGATTGAGGGCAAGAGAGAAGGGAGTGACAGAGGATGAGTTGATTGGATGATATCACTGAGTCAGTGGACATGAGTTTGAGCAAACTTGGGGAGATAGTGAACAACAGGGAAGCCTGGTGTGCTGCAGACTGTGGGGTCTTAGAGTCAGTCGGACATGACTTAGCTACTGAACAACAACAATGCGCGAATTTACATCTTTCCCTGGAGACATCTGATCTGTGTGTCTCTAACCTCCTCATTCATTTGCTCTTCAAGCCTTGGGCGCCCTTGGGATGCAGGACCCTGGGCAGGAGCTCTGAGTGGGAAGAACCTTTGAAATCCAACCATAAATCAGAGACAGCTTGAGTGGTGTGCATATGCCTCCCAAACACATGACGTCAGGGGACTATGGGGGGTTTGGGTGTGCTGGTCCTTCATTGGCACAGCTTCTTCCAGCCCCTGTGTGTGACGTGCCTGCAGTGGGTTCCCCCAGAAATCTTCTGCAGAGCCTCCACTCGGACAGTTGGGCCACTCCCTGTCCCTGCCGACCCCAGGCCCAGCCACCTGGCGAGGCAGAGCCACTCACCCTCTTCACTGCTTCAAGAGACTGGGGGCATGCAGTGTGGCTTTCTCTCCTAGATGTGTTTCTCTGAGAAACATTTTTAGGTTTGCTACTATGTGAAAACTTTGACTGTAGCACCCCCAGCCTGTTATCCCAGGGTATGCCTTCTTGGACCCCTGGATGCTGAATCCCCCAGAAATACTGGACCCTCCATGGGCTGCTGTGCCTGCATTAAAGCTTAATTTATCAGGCAGAAAGGGGCGCTGACCGTACTTTAAACTAGAATGCACTTATGTTTAATTTTGTGTCACTCAGATAATATTGTCACAAAATGAAAACCAAATGCCAAGACCATTAAATTTAACAATTGTGGGAGTTCTCTGGTGGTCCAGTGGTTAGGATTCAGCACTTTCACGTCCGTGTCCTGGGTTTGATCCCTGGTTGGGGAACAAAGATCCTGCAAGCCACATAGCACCATCAAAAAAAAAAATTAGCAATTGTAGATGTGAGTTTGACACACTTCTTCAGACAGAAAACACCCCGGGACTCCTGATGCTTTTACTTCAGTAAATCTCTTGTTTGCTGCTGCTGCTGCTAATTCACTTCAGTTGTGTCCGACTCTATGTGACCCCATAGACGGAAGCCCACCAGGCTCCCCTGTCCCTGGGATTCTCCAGGCAAGAACACTGGAGTGGGTTGCAATTTCCTTCTCCAATGTGTGAAAGTGAAAAGTGAAAGTGAAGTCGCTCAGTCATGTCGACCCTTAGCGACCCCACGGACTGCAGGCTAGCAGGCTCCTCCATCCATGGGATTTTCTAGGCAAGAGTACCGGAGTGGCTTGCCATTGCCTTCTCCGAAATCTCTTGTTTAGGTGCAGGCAATCTGGCTTATGACTCGCAACAGTCTTTCCGAGAAAGCTAAGCTATGCTGTTTCCTTTCTCTTCCTCCCCCTTCCCCGGCAGCTGCGGATAACTGTCTGGTCCTTGTGCACAAAGTCCGTGTCCTACATCAAATACCCGAAGGCTTGTCAGCAGGGTGAGTCGTCAGTTGCTCAGAGGCCATTTCTCTGTAGTTGTTTGGGGGTTTGGAGACCTTTTATCCTGGAAAACTTCGAACACAGACAAAAGTAGCCTCACCTGTATTTCAGCTCATAGCCAATCTTTTATACCCACCCCTCCCCCTGCTTATCTTAAAGTACGTCCTCGATCTCCTAGTAAGAGGAGATCCTCTTCTCTGTAAGCCTTCCCCCACCTGTGTCTCCAGAAGAGCAGGGCTTCCCTGTTCTGTGATCACGACTAAAGAGAATGTCGTTTAACAGATATCAAAGAAGGGTTTACATGCAAATCCTGTATGTCTGTCACAGAGCTGGGTGTCAGATCCTTTCTTGTTCGCATCAGTCCCGGGACCCCACCCCACAGAGCGGATTTTGAACTGAATCCTCCATTGACTTAACTCTGAGCTCTGTAGAGGGGAATAGTGACCTGTCCCATCCATACATCTCAGAGGAGGGACGAAGGGCATGTGTCCACTGTGCCCTCAGAGAACCCCCCACACGAGTTTAACTGAACCCAAGAGGTCATCAACACCGCCCCCCCGAATCATGAAACTACTTGATTGTCTTCTATTTAATAAACAGAAGGAAGCATCACATGATTTGAGAGGTTTTTCTGTTCTTTCTCTTGCCATCAGCGGCTTAAACTCAGCGTGAATGAAATGCAGTTGTTCATTTATTGTTTTCATTGTTTGCATGTTAGTGTCTCTGCAGACGACACGCATGCTTCTTGGTGAAACAGCAGCTCTGTCTCTTAGGTGTTCTCTTGAGGTGTGAAATGTGGCTGAGGACTCAGTTCACCGATGTGGACCTGGAAGGGACAGTCTGACGTTTCAGCCAGATTTTCACCTTAAATTGACTTCTCCCAAATTTAAAATCAAAAGTAAAAATAGGAGCTGTGGTGACGAGCCTGCGTTGACCCAGCTGAGCTTCTTGCAGTTGATTTCCTAAGAATACAGCCTCCCATAGGGCTCCACACTTCCCAGTAACATTTAGGGGCTCATCGAGGCTCAGGGCGCCCTGTGTGTCTCACAGGTTCTCTGTACGTCAGAAGCGTGATCGAGGGTATGGGGACCCTGCCTCATGTGCCCACACTCTGCTGCAGACTTGGGGTCTGTGTGCTGCGTCCCCTCTTCAGACCTCTGCCTTCTCTCCTTCTAACATGCAAACCACTGCTTCTTGATCCCAGGACCTTTCCCATTTCTTGGCAGGAATAACCTTCACCAGGGACGGCCGCTACCTGGCGCTGGCAGAGAGGCGGGACTGCAGGGACTATGTGAGCATCTTCGTCTGCAGTGACTGGCAGCTGCTACGGGTGAGGCGCAGCCCTGGGAGCGGGGGTGGGGGCAGCGGTGCGTTCTCAAAGATCCCAGAGGCTCTTTGGGGCGGCGTGAGACAGCTCCGTGTTTTCAAAGGTGGGTGCTGCCTGTTACCCCGTGGCACGCACATGGGTGTTCACAGGATCCGGTGAGACCGCGTGGGCCCCACAGGGTGTTAGCAGTTCAGTCCCGCAGATGGGAGTCGCCAGGCTTCTCGTTGGCTCAGTGCTGTTAGCGTCCGCGTGCCCACATCAGGAGGAGTGAGCTGCAGGTTAATACAGACCACGTGCCTGGATGGGCAGGAGGCTGCCAGGCACAGACACCCAGGGCTGGGCTGGATCCCGGATGCCATCAGATGGTGGCCCCCTTGACCAGGGCAGCGACGTCCTGGGAGGGTCTCCCCTGAGCTGATCTTAAAGGTGTGAGACTCAGCTGCATGGAGGCCTGAGCCACATCGCGGCTGCACGTCGCTCAGCCTGTCGTGGCAGGAGGACACAGGTGTAGGTGTTTCTGCCCATGGCTAGATGAGATTAAATACTGTGCTAACACATCGGGTGTGAGATAGGTGTTCATGTATTTGTTGAAGAAAACGTACTCAATGTCGTCTGTTTCCCCCCCGCCCGCCTGGGAAGCACTTTGACACGGACACTCAGGACCTGGCAGGGATCGAGTGGGCCCCCAACGGCTGCGTGCTGGCCGCCTGGGACTCCTGCCTGGAGGTAGGGAACCCACTCGGGACGCACTCTGCCCGTAGCACTGTTGTCTGTGTCTCTCACCCTCTGAATGCCTCAAGCGTGAACTCTGCCTTTTTCAGATGTTGAGCTGAGGCGCTTTTATTACAAGTCTTTAGATTTAAGACCCAGCTTCCCCTTTTCCACAACGTTCTCTCTGCTCCTCCAGTGCCGTCCCCGTCTCCACTTCCCACCACTGTGGAGGAGGGCAGGGTCCCCGCCCAAGTCTCACTCCCCTGGGGTGGCCGCCTCGCACGCCGCAGGTTCAGTAAATGCCTTCACTATCTCTCTGCAGTACAAGGTCCTGCTCTACTCACTGGATGGCCGGCTGCTGTCCGCCTTCTGTGCTTACGAGTGGTCCCTGGGTATCAAGTCCGTGGCCTGGAGCCCCAGCAGTCAGTTCCTGGCGATCGGGAGCTACGATGGAAAGGTGGGAGGGGGCCTGTGGGGCAAAGCCCAGCACAGCCAGCGTCCCGGAGGCTCTGACCACGTGGTTCTCCCCAGGTGCGGATTCTTAACCACGTGACTTGGAAAATGATCACAGAGTTTGGGCATCCTGCAACCGTGAATAATCCCAAAATAGTAAGTCTGGAAGTGTGAGGAAGGGAGAAAGCTGCTCTTTCACTCTACACTATCAGTGTAAGTGACAGGGGCTCACGTCCCAGGACCTTCTGATGCTGAAACGTTCTAAATGCAGACGTTCCCGTGGCCCTTGTTTCTCCTGCCATGTTCCCAAAGGGTCCCAAGTGGTGTCCTTCCCAGCCTCCTCCACCCCCAGCCCCACGACTCTGGGACCAGCTCCTGCTCTGGGCCAGGCAGAGGTCAGCAGGCGGCTTCTTCCCCGTGGAGCCTTCCCTGGGAGGGTAGGAAGGCTGCCTGCCAAGGAGCCCCATGGCGGACCTTGTGAGGAAGTGGTGCAGGGTCTGGGGAAGAGCAATTCAGGCAGTGTGAACAGAACAGCAGTGCAGAGGCCCTGAGGAGGGATCGAGCTCTGTTGATCTGGCAGGCCCCTGACAGGGTGCAGGAGACCATGGGGACCCAGACAGACAGCCTCTCTCGGGGCGGGGACAGAGGGACTGGGGGCAGACATCCCGGCCTCAGGGCAGGGATGGCAGGGATGGGGGCAGACACCCTGGTGAGTTGCCCGCAGGTGAGGGACCCAAGTAAGACAGATGTGGGGTGAGGAGGAAGCAGTGGGTAGGCCACTATCGAGCCCTGGGGTCTGGGTGGGTTTCTGGGGAGCCTGTGAGTGGGTGGACGTCTCGACAAGGGTGGTGACTCGAGGACCCACTAGAGGTGCAGGAGTGGGACTGACCTGAGGCCTCACAGGGTTCACCTTGGGTCCTTCACCCCACGGCCGTTTGCCCTTCCCATCTGGCCTCTGGTGACAAGTGCCCCCACCCCGGCCCATCTGTCACCTGTCTCCACTGAAATGCCAGTTGCAGGCGGGCCCTCGTGGAAAAGGTCCAGGAGGGCACAGAGAGGGACCACAGCCTCATGTGCTGCCTGGGCCATCTCTCTTCCAGGTGGTGTACAAAGAGGCCGAGAAGAGTCCGCCACTGGGCCACCTGGCCTTCCCTCCGCCCCGAGCAGCGGCCGGACCCATGACGTCCTCAGAGAGCAAATGTGAGCGGCTCGGCTGGTGGTGCCGCCCTTGTCTTCCTCCCTTTCCTTTCTTTTCATTATGAGAAAAAGCCCTCTCAGTCCAGGGAGACTCCAGATAGTCCCTTTTTTCCTTTCAATCCTTTTCCTCTCCGGCGATACCTGGTGGACCACGTCCTCAGCTGAGAGCCAGCAGGCTGCCTGAGCTCTGGCTCCGTGAATTGAATACATGCCCTGGGTCTCCTGATTGTTGGCTGGTCCTGAGAGCGACTTTTTTTTAATGAATGCTGACCTTTTCTTGGGTGAGTGGGAGGCCATCAGAGGGCTCAGGGAGGAGCTGCAGCTGCATCTGGGGCACAGAGGTCACTTCTGGTTCAGTTTCATCATCCATAAAATGGGAGTGACTGGGGCATTAGAAGAGCCACTGGGCCTGGGCCGACCACCAGGCCCTGTGGTGTTGCCGGGCCTGTCACAGCTCTGGAACCACAGCCTCGCAGGGGAGGGCAGGCCAGGTGCCCACACGTCAGGGCCTGCCTGCCCCTGCTGTCACATGTCCTCCTCGCCCCATGGGCAGTTAGGGTCAGCACCTCTCCCGTTGCGGGCAGCACCGCAGACTCAGGCTGCTCGCTCACGGAGAGGCTCAGGACACTCTCTTTTCCCACCCAGACGAGATTGCCTCGATGCCGGTCTCCTTACAGACCCTAAAGCCGGCCGCTGACAGAGCCAACCCCAGGATCGGCATCGGGGCGCTGGCCTTCAGTCCTGACAACTACTTCCTGGCCACGAGGAACGGTCAGTGGCCCGTCCCGTGTGTGTGCTGTCCCCCTGTCGGCCTCCTCCGGGGTCCGGGCCTCCCGCGCTCACTTCACCCATTCTGCCGCTGCTGGCAGGGTGAACGTCCTGCAGCAGTAGTGTCTGGGGCCCATCGCCCCGTCAGAGCAGCAGCCACTCAAGCCCAAGCTTCCACACCGTCTGCTCCATGTTTGGGAAAGAGCAGGGCTCCAGGCCCACAGGATATGGCCCCTTCCCCGCCCCGCCCCGTGACCCTGGGGAAGGTGGGCATCCTCACTGGTAAAGGGCTGGGGGCTGAAGCAGAGCAGCGAGGGGTGAACGTGAGCCTGGGTGCCCCTTCCTCATCAGACAGCGTCCCCAACGCCGTGTGGATCTGGGACATCCGGAAGCTGAGACCACTGGCGGTGCTGGAGCAGCTGTGCACTGTGCGAGCCTTCCAGTGGGGCCCGCAGCAGCCCCGGCTGGCCATCTGCACGGGGGGCAGCAAGGTGTACCTGTGGTCGCCGGCAGGCTGCGTGTCGGTGCAGGTGCCTGGGGAAGGTGAGTGTGGGCAGGGACACAAGCAGATGCTCTGGGGAGGCACCTGTCTGTGAACCTCGGGGCCCACCTGCTGAACTTTGGGACTCCCACCTGGGTCACCCTGGGACCCGGGTCTCCCCTAACCTCTGGCCACCTGTCTTCTTCAGGTGACTTCCAGGTGCTCTCCCTGTGCTGGCATCCGAGCGGGGACTCTCTAGCCCTCCTTAGCAAGGACCACTTCTGCCTGTGCTTCCTGGAGATGGAGGAGGGGGTGCATACGGCCTTCGGGCAGCGAGGCGACTGCACGTAGGACCCGGGCATGGTCAGTCCCAGGTGGCACACATTGGCCATGGGACAGAAGCAGAGCATCTTGGGCGAGTTTTCCTTCCAGGGCCCAGAGGAAAGAATTTGCTTTCATTTTGCTATAGCAAGGTGGTTTTGTAAATATGTATGGAATAAACTGTAATTTTTGTTATTTAAAATAAATATTTGTTCATTTATAAAATGGCTAATGCTTTTTTAAAAGTTTTAAATCACAGGAAAGTCTTCCAAGTCAGTTTTAAGTTTGGGGTTCACTTGTCTTAGGGGAAGTAACTGCACCCCAAGTGGCCAGTCCCCCATCCCACCCTCGACACAGGGCCCATTCTGCACAGAGCCTCTGTTCCGTCCCTGAGCACTCTGAAGCATGGCCTGTGTGTCACGTGGGCCTGTGCTGGAGCAGAATTGGAGGCCAGGGCTGTGGGTCCCAGGGCAGCTCAGTTAAGGTCAGGTCTCTGCAGGGAGTGTCCGCCTGGAATGATCCAGGTGCTTCAGGCAGTTGGCCAGGGCTAAGGACACTGGAGGAATAAGGGTTCTTCACCCCAGGCAGAGGCTGGACGGTGGGCACCACCCCTGTGGCTGTGAAGGGAGTGGGCTGTGCAAAGGCCAGGGTCGAATCCAGTGTGGAGAACATCTCGGCTCTAAGATGCTCTCACCACACAAGACCCTCTCTTGGTTGTTGTGTCTACTTTAAAAAAGGAACGACACTCACTGGATTCTAAACGTCTTTACTAGGAGACCAAAAGCTCAAGACTCAGGCAGAGTTGTAAGGCAGTCTTTCAATGTGGACAGGCCCCTGCATCAGGATCATCACATCCATGCCAACTAGAGCTCTGCCAGCCTGGGCAGTGAGGAGGAAGGAACCCGGGGGTCAGCAGTCAGACCGCTGTGGATGGGCAGGAGCAGTGAGCGATGACTGCCCACGGGCTGGGGTCTGCACGGAGCAGTAGGACCTGAGGTGGGGCAGGCTGCTTCAGGAAACTCTAATATGGTTCCTTTCTAAAAGTGCTTCCTTAAAGGCAAATTATTAAGCAATTCCTTTTTAAAATATGCCATGACAGGACAAACCTAACAGAGATGTCAACATCGTGTGCAAAGAACTTACCAATGTGACTTTCTCAAACGAATGACCTGTCTTAAAATAATTTTCTGGGAAGCTTTTTGAGGGTGCCCAAGAAAGACACCATCGGTATTATCCACACAATATGATAAATTTTAGGAGAAGTGTGACTTTAGGTCAAGCATGTGTTTCCACAAAAGCAACAGTCAGGAGCTGACAAGGCAGGCCAACTTTCGCTGGGCTGGTGGTCTGCTGGCTTCTTCAACATTAGCTTTAAGAAGATGGATTAAATCTCAAGATGCAAAACTGGACACCAACTGTACACACACTTGCAACCATGGGCACTGGGTCCCAGGCATGTCCCTGGATGGAGCGAACTAGGCAGCTAATCACGCGACGTTTATTGTTAACATGCTCCAGGGCTTGTGGGGAGGGACCATGGGCAGCTAAATGGAGATACAGGGGACTCGGAGACTGAGATCCTGGCCAGGATGCTGACAGGTTCCCTCTGCTGTGTCTGGAGCTCCCATCTGTCCAGTATCCAGCTACAGTACTCGGTCCACCTGACTGCATTTGTGGTGCCTAGGTTCCTGAAGGTAGGGGGCCTGGACCCTGCCAGCAGAAGTGGAGCTCGGCCAAGGTCTGTCACCCCCAGAGTCCTGCTGGCCGCTTCTCCTGGCAAGAGCCCCACGTGTAGCATCTAGAAGCCGATCTTGCCTCTGGTCATGGAGTAGCCCAGCTTGGCCTCGTTGTTGATGAAGGACATGAGCCCCACATAGGTCTCAATTAGGAGTGGACACTCCAGGACCAGCACGCCGCCCTCCTGGCCGGGCAAAGGACTCTCCTTCTGGGCTTTCTTGACAGCTTGGATTAACAGAGCCTTGAAACCATCCAACTGCAAAGAGAGAAAACATGGAGTCTGAGCAGATGATCTGCACAAGGTCCCCCACCCCTGGACAAGAGACATTCCCAGTCACACCCAGCGGCCCATAGGCTCACCTCCTGGGTGTGGCTCTCACCTCTGCGCTCACCCATGACAGACCAGAGCTAGTCCTCACAGACCTCCCTCTTCTGCTCAAAGGAGTTTTGCCACAGTAACCCACCTGGTCCTCCCCACCACCCACCAGGCAGGCAGCAAGCCAAGGTATGTGGCTGGAAGTAGGGGGCCTGTCCCCAGTCCCGGACCCCATGCTCATCACCCCCCAGCCTCCTCTCCTGAAAAGCACACAGCCTGCCCAGCTCTAGCAGGGGTGGGGGTCGGCTGCCACACCCCGAAGCTCTTCTTGGCCCTTCTCCAAAATGATCACCGCCACCACCGCCACATCACAGCACCACACTGATCAATATCCACTTACCACATAGGGCTATCTAAACCTAAGTTAACTATTTTCTTAGTTTAGCCACTGTTCAAGTGCTCAGCAGCCCCACATGGCCACTGTACTGAGCAGTGCAGGCCTGGAAGGTGCCTGTCCCCGCTGGGCAGCACTGCTGCCGCCATCCGTGTCCGTGTCCTTACTTGGCACAAAGAGGCTGTCTTCTCGTCCACACCGGCCATCGGGTGTTCTATGAACGTGGTGTACGGCACGCTGGTGGACCACGGGTTCCATCTGCTGATGAAGGACGGGCGGCTCTGCTTGTCCCACTGGATGCGAATACCAAAGCCTTCTCGCCTGTAGGGTCACAAGACAGGGACCAGACTTGACAGGCAGGCCTGTGCCCCAGAGCACCTGCTTAGTGCCGGGTGTGGGAACAAAGAGTGGTCCCACCGGTGAAGACGAGACTGATGATGGCCATTTCACGACAGCCAAGGACCCGCGGGTCTGGACAGGAATGGCACGTCTAATAACGACAGCATTCAGCACTTAGGACAAACTGAGTACACTTAGTTAAGCTAATCTTTATATGGTTAATAAAGTTTAACACTAGTACTCTAATTAAACAAATAATATTTTTCCAATTTCAAATCCTTTTTTCCCAGAATATTTTTTTGTTGTTTAGAATTTCGAACTTATCTTCCTGAATTTCCTACCCAAATCTCCACATCAAAACCCTAAAATTTACCGTTTAATTCAACTGAGTATACTCATGTCTAGGTTTCTCATATTTCACAAAGCTCCCTAACTGATGAAGATCAGCTCTTGAAAGTTGGCCATTAAACAGTTACAAATTTAATCTTCAATAGTATCTGTAAACCAAAGCGATGTGCTACCTTTTTCTTTCAAAAATTAACAACAGGGTTTGACGTGACAGCTGCCAATCCTTTCTTGGCAGGGATAAAGTGCTGAGTTCACTCTTATCTGAAGAATACTGGTGTCAGGCCTATGTTAATGTACTCTGAATTCATTTACTACCAGCCTAATAGTTGTCTCTTGTGCCAGAATGCCTTTTGATGCACCCTGCTGGGCAGAAGTCACCTGTGTCTATTCTAAACTCTACTGATATTAAAGCAAGATGTCCACTGGGGGCTGGTTTTGGAAGGGCTGTTAAGGAGGCCCTGGAGCGGGGCTCTATGCTGAACAGACTTACTTGTTGAGCGATTTCGGGGGAAACTGGAATTCTCCGTAGGAGATGGTATCCACCGCGTTTAAGGCCACCCTGACCACCTGCTGGCACTGCAGGCTGATGAAGTCGTATTTGCAGATGAGGAGCGCCTGGTCAGTGATGAGCACGAGCCGCTCCTTTTCGTTGTTCCAGTGATCAACCCTACGGGCGGCAGCGGTCACCTCGGCGCTGCGGCGCGCACAAGAGCCCGGGCCCCTCCCCAGGGCGCGCCCCCTTACTCGGTCAGCAGCCACACCCCCTGGATGTCTCCGTCCTCCACGGGCCGGACCACTACGCGGATCTCCTCCACCGCCTGCTCGATGGTGCCGGGCTGCGCGGAGCGGGCCGAGCGGGGGCGGAGGTCGTCACAGGTCCCGCCCGCTCGCCCGCCCTGCCCCGCCCCGGCCCCACAGGCCCTCTCCCGCCCCCGCCCCCAGCCTCACCCGGAACACGAAATACTCCTTGACGCGGGCGCGGCGAGTGGGGTCGTGGACGCTGAGCGGCCACAGCGTCTGTCGCAGCGGCGTGCCCGCTCCCGGACGCCCCCCACCGCCGCCGCCGCCGCCACTACCCGGCCCGACCTCCTCGCCGGCGGCCAGCAGAGCCGTGGGGCTCGTGCCCGCCGAGTCCACCGAGTCCCGCAGCTGCAGCATCACAGCGCCCGCAGCCGAACGACCCCGGACCGGACCCGACGCGGCCGCCTCTACCTCCGCCGCACCCTCGGCGCCGCTCCTCTCCGCGGCCCCCCGCGATTGGCTCCGCCTCGCCAGTCCCGCCTCAGTCTCTAGTCCCGTCCCGCCCGCTCCGGTCCTGACGATTGGCTCGTCCCCCAGGTGTCTTCCACGATTGGTCCTGCCCGCCGCCGTTCACAATCGCTCCCGCCCCTCACTGCGCCGGAAGCGCAAGCCGCGCGCACGCCCACTTCCTGTTTACGCTACAGGGGAGGGGCGGGGTCTCGGCCGGTTGCCAAGGCGACGCGGAGGGCCGGCCGGGAGAGGGTAGTCAGGTGCTTACCGCACCCGGTCAACGCTTCTCTATTCCTGTTCGGCTGAAGTGCTGCGGACCTCCGGGGAAGGACTTCGGTCCCTGCCCAGAGTGACCGGCCCCTGGATGCGCCCCCCGCTAGAGCTGATAACTTCTCTGGACGCGCCTTACGCCCTGGACGACCGCCCCCTGGATGCGGACCCCTGATGGGGGAGACCACTTCCCTGGTCACACCTCCTGCCCGGAGTGACTGCCGCCTGGACGCGCCCCCCCGGGTGACGCGCCCGGGGTGACCATTCCCTGGATTAGCTCTGCCCCTCCCAGGGGTCCGCATTGCACAGCAGGGGTAGCGCGGGCTTCGGGGACTGGAGGAGAGGAGGCCGGCGGAGCAGAGCCGTTTTCTGAGCGCCTCCGCGTTTCTGACCGCGGGTTCAGGGATGGAGCAGCGTGGACATGGCCCCCAGCGCTGTGTTAAATGCAGACGTGCTCCCCGCGGCCTGGGAAGCAGAGCTCCGACCCTGCACCACGAAAGGGAACACGGTGGAGGCACCGGGCGTCGTCACTCCATTGAGGGACGAACCAGGGTTCATTGCTGCCGCTCTGCGCTTGTCCTCCCGAGAGTTAGATGTGTTCTTGCCCTGAGTGATCTTGCCTGCGGCTGGCAGCACCCTGGGCATCCGCAGTCCCTGCCGGGGACCTCAGCTTCCTGGTTTTGGCGCCTACAGGCCCCAAGGCAACCTCATCTCCGTCCACCTTGCCCCGTTGTCTTGGAAACCCAAGGGCTCCAGCCCTGCGACAGTTTACAGCTGCTCCTAAATGTCAGCACCTGTGATCCTTCCACTGCCAGTAGTCACACCTCCAGCTGTTCCCCCCACCCCAGAAGGCTTCTTGCCTCAATCCTGCCGTGTCCATCCTCTGATATTGGAGTTTAGCGCCCCCTCCCAAGGAGACACTGCCATTAACTACACTCACTGCTAGTGCTTTGCTGCGTCATGCAGTCACCTACTGTGCGTGTGTCCTGTGTATTCACTTATGTTTGTTAGGTCATCCTGTGTGTGTGTATGTATGTGTGTGTGTGCTCGCGTGCACACGCGCATACCCTATTAGGAAATTTCAAGAAACCAGCCCTTGGCATATGAGTGCGCTTTGGGGTTTATAACCCCCAAATTCACACTCCTTTGAATTTCACAAGAGCCTGGGGAGGTAACCCCTCTCTTGTACACGTGGTGCAGTTGGAGAAGCAGGTCTGGAGAATGCCGCTCAGGTGCCTGGGGCTGCATAGCTGGCATAGCCGGGCTGGTCAGCCATGGCCCTCCTGGCTCTGTAGACTCAGATGCGCTCCTGGGCTGTGAAGGATTCCAGGGTGGCTGGCCTTCCTTCCCAGGGCATCTCTGGAGGTTAAGGGGGGTCACCAAGCTGTGCACACAGCCGGTCCTTGGCAGCCCCTCACCACTCCACCTGGACATGGTCATCCACAGAAACAGGAGGGATGAAAATAACCACAGATGCTGAAATATTAACAGCGTTGGTACTTCACTTCCTGGGAAGACCGGGGGCTCAGAGCGGGCTGAGTGTACAGAGACAGGAAAGGGCTTCTAGCCCTGCCAGCCTGCTGAGATGGTGTAGGGACAGCCACTGCTGCCCCTTGGGGACCAGGGGCTGTGTCACACCCAGTGGGAGGTAGCCGCTTTCTCTGGCAGCCAGAGCCTCCAGCTGAGTCTGCTCTGCTGGTCCCTGCAGGGTGGGCCTGAATCCGGCCCCAGAGGGTCAGCCTGGGTGGTTGGGCTTAGGAGACCTGCTGGCCCCTCTCCTGAGTCCCCTCAGTACAGGAGCTCAGCAATGGCAGCTGGGCGAGTGGCCTCATAGGGAACTGAATCCCGGCTCCCCTGCTTTTGTCCACTGAACTGGGACCCTCAAGCCCCATCTGCCTCAGTCTCCTTTTTTTACTGAGCAGAGATGATGACAGTTCCTGCTTCCTATGGCTGTTGGGAGAAGTCTGTGAGTGAGGACCTGGGACTCACAGTGCCCCACCAGACCTGGAGCCAGCTCAGTGTTAAGCAAGTCTGTGCTGTTCACTGAGCCACTGCTCAGCGCCTCCTGTGCTGCAGATATCATCTTTGCTCTGCCCACACGTGCACATCCCATTCAACCAAGGAGAAAACAGTCCCAGAGAGGCTGTCGCTTTGTGAAGGTCACGTAGAGCCCTGGAGTGCAGGGCCTGTGTCCCTGCCGCTGGCTGGTGGCCCGTGAGAACAGGCAGAGGAGACCCGTCCTCCACTGGATTCACCAGGAGTCCATGTGCTTACGCAGCCTCAGACACGAAGACCAGGGAGACACGATCAAGTGCTGATGGCATAACTTTACAACCTTGATCAGGGTCGACTCAGCCGAGGAAGGAGGGATGAGAAGGGGCCATGGTTTAAGGGATGAGGCTGAAGGTGGAGAGGGGGAGGTAAAAGGGGACAGCCACAGCAGTGTGGGGATGGAAGAGGCCTGGTCATTTTTGTGGGGCAGCCAGCCCCACAGGGCCCAGCCCGCTCATCCACACATAGCTGTGCTGACCTTGAACTCAGTGCTTAACTTTCCTGCCTCCCTTTCCTTGTCTGGAGAGCAGGAATGATGAAACCTGGCGTCCAGGTTGTCATGAGGCTCAAACGAGCTCACAGGTGCTGAGAAAGACACCTGAACATCCCTGGCTCAGGTGCTTCGTGGGCAGCGGTGGAGTCAAGGACAGGAGAGGGGCTAAAGAAATGTGACAAAGGCCAGTGAATGGACCCAGTTCTCGAGGAGGCTGATGGGCGGAACCTAGAGCCCAGGGGTTTGGGTCCGCCTAGAGTAAGAGGGCTCCGCCTGCTCAGGGGTAGATGGAGACAGCTGAGGGTGGGCAGGTGGTGGGGTGTGGATGCAGTGGGGGAGGGGCATGGAGCGGTTCTGGGACATCTGCTTTCTTCAGTGGCAAGCAAGGAGTTGCTTCAGGTGGGCGTGGGGACCACCAGGCTGCCTTCCAGGAGTCCTCAGGCAGCTTCTCAGTGGAGCCTTCCACACAGCAGCCTGTGGGAGTGGGAGAAGCCAGTAGCTGGAGTGGAGTTTGCTGGGCAGGTGTGGCTGAAGACAAGGGGAAAAGGGAGGATGAGCTCCTATAAGTGAGTATTCGCCAAGGCCTGTGAGGGGTCAGGGATGGTACCCCAGTTGGGAGCTGACAGGCTAAGCCACCAAGATTTCAGGGATGCTGTGGAAGACAGGTGGCCCCCGGGTCAGAGACAATGGACTGTTATCCACAGGGAAGCCACTTCCAGAGCGTCAGCATGGTGCATGCACCCCAATTCCCAGCTCCCACGGGATGCTGCCATGGGGCCGCGTCACTGCAGAGAAACCGGGGCCTGTGAGCAAGCCTGGTCCTTGCCCCTCGGGGCTGCTCTGTGACCAGTGGCCCCAGTCAGGGCGTTCAGGGCCTGGCGCTTGCTTCTGGCGCCCCCTGCAGGACGTGTAGGAGAGTTTCCCAGCACGGTCAATGGAGGGGACCTTGAGTCTAGGTTCTGGTCTGACAGAGGCATCAGCAAATCTAATAGGGACGGGTGACCCGGAGGAGGTCATTGAGAGAATGGGACCACTGTCAACCCTCAAGCTGGACACAGGCAATCAGAATGTTGATGAAAATAATCATTGAGCTATCTAATATCGGAACAGAAAAGAGCCAAACTGTAGCCCGGAAGACTGCCTGTCAGATCGCTCAGAGGAACTGCTCCGGAGAAGCAGGGTTTTCAGCACATTTTTCTGTCTTGTCAGAATAGAGAACATCAAATGAGTCAGGGAGACATTCCTTCAAGGTTTCAAAAATCAGACTGGCACATACACGGGGCTTCAGTGTGGCCTTGGCAACTGGGAAAGGAGTCTTATTGTGGAGGGAGTAACCAGCATTGGTGTCCCACGAGGTCTTTATTTTTAACATGGGAAGTCTTTACTTCTGGTCAATGTTCCCTTTAATAATTAAAGCAGACAGGAATTCCCTGGTGGCTCAGTGGTAAAGAACCCACCTGCCGATGCAGGGGACTCGGTTTTGATCCGTGGTCCAGGAAGACCCCATGTGCCACGGAGCAACTCAGCCCATGCTCCATGACTGTTGAGCCTGTGCTCTGGAGCCCGGGAACCGCAACTACGGAGGCCTGCACTCTTTAGAGCCTGTGCTCTGCAACAGGAGAAGCCACTGCAATGAGAAGCCTGCGCACCGCTACTAGAGAGTAGCCCCCGCTCGCTGCAGCTGGAGAAAAGCTGAGGTAGCAGTGAAGACCCAGAACAGTCTAAATAAATTTATAAAAAAATAATTAAAGCAGACATATTACCTGCCACAAACAGGCTGTTCTAGTTGGCATCAGATTCAAGCTAGCTCCCGTATGAGCCACAGTGACTTCCCCAGACCTTGGCATATGAGCATTTCCTTCATCAGGAAGCTCCTTGAACATCTGTCCTTAAGATATTCAGGAGCAGCCTTAAGAGAGCGAGATGCTGGTGAGACCACAGTAGCGTGACTGAGCCCCGTGAAGGCCTCTGCGTGAACTTTCACGGTCCGGCAGGTGGGTGTGGAGCCCCACTGAACCTGCAGTGACCAAGACGAGCCTCAGGAGCAAGTGCCCTGTCTGTCAACCTGCCCCCAGCCCATCTGGAGCATCTGCCTCTTCCTTTGGTCTCTCGCTGCCCTGGCATGTGGCTGGTTTTGAAACTAGCAGTGTGGAGGGATGGAGAACAGGGCCTGACGTCTGGACTCCAGAGGCTGCAGTGGGTGCTGGAGTCGGAGGTGTCACAGAGACAGCGCTCTGCAGGGGAACAAGGATTGGGTCTTGGTCTCCGGACTGGGTGCCCAGTGATGGGTGAGCAGGGGCCAGGACCGGACAGAGGGTGGGCCCTGAGTCCCCAGGATGCTGGCAGGAGTAGGCATGACAGTGAAGATGCTGACCGGGTGTCTGAGCCTTCAGTGGATGTGGAGGGGGTGGGGCAGGTAACTTGAACATCCACACACTCGAGAGATGGCTGGGTTGGTCACTGAGCATCCGTTGGACACCTGGCACCAGTTGTTGTGCTGGCCTCGTGGGGCCATCATCCTAAAGTACCACAGACTGGGGGGTTTCAACAACAGTCTAGTCTGAGGCCGGAAATCCAAGGTCAGGTGTCTGCAGGGCCATGCTCCCCTCTAAAACCCATAGGGGAAACTCTCTGCTGCCTTTTTCAGCCTCTGGTGGCTGCCAGAGGTCCTGAGCAGGTGGCCAGGTCACCCTGATACCCCTCCTCCTTCTCCTAATGACTCTCTCCCCTCTTCTATGTTGGACTCAGGCCCACCAAGGTGACCTCATCTTAACCTGATGACACCTGCAAAGAGCACGAAACGTGGCCACGGTTACTGAATGACTCCACCCCCAAACCCCTCCACGGATACCAAATGGCAGCGGTTAGGACTCAAGTGTGACTGGGAGGTGACACAGTTCTCCCCATGAGAGGGGTGGGCACGTGCAAACAGCGAGGGGACTCAGATGGTGCTCAGCGCTGTCCACCTGCGCATAGTGGTCATGGGGGCAGGGAACTCCTGCTGGGTCTGGCTGTGGCTGCCCCTCCCGAGCTGCGTTCCCCTGGGTTTGTGCTGTTTCTCTTGGGACCATTGAAAGGCTGTTCCCACTCCCACCAGCAGGTGGCAGGATCGCCTACACGGGGCCTTCAGAGCAGCGTCCTGCTCTTGGGTGTCTGTTAGCAAATGGATGATGGTCATCTTCTCTTCCCCAGGTGAGCGGAAGGCCGCCAAGTCTCAGCGGGAAGTGTGGATTCTTATCTTAGCTCCAGGTGTTGTGGTGTAGTGTTTCTGTTGTTGTGTTTTTTTTTTTTTTTTTACCAAATCCAAGGATCTCACCTTTGACATCTGCTTCTGATGGAAAGGGAGGTCAGGCACACGCCTGTGGGAACTGCAGGGGCAGGACCTCAGAGCCGCCAGGGTTCCAGGGGTTCTGGGACTCTGGGTCAGAGGTTAAGGCAGAGCCCAGGGACTACTCTGTGGGCCACACTCACCTTCCAGAGACAGCTGCCTTCTGGGCGAGGCCTCTCTCTCCTGGGGAACCAGGCTGTGGATTCAGGGCTGGTCAGAGGCTGGACAGTGCTTGCTGGCTGCCCTGGCCCTGGAGACCCACCTGAGTGCTGCTGTGTGGTGCATTGGAGAGACTGCTCTTGATCTTCGGTAGATTTCTTTCAACAGACAAACACCCCGTCCAGCACACAGGGTTGGGGGAAGCCCTGGCCTTGGGCAAGGAGGGGACAGGCTTCCAAACCTCCTGACTTTAAGGCATATGAGCAGGACATGGGAAGACAGGAAGGACATGGACACGGTACTCCTGCAGTGTCTAAAGCTGAGTCGTCTCCATGGTAACTTTCATCACATCCTGCACTCTGATGGAGAGGACGGGCTCCCTCTGCCCCCACCCTGCTGCCCACCTCACCACGCCCAGGAGCCCCTAGTGCCCTGTGCCCATCTGGCGGAAGCTGAGGTGTGACGATGGAACCCAGAGAAGGTCTGGCAACATGGATGTGCTGCCCTCGGGCGAGTGGGTTCAGCAGGGTCACTGGGTGACACCAGGATAGGGTTGGGCACCAGGAGGTCTTGGAAAGGTCATTGCCTGGGACTGGAACATCTGCCCTGGTTCTGGTCAGCATGGGAGCTGAGGGGTGACAGGAAGGGGGACACGTATTGACTGTTCCCGAGAAATGCAAGGGCTGCACCGTGGGGAGTGTGTCCGGCAACAGCAAATTCCCGCGTCTCCCAGGCTTGGTGTCAGGAGGAGCCTCTGTCCGCCTCAAGGACAGGCGCTTCTGAGTAGGCGGGCAGGAGGGGCCCCCGGCATGCCCCTCCTCTGCCACCTCCTCTGTGGGCCCCCAGGGCAGGTGCTGGGCCACCTCATCACGGCTGTATGTGTGTCCTATAGCTGCTGTGACAAACGACCACAATCTGGGTGTCAAAATGAAAGAAAGCTGCTCTCTCACAGTCTGGAGGCTGGAGCCTGAGAAGGAGGAGCGGCCAGGCTGGTCCCTCTGTAGGCCGCAGGGAGCATCTTCTCTGTGCTCCTCTCCCAGCTTCTGGTGGTGGCTGCAGTCTCCTGTGTCCCTGGGCTTGTCGGTGTGCTCCTCCTATCCTGCCTGCATGTGGCCACGACGCCTCCCCTGGGTCTCCCCATGTCTCAGGTCTCCTCCTTCTTTCTAAGTATCTTCTTTCTGGAAGCTTCCTTAAGGAACCTCAGATTGGACTTTTATTTATTTGTTATTTATTTATTTCTGGCTGTGCAGTGTGTGGAATCTTGGTTCCCTGACCTGGGGTTGAACCTGTGCCCCCGACCACCACCAGGGAAGTTCCCTCTTTCTCTTACAAGGGCACCTGTAGTTGGGCTGAGGGTAAGTCCAGGGCAATTTCTTTCTGATATCCTTAACTTATATCTACAGAGACCCTTTTCCAATGTCTGGTCACATTTGCAGGTCCTGGGGGCCAGGGCTTAGAAAGATGACTTTTCAGGGGATACAGCTCAATCTTGCACTGGTGCGTGAGTGGGTAGTTTTCTGCTGTCAAGGTTGGTAGGGGTCTGTAACCCCCTTCTTGATGCCCCTTCCCTCACCCTAGGCAAAGGGAGAGAAGGGTGAAGGGGGCGGGCCAAGCCTGTCTGTCCACTGAGCAGTAGTCAACTTGCTGGCCAGCCAATAAGCCATCAGATCAGCGGCTGAGCAGGAACTGGATTCCAGGCCAATACTCTGCCGTTCCTGGCCCACCATGTGGATGGAGGCACAGAGAGGCACGGGGCCTCACCCAGGGCTGCACAGTAGAGGGGCCCTGACCCTGGCGTCTGCTCCAGAATCCTGGTCCACCCACCCCTCTCCGGCCCCATCTCACAGCCTGTGTTTGCATGGGTGGCCTCTTTGGTGTCAGTCTCTCTTGGGGGTGAAAGAGGAGGTTTAGAACTGGATTCCGGGAGCAGAGCCTGAGAGCATCCATCCAACTGGAGAGGCGTTTGGTGTAGGGTTTTGGATGTCCTGCTTAATTCGTCATCTGGTCCAGAGAGGGGTGATGCTGGATTTGAGGTCCCCTCTCAGTGGGAAGTGGTGGGCTTCCCCCTACACACACACACACACACACACACACACTATCACAGGCGCCCAACACCCTGTGGACACTGCCTATACCAGGCCCTCTCTTCTGGAACCTGAAAAACGCCTTTGGCACTAAGTAATTTGCTTACTCTCTTGTCAAGGAGAGGCATCTGTAAAAACTCAGACAGGATACTGGATTATTCTCTTGGATTGCAAACAAGTCCAGCTCAGGGAAACACAGAGGCTGTGCTAGGCCACCTCTGCAGGGCCCTGTCTGCCAATTCCCTGGGACTGGGCACCACTGAGGAGGTGAGGGGCTGCAGCTCTGGGCATGGGGGAGGGAGCAGGTGGCTGTGTGAGGGGCCAGCCAGGTGGGAGCATGCCTCTTCCTCCTCCCCGCCTTATTTTCCTTGGGCCAAAGGCTATTTTTATCATTTCCAGCAGAGAATGAGACAAAAACATCAACAAGCAGTGTCTTTTAAAGTGCTCTTCATAAAAGGCTCAGGTTTGGGGCCTTCTTTTGGGCCTGTGTCCCTGTAAACATTCGGGATACTGACTACCAGCTTCCCGTCTGCACCTTGTAAACTGAGCCAGCGCTCTTAGGCTGGAGTTGGGAGGTTTGGCTATAGTTGGTCTAATGGCCTCGGAGGTGGAAAATTGGACTGAGCAGAATTTCATCCCCCCAACCCCAGCTCCAGCTCAAAGAGAGAAAGAAGCCTTAGCCTATGGAGGCCACGTGCGTGAGGCCATGAGGGTGAGGCGTGGGCACCAGAGGGCTTCAGTGGACCGGTGTGGCATGCACGTCGCCTCCACTGTCACAGTAAATCTCCCCCCACGCTTCTTGACTTTCTCTGAGTTGGATCACTATGAAGATGCCAGATCTTCTGGAATTAATGCGTATGTTTAACAAAATTCTAATGAAAAGTCCAAAGCAGTTTTGAAGGTGCTGGATAAGGGACTCCAAAGTTTATTTGGAAGAAAGATGGGTGAAAATTCCCAGCATAATTTGCAGTTAAATAAAGGTGAAGAGGGTCCCTTCATGGATTTCACCCTTGTCATGGCAAAGCAGCTTGTGTACCTCAGTGAGTCTCTGAGCCATGCTGTGCAGGGCCACCTTCAGGATGTGTTCACTGCAGGAGGGTATGGCAAACCACTCCAGTATTCTTGCTGTGAGAACCCTATGGACAGTATGAAAAGGCACAAAGGTATGACACTGGAAGATGAACCTCCCACATTGGAAGGTGTCCAATATGCTGCTGGGGAAGATTAGAGGACAATTACTAATAGCTCCAGAAAGAATGAAGCGGCTGGGCCAAAGCAGAAACGACGCTTGGTTGTGGATGTGTCTTGTGGTGAAAGTAAAGTCTGATGCTGTAAAGAACAATATTGCATAGGAGCCTGGAATGTTAGGTCCATGAATCAAGGTAAATTGGAGTAGTCCAGCAGGAGATGGCAAGAGTGAACGTTGACATCTTAGGAATCAATGAACCAAAATGGAGAGGAATGGGTGATTTTAATTCAGATGACCATTATATCTACTACTGTGGGCAAGAATCCTTTTGAAGAAACGGAGTAGCCCTCATAATCAACAAGAGAGTCTGAAATGCAGTACTTGGGTACAATCTCAAAAATGACAGAATGATCTCAGTTTGTTTCCAAGGCAAACCAAGATTGCCTCCAAGTCTATGCCCCAACCACTAATGCCAAAGAAACTGAAGTTGATTGGTTCTATGAAGACCTACCTGACCTTCTAGAACTAACACTGAAAAAAGATGTCTTTTTCATCATAGGGGACTGGAATGCAAAAGTAGGAAGTCAAGAGATACCTGGAATAACAGACAAATTTGGCTTTGGAGTACAAAATGAAGCAGGGCAAAGTCTAACAGAGTTTTGTCAAGAGAACAGGCTGGTCAACAAAGGGTCAGCAAACACCCTCTTCTGACAACACAAGAGACCACTCTACACATGGCCATCACCAATTGACCACTAACAAAATTAGATCGATTATATTCTTTGTAGCCAAAGATGGAGGAGCTCTATACAGTCAGCAAAAACAAGATCAGGAGCTGACTGTGGCTCAGATCATGAACTCCTTATTGCCAAATTCAGACTTAAATTGAAGAAAGTAGGGAAAATCACTAGACCATTCAGGTATGACTTAAATCAAATCCCTTTTGATTATACAGTGGAAGTGATAAATAGATTCAAGGGATTAGATTTTGTAGGCTGAGTGCCTGAAGAACTATGGATGGAGGTTTGTACCACTGTACAGGAGGTGGTGACTAAAACCAACCCCAAGAAAAAGAAATGCAAAAAGGCAAAGTGGTTGTCTGAGGAGGCCTTACAGATAGCTGAGAAAAGAAGGGACGTGAAAGACAAAGGAGAAAGGGAAAGATATACTCAACTAAATGCAGAATTCCAGAAAATAGCAAGGAGAGATAAGAAAACTTTCTTGCATGCCAAGGTGACATAAAGAAAGAAAACTGAATTCCTGACCTTCTCCAACTCAGTGCCTATTTCTAGGTACTGGGGAAATAGCAGGGCAGACTGTAGGCTTGGGGACACACATTCAGAAACTAACATTGTCTGCAAGTATCACCAACCACCTCAAGACTGAAACTACAGAGCAGGAAAATGTTTGCAATGTCCCATAAACTGTCACTTTATCATGAAAATGGACAGAGATGGAAAATTCTTAGGGAATATTTATTGCATTCTATTTAGATGTATTACTAAAAAAGTTGTTTGAGTTAAGTCCATTTATAAAAGTGTACTAAACACATATGTGGGCTTCAGTGGTAAAGAATCTGCCTACCAATGCAGGAGACACGAGTTCGATCCATGGGCCAGGAAGATCCCCGGGCCAGGAAGATCCCCCAGAGAAGGAAATGGCAACCCACTCCAGTATTCTTGTCTGGGGAATGCCATGGACAGTGGAGCCTGGCAGGCTATAGTCCGTGAAGCACAAAAGTTGAACATGACTTAGCAACTAAAAAACAACAATGAACACATATGTATTATTTAATTCAGTTCAGTTCTTTTCTTAAAGAAGGACCCATCTTATTTGTTTTAGGGCCCATCACACTTGGGGACCCCCCTGCCAGCAGCCTCCATTTTAACCCATAGGACCCACCCAGATTCTTTCCTTCCTCCTCTGAGGAGTCAGATGAGGGGGCTGGGATGGGGGCCCTCAAGGAGCTGGGGAACATTTGAAGCTGCTCACTCACTCATTTGGTGCACACTTATCTAGCTGGTTCAAGCCAAGTGCAGCTCTGGAGGGGAGGGGGTCAGGTCTTTGAAGGTAGACAGCAGGTGGGCCACCAGGAAACTCTCTGGTGTAGGGACTCGAACCCCAGGCAGGGCCTCACATTCACTCAGGAACTTGAGGGCTCTGTTAGGGCTGGCTCTCAAGACACCAGGTGTCAGGGAGCCCAGAAGGAGCATGGGCCCTAGGGTGGACCAGTCCTGCCACTGGGATGCCAGTGGAGAGCAGGGGGTGAGGTTGAACAGAGGGCACACAGGACCATGTCTGGGGCATCACCAAGCAGGGGTGCTGACCTGTGTTTGGGGTTTCAGAAGATGGCGAAATCAACCTGCTGTGGACTGAACTGTATCTTTGTTCAGTCGCTCAATCGTGTCCGACTCTTTCTGACCCCATGGACTGCAGGATGCCAGGCTTCCGTGTCCTTTACCATCTCCTGGAGCTTGCTCAAACTAATGTCCATTGAGTTGGTGATGCCATCCAAACATCTCATCCTTTTTCGTCCCCGTCTTCTCCTGCCCTCAATGTTTCCCTGCATCAGGGTCTTTTCAGATGAGTCAGCTCTTCCCATCAGGTGGCCAAAGTATTGGAGATTCAGCCTCAGCATCAGCCCTTCCAATGAATATTCAGGGTTGATTTCCTTTACCACTGATTGACTGGTTTGATCTCCATGCAGTCCAAATGACTCTCAAGGGTCTTCTCTAACACCGTAGTTCAAGCATCAATTCTTCAGCGCTTATCCTTCCTTATGGTCCAGCTCTCACACTGATACATGACTACTGGAAAAACCATAGGTTTGACCACATGGACCTCTCTAGGCAAAGTAACGTCTCTGCTTATCCATGGGTTGAAGCCCTACTCCTCAATGTGACTGTATATGGAACCCAGCCTTTAAGGAGGTGAAAGTGAAAGTCCCTCAGTCGTGTTTGACTCTTTGAGTCCCCATTGACTATACATACATACATACATACATATAGATACATACATATATATATATATATATATATATAAACTCTCCAGGTCAGAATACTGGAGTAGGTAGCCTTTCCCTTCAGGGGTTCTTCCCAACCCAGGGATGGAACCCAGGTCTTCCGCATTGCAGGAGGATTCTTTATGAGCTGAGCCACCAGGGAAGCCCAAGGAGGGTGACTAAAGTTAAATGAGGTTATGGGGTGGGGCCCTGGTCCCAAGTGTCTGGCTTCTTCTAAGAAGCAGACACCAGAGCTGCTGTCTCTCTCACCCCTTTGCCCCCCAGGTGAGCTCACACCAGGAGGCAGCCTCTGCAGGCCAGGAAGAGGGCCTCCCCAGGAACCCAGAGAGTCAGCATCTTGACTTTGGGCGTCCAGTGTCCAGAAGGAGATAAATCACCGTCTGGTAGTGTTGACCCAGACACCCTGAGGGGCCACTGGACTGGTCGGACTTCTCTTTGCTTTCCGTGATCCGGTGGTTTTCTTAGATGCACAGGTTTAGTGAAGGTCCCAGAGACAGCTCGCCCTGTCCAGTTTCAGGATCTGCAGTTTATTAGGGGTGACTTGGGGGTGCTAGCCGCTTCCGCTCTGACCTTAGTTTCCCCATTTGTGCAGCAGCGTGACAGCTGGACTGGCCCAACAGAGACGCACCTCCCCCAGGATAACGGGGCGGGGGGCTGGGGTCCGGAGTCCTGGAGGACTGCCTTTCCAGGGGGTGAGGGGCGAGATCTCTGCTGCTCCACTCCTTGGTCTCCCGAGTCGCACGGAATCTGGGACTTGCAGCCGGAGAGGAGTGGGAAGCGCGAGTGGACAGCGGGGTCTGGGGGCGACGACCTAGGCGGGTTGTGGGCGGGGCTGTGGGCCGAGGAAGGCGGGGCTGGGGCGGAGCGTCTGGGCGGGGACGGGCTGTGGGCCGGGGTCCGGGCTCGGGGGTGTGCCGGGGGCGGGGCGAGGCCGGGGTAGGAGGGATCCGGTCTGTCCGGGCGGTGGGCGGAGTCGGGGCTGGGGTCGGAGCAGGGGGCGTGGCGGAGGTGGGCCGCTTCTCCCTCGCGGGGCTCGGCGTGCACTCGGCTCCCCGCGCCGGGGAGGGTGTCTGGCTGGACGCGTTCAGGCGCATAGGACTCCGCGTTGCCCTCCGGCGCGGGCTCGAAACCGGGGCCCTGCCCACCTGCGGCGACCTCGCGCTCCGCTGGACCGGGCGCGGCACCTGTGGCTGAGCCCGCCGGGTCCCCCGGGCCGTGGCGCACGTGGAGGGGGCGGCTCCGGGCGCTCGCCTGGGCCGCCTGTGAGCGCGGGACCGTAGCGGGGACCCGGCGCGGCGCCGCGGGCACTATGCCTTTCCTTCCGGAGGCGGGGGCGGCGGGGCGCGCCGTGGCCCTGACCCTGGTGCTGCTGCTCCCCGCAGTGCCCACGGGCGCCGGCGCCCTGCTCCGCCTGCAACCGGGCATGTGAGTAGCCGGAGCGGGCGCGGGAGGCTGGAGGGACGTCCGGAGACCCCGAGTCTCGGGCGGCTTTTCCTCAGGGCCCCTAAGAACTATGGGCTCTTTGCCTTAACTGGAGAGGGGGAGGTTAAGAGACAAGAGTCGGGGGTTGGATCCGGGGGAGCTTCCGTGGTAGGGCCACCCGGCCTCTCCCCTTCCCTTTCCTCGTCTGCCTGAACTCTGACCGCGGGTTTGCACGTTGGGAGAAATCGGCGCCCCGCGAGGTGAGGGAGTCTGGGCAGGTCTGGCCGGGCAGCTTGGAGAAGGCTGAGAGGAAGCAGCCCGTGCCCACTTCCTTCCAGAGCCTGTCTCCTGGGGCTGGGGTCCTGTGCCCACATAGGGGGCCGCTTGGGCTTGGTTTCTGTGTTAAATACGCGGGCTTTGGGGCTGGGAGACAGGAGAAGGAATTCAGTTACAGAATGGGCAGGAAGAGAGGGTCAGGGAGCCAGCCGAGATGAATTTAATTTTGAAAGACGATTCCCCAGCGGGCGTTTAGCGGTCTCTTTTAAAGGGCAAATCGATCCTTGTGTTGGCCTCAGAGGAAAACTGGTGCGAAGTGAGCCGGTCTGGAAGAGGAGGGTGGGGGGAGGACCTGCCGGCGCCACCCGCTCTCCGCAGGGTATTGGGCCTGGGGCCCTCGGAGCTTGGAAAGGCTGCCGAGGGGCTGCAGGGGGACTACGAGGGGCCTAGGCGGGGACTTCCTGTGCGGGGCTCCTCCTGCCCTGAGGGCTAGGTGCACCTGGCTGTACAGACGGAAAGGACAGGCTTCCAGGCAGAGCTGGGGAGGGGGCAAATCTATGCCTCCAGTACCCCGGGGTCTTATTTTACTCCAAGAAAGAAGATTTATCTGTGGCTTTTTAAAGGAGAAGATCTGGGGCCTGAGCCCCAACTCTCCACGTGACTTCTCCCCCGACATCACTCTTTGCTGTGACCCCAGGGAGTTTAGTTTGTCCAGGGGAAGCGGTGGCCTCAGAAGGGATTAACACGGGGCCATTTGACCGCTCAGCCTGCCTGCTCTTCACGTGGTTGGCCCAGGCTCCCCAGAATCCCTGGGTGCTGGTCAGGGTAAATGCTGAACAGAGGACTCTGCTCTTAAGAGGGGCCTCTGCCCCAGTGGGTTGGTGAGGACCGCTGGTTGCCCTTCCCCAACCCCAGGGAGTGAGCCTATCCTTTGAGGTGTGCCCATTCAGCCAGGGCTCACCCAGGCCAGGGAGGGCTTTCTCCCAGAGGGCGGAGGACTGCAGGAGAGTTCAGACTTCCTCTGGCCCACTTTTCCCAAAACCTCCTCCCCATCCCTCACCTCCGCTCCACCCCTCACCTCCGCTCTTCAGACCCTTCAAGGCCCTGCCCACCAGTCCCCTTCCTGTGGGAGGCCTGTGCCCATGTTTCTTGTCTTGGGTTGCAGTCACTCCACTCTCAGATGCTCCCTGTCGTGTTGAGTTCCTTGCTGCCTGGGAGCAGACCTTCCCAGTCATGTCCGTAAGCACCTGCCACCTTCCCAGACCCTCGGTGGGGCCACAGTGGGCGTGCTGGCTGGCTGAATGATTGGGGGTGCTCTTTTGCTAGACTTCTGAGAAACCTTGTGAATGGGCCCATCCTGCAGCTCATTCTGCCCAGAAAGGAGGCAGGAGCTCCAAGTGGGTTTTTGGAGGCCCCAGAATTGGCTCCTTGCTGCCTGCACCCCAAAAGGGGGGCCTGGAGAGCAGTGAGGGCCCCAGAAGGTTCTGACCCCTTCATGGGCAGCTCCACCCTCCCTGGCTGGCTCAACAACCCCGTGGTGGGCCTGTGGGAAGGTGAGGCGGGAGGATGCTCTAAGGGGGGTTCCCACTGACTGGTGGCTCTAGGACCCTGGGGACCTGCGGGGGTGATGTGGCTGGTCCTTTGGCTTTTGCTGGCTGACGCTTATTTATTTACTTACATCTCTGAAGTGACCTCTTCTGCTGTGGAAAGATGCTGGCCTTTCTCCCCAGGGCCTGGGTTGACTGATGACAGTGTGCCGGCCTGGTCAAGACAGGGCTATGGGAGCAGAGTCTGGGCACAGGGAGCTCTGACCTCAGCCCGAGGCTGCAAAGCTCAGAGGAGGCATCTTCTCGCAGCCCGACTTACCCAGAGCTGGAGTCCTCTGGGCAGCTGTGCTAGGAAAATGTCCAGTACTCCAGAATCAGCTCATTAGACTGACCTCTCCCACCTGGAGAGGGACAGGCCCTCCAAGCTCAAGTCCCCGCTTATAAGCATTCCTGAACCCACTGGCCCTGAGCACTGCATGGCCCCCATTTGCTGAGGCTTCCTCCAGCCATTCGAAGGCCCCTGCTCACTGGTCAGGGAGCTTGAAAGCTGAACTGTACTTTCAGTGGCCTGTGAGCATCTCTCAGTCACTGGACCCTGCCTGTCTGCCTCTCCTGGGGGCAGAGGCCGTGCTGGGTGGAAGGAAAGGGCAGGGAAGGAGCACTCCCCTCACCAGCTGCCCTATGCCAGGCCAAGCTGTGTGTTTGGTGCTGGGAGTGAGCTTGACGTTGCGATCATTTATCCATTTGTCCGGTGGGAGGACCGGTGTCTGAGGGTGGTCTGCCTGGGTCACAGCGTCCTTAGGACCTCAAGGCTGGACCTGGGCTCTTCCAACCTCAGAGCGCCGAGCGTCCCCTCGTGCATACTGCACCCAAGCCAGGAGGCCACTAAAAAACGGAGCCTGTAAAAACAGACAGGACAGAAACACTTCTCAGCAACCCAGCCCCCTTCTAGACCCAGGGGTGTGTGCAGTCAGGCTTCCCCAGCTGCGTGTGGATGACTGGCTCCCCTGCCCTGTGCCCCGGTTTCGTCCTCACCTCTTCACCCTGGCGCCTTGTTCTTGGAGTCCAGGAACTGCCCTCCCCGGAGGGACAAGTCTCTCGCCTACCCTTACCTGCATCTCCAGGAGCCTTGCTCTGCCCCAGGGAGCAGATGGCCCATGCTGGGATGAGCACCGCCCCCTACAAAGCTCTGCTCACTTTGCAGTTGAGGAAGCACCTCCCTTCCCCGAGATGGGCAGTGGGTTCGTTTCAGAAGCAGAGGGGCCTGAGCATGGACTCCTGCCCACCCTGCTCCCCAACGTCAGGAGTCTTTTCTGTGCCTCCTCCCACCTGCTTCTTTGTTTCCCCCTCTGCCCTCCCTCCCCCACCTCCACTTCCTCCCTCTTTCCAAATGGAAAAGCCAGCTCCGCTTGTGCTTCTGAGGTGCCGGAAACTTCCCCAGGAGAAAGTCGTTCCAGGCTCACCCCTCCTCCCTTGAATGGTTTTCAGCCACAGTAGCCAGGCGGCCTGCCTGCCGGCCTAGGGGACCAGAGTCACGCAGGGGCCTCGGGGGGCAGGACAGGGGGCAGCAGACGGGAGAGTGACCAGAGCAGATGTGCCTGAAGGGCTGCCGTGCCACCTCGTCCTGGTCATCCCGCTGGTCAGCAGCAGCCCACGTGGCTGAGGTTTGACGGGGAGGCTCAGAGGTGGCCCTGTGCATCTTTTTTCTCCTGAATGAATGTCCGTGCTCTCAGGGCCAGGTCTGTGCAGGCCTGGGGTGGGCACCGGGCTGGGTGCCTTCACCCGGGGCCTGGCCTCAGGTCTGGACAGCTGGACCCACGAGAGTGAGCATTCAGGGGGGTTGGAGTTGGTGACAGGGGTGCTGACTGTCTGTCTCTGTCCCAGGCCCCACGTGTGTGCGGAGCAGGAGCTGACCCTGGTGGGCCGCCGCCAGCCCTGCGTGCGGGCCTTCAGCCGCACAGTGCCCGTGTGGAGGCCGGGTTGTGGGCGGCAGGCCTGGTGTGTCAGCCACGAGCGCAGGTACGTGCAGGGGTCCCAAGGCCCCATGTGGGGGTGGGGGCTCAGCTCACCCCTGCTGCAGCATGGAGTGCAGGGAGGGGGCAGGTGGCCGGAGCCAGGCTGTCCTGGTCTCAGGGCACAGGGTTCCCCCTCCAGTGCCCTACATCTGAGCTCAAGGCCCCTGACACTGCCGTTGGGGTGTGGCTACCATGGAGGCTATTCTCAGACTATACACCCTGCTCAGTGGCCACCTGGGGCCTGGTGGGTGGAGGCAGACCCCTTGGTGAGGTGGCTTGTGAGGAGGAGGAGGGGACCCTGCAGGGAGAGGTGCTGGCCATCCATGCAGGAGGGTGAAAGCGGGGCGCTCAGCCTGCCGAGGTCCCGCTGCTGCCTACCCCCGAGCCCGTGTGAAGCCCCTATTGCTCAAGATTTTATTTCAAAATCAAGTGGAGGGAGTGCCTTTGCCTATCTCTCCTCTTTGGTCAGGTTCTGGAATCTGCCTGATTGCAGAGCTGGGTGGGGCGGGGTGAGGAGGGCCTTCCGTCCCTCCCTCCTCTGAGGTGGTGTGCCATCCAGCTTCTCGGTTGGGTCTCCAGGACGTGAACCTCCTGGGTGTGCTCCAGGGAGCAGGGACCGTGAGCTTTGCTTTAAATGTTTGCCGTCCCATTGCACCTGTGCAGTTCTCACCGCGGTTCTCAGTGGTGTGTGGTTCATCTCCCTCCTGGGGCCTTCACAGTGTTTGGAGAGTGTGGGTTGTGGAAGTTGAGCTGGGAGGATGGGGCAGGTGGAGGCAAGAACAGCCCCTGTACCACCACGGTCCCGCCCCAGGGTCAGGAGGGCTGAGGCTGGGCCCTGCCGGCAAAGGGGAAGTTAGCCTGTTGTTTCCCCAGAGACGTGCATCTGTTAGTCTGGGTGTAGGTGTATTTGTGAAACAGGAATGAGGTCACATCAGCTGCATCCCCACCCTCCATAGCTTTCAGGGAAAGGGTGCTCCTTTGGAAGCAGCCGGAAGCCCTGTGGTTCCTGGGCTGGAGGGTGGGTGGGTGGCTGTGCTGGGGAGGCTCCTGTGACTGGCCATTTCTCCAGGCTGGCCTGGGCAGGGCGGGCGCAGCGTTTTCAAGGTGACTGGTGCTTCAGCTTCCTGGCAGGGCGCCTGGGCACTGCTGGGGAACGTCCGTCTGCTGGGGGCTGTGCTACCTAGCCGTGTGCAGCCCGTGTCGGGGGTCTGTGTTCTGGGTCCCAGTTTCCTGGGAAGGCTCAGGTGGGGCTCTGGATCCTTTCCTTGCACTGCCCAGCCCGGTGTCTGGGACCCCACCTCCCGAAACTCAGCAGGGCCACTTCCAGGTTCCGAGAGAGCAGTGTGGGCCCCTGGCTCTGTGGCGGCTGCTGTCCCGTCTGCCTGGCTCTGGGCTGGAGCCGGGGCGTGGGTTCCTCTGTTGGGCGTCTCACTCCAGGTGAGCACGGTCACCTTCCCACCCCAGTGCCCATGGTGGTCAGTGTCCTACAGAGTTTCCTGGGATCAGTGCTGATGGTGTGTGGGGGTCCCAGCCTCATTTCGACTCTGGAGGGCTCCCTGCCTTGTTAATGTGTCTTGTCCCCTCCCACAATGCTCATGGCCGAGGCCTTCATGCCAGCTGTGGAAGGTTCCCCAAATGCATCGTCCAGCTGGCCCTCCGTGGCTGTGGGGGCTGTGGCCAATGTTGAGGAGGCTCCTGCGATTTGCCCACTCCTGTTAGACCCCACAGAGGCTCCGGCTTTATCGTGTTGAGTTCCCAGCCCTCTCTCCCCCTCTGCTGGACCAGCGTCCAGCCCTCCTTGGTCCAGTCTTACGTGACCAGCCACAGGCCAGGCCACACATGTGACAGCTCCGTGGTGGCTGCCGTTTTCTCTTGCAGCCACAGTGACAGCAGTGTCTGATTCCTGGGCTGGTGGGCATGGCCCTGGAGGGGCTGGTGGGTGGCACGGGTCTGCATCCTGGCCCAGAGCAGGTGAGGCTGTGATGACAGCTGAGAGGCTGGACGAGGGGTCTTGCTAGTGTCCTCCTAGTGAGCATTTCCCCAACAGACCCAACACAGGCTGACCTGGGATGGGGGAGCTTGGGCTCTGCGCCCCCCAGGGGCACGAAGGAACAGGTGAGGAGGGAGAGGATGCTAGAGCATGAAGCTTACACATGAGCCCCCACCAGGCCCCTCCCCTCCTCCGCTGCTCTGGGGCCTGGGCTTCTCGGGGACCATACAAGGTGAGGAGTGGATATCAGCCTGGTAGCCATGTCCCCCATCCACCCTGGCCTTGTGAAAACTGGCTCCTGGCCGTGGCTGGGGCCCCTGTGACTGTCCCATGTGAGTTGTCCGACGTGAGCTGCAGCAGGGGCTGCAGTCTGACCCGCTGTCTCCAAGGGTCACTAGCTTTAGGGGCCATTGGGGAGGGTGGCCGACCAGCCCGGTCCCTGGGAGGAGCAGCACGTAGCCCAGGGAGCGGGTAAATATTTACGGCGGAAGGGTCCGTCTGCTTTGCCAGACATTGTCCGCCCCGTGGTAGGCCTCTCTCCAGGCAAGTGGTTTCATGTCCTGCCAAAGTGGCGTTTTGCAGACTCCCCTGAGATGTGTGCACACAGTCATGTGCACGTGCTCATGCTTCCGGGAAGCAGCCCTGGTTGGTTTGAGGGGTCCAGGTCCCCTCGGCAACCAGGAGCTTCCCACCGCTCCCGAGGGCCAGGAAGAGCAAGCCAGGCGGTGCGGGGGGTGTTGTTTCCCTGACCTGGAGCTGGCAGCCCAAGCTCCCACACCTTCTGATACCACAAGGGCCCTGGACCCAACCAGGCCAGGCCCTGGGCAGCAGTCCTGCAGACGGCAGCGGGGTGGGCTGCTGTGCCTGGAGGTCGCTCACGCAGGGTGGGCTTGGGGTTGTCCCTTTGCTCTCCTGCTACTCCACTCTGTCGTCTGGGCTGGGGGCTGAAGCGGGGAGTTGGGGTGGCTCTCTGGGCAGGTGGGTGGGGTGTGGCAGATCCTTGCTTGGGTTGTTAAAGCCCACTGTCTGGAGCAACAAACACAGAGACCTCCAGATGGGACTCAGGAGTTGGGGTGCGGCTGGAAGGAGGAGCGCTGCAGGTGGGGGGCAGTCTGATGGGCTGGGTAGGACCAGGGAACCCCCACCCTGCCCTCCGGCTTCTGCTTCAGGTTCACGGTTGCAGGGGAATCCCAGCCTGGGGGAGGTGGACCCTCTCAGACTACTCCCCCAAGCCTGCCTGCTGTGGGGGCTGGCGATACAGGGCAGAGGTTGGGCTGGACTGGCAAAGGGTGGCGCTGAGTGGCTGGGTTTCCGGGGACTGGAGGCGCAGGTGGCCGGGGGCAGCCTGTGGATCTGGGCTAGGGACAGGCGGGAGGCCCTTACCCCTTGGGTGAGGCTGGTCTCTCTTTGACGTGGGCACCACCTTCCTGTGGCCACTCCCTGTGCCAGGCCACAGGCTGGCTGGATCGGCTGCCTGCTTCCAGCTCTTGGAAGGAGGACTCTGCCCCTCTCTGCTCAGCCTTTGTGAGGCCATAGTAGTCCCACTGGAGCAAGAACCAGCCTTGGACCCAGGGAACCCTGGCCTCTAGAGCACCCTCCTCCAGGAAGCCCTCCCACCTGTCCCTTCTGACCTCAGTGCCATGTGCTCAGCACACTCGGGTCCTGCTGCTGCCCATAGATGCTTGACCCTCATTGGCCTGTCTCCCTGGCTTAGGCCTTAGTGGGGAAGGGGCCCCCGTTCCCGGGGACATCCCAGGACCAGCCCACCACCTGGCTCCTTGGTGCACTGGTGGGCTGGGAGCCTGGGGCACGGCTTGCCAGCACTGGGCACCTCGGCCCACTTGATCATCCCAGGGGCCAATCTTGCTCCTAGGCTGGGCACTGAGTCTGACCCTCAGACCCTTGCAGACTGGCCTCGTGATGAGAGCTATGTGCTGGATGCAATGCCTGTCCCGAGGTCGCTCAGAACTGGGATCACCATGGGGGTGAGAGGGAAGGGGTGGCGTGTTGCCCTGCTGCTGGTTCCAGGATGGTTGTGCCCCCCCATGCCCCTCATTTATATACACGGCCTTGGGAATGCAGACCTTCCGCCCACCTCTGTGCCCTGACCTGATTGGCTGTGAACTGGGGACAGTGGGGGAGTCAGTCTGGGAGATGAGGTGTGGTCGGAGCCAGAAACACTGGATGGAAATGCCTGCAGCCTGGTCCCTCGGCAGTAACACTCCCCTCTCCCTTCTCTTCTAGAACCGTCTACTACACGGGCTACAGGCAGGTGTACTCCACGGAGGCCCAGACGGTGTTCCGGTGCTGCCCGGGTTGGAGCCAGCAGCCAGGGAGCCAGGGCTGCCTCTCCCGTGAGTGCCCCCAACCCCCGCTCCCCCCATGGAGGCTACATCCTCAGTCAGTCTCCTGGGGGTTGGTCCTGCTGGTACACACGATGGAGCATCTTACGGCTGCAGGGGAGACTTCAGAGCCACTGGCCCAGCCACTCTTCTCCCCAGAGACTGCTCACACGAACTGATGGAAGGGGAGGACCAGCAATGCTTCTCTGGCCCGATGCTGCAGGAGCTGCAGAGGGAGAGAGTTGGGACTCGTGGAGGTGCAGAGCTGGAGGGCAGGGGGCCGTCTGCGTGGCACCAGGGAAGGGGCCAAGGGTGGCCCCAGGGCCATGTCTGGGTGTCAGTGGGCTCAGATGCCCCTGAACTTGGTTTGGGGGTGGTGTTATAGAGGGTGAACCCCTTGCTCACCTGCCCTGTGTGCCCACGGCCACGCCCTGCTCTCTGAGTCCTTCTGCTGCTCTGCCTGGGGCCTGGGTGAGGAACTCTGTCCTGTCCCCCCACCCCCTCGTGGGCACCCTGGGCCTCAGTCTCTTCTCTGCTGGATAGAATGTCAGTCCTGCCTCCCTCAGAAAGAAGGGTCCTGATGGATGTGGGGGGAGGACCAGCCCCTAGGTGTCTGCACAGGACCACAGGCAGCCTGGAATCCCAACACGGGACCACACTGAGGGCCCCAGAGGTGGGGCAGGAATCAGGTTCTGATCCTAGCAGGCGGCTATGAACCTCTGCTTTGTAAACAGAACGGATGGGGCTGGAGTCCAGCTGCCGTGGGTATTGGGAGAAGGTTCCTGGTCTGCAGGTGTGGGCACAGGCGAGCCCACCAGTGGCTGGCAGGGTGGGAGGAGGCAGCCGTCCTCCTGAGGGGTTGGCCCACAGGTTGGGCAGCCCCTGAAACGGCACCGGGGCGTCCAGACAGGGTGAGGTTGGGCTGCACCGTGGAGGGTGGCAGGTTCGTGGCTCCCCGCAGCGTGGGGGTTAACCTCGGGTGGGCCGCTCTGTGACTGGGGTGGAAACCGGACTTCCCGGGTCATGTCCCTGCCTGGCCTCCGGCCCCTGGGGGGTCCATAAACAGGGGCCACAGATGCGCTCTGTGGACTCCAGCAGGAAAGGGGGAAAGTAGAGGATGTGGTGATGTTTGTCCAGGAGAGGAAATGAGTAATTCTCTCCAGGAAGGGGTGGGGGGAGAGGACCAGACGTGCCTTGGGGGGATGACGCGGGGGCAGGTGGTGCCGACCAGTGGCCCCTGGAGTGTGGGGAGCATCCAGCTCTGACGGCCCTCCTCTCCAAGGCTGTCTGATCACAATGGTGACCTGTGCGGAGGAGAAAGTGGGGTCTAGGTCTGTGTCCCCTGGGTTTATGGGAAGGGACATGGTGCATCACGCGTGGCCAGCCTGGGTAAAGACTTGTGGGCAGGGGAAGGGGCAGGTGAAGGTTTGCGCAGCAGTGTCCCACATTGTCATCCACTGTGCAGCCCGGTCACCCTCAGCATCACCTGTGTCTTGGAGTGACCATCCCAGGATTGGGTGAGGGAAGTGGGAGGGCCCAAGGGCCGTCCAGACCCCTGGAGGCCTGCTGCAGATACGGTCCAGTGCTGGCCGTTCAGGAACAGGGGCCCCATGAGCATTGGGTTGGGTCCATAGCACTAGGAGCGGCTAATCTCAGCTCCAGCCTGGCGGGCGCAGCCTGTGGTTCTGCCTGTGCCTGCAGCCAGGATGCTTGAGGTGGCCCTGCCCTGGCTGGCTGGCTGGCAAGAGGAGGATTCAGCCACACCACTTGGGGATCAGGGGTTGCTGAACCAGCCCAGGACTAAGGGGCCCACCTTTGGGGCTTCTCTGTGCAGGGACGGGTCTCAGCGGGCACCCTCCCAGGGCAGCCTGGGCCATGCCTCTGGCTGGGGGCAGGACTGAGGTGGTGGGAGGTGGGACGCATCTTGGTGGCTGGGTCAGGCCCTGGAGGTCCAGGTTGTCACGTCAGCGAACAGACACAGAACAGGGTCCCCACGGTATTTTGAACTCGAGGCTCTCGCTTTCTTGGTTGGTTTTTAAAAATTCATTTTTAGGATGGGATTTATTTATTTATGTACCTGGCTTGTATCTGTTTCCTTTAATTATCCGGGAAGAGCCCTGTGGTCTGACCTCTTGGGACACTCACTTGTACCCCCGGCGTCTGGGTGGCCAGCATGTGAAGGAGCAGGGAGAGAGCTGGGACCCTGCCCTCAGCACCAGCTCATTGGTGCACTCATTCATTTTTTTCATCATTCGTTCATTCGGTTTATGTCCAGCTGATCTGGAGCACTGAAAGTTCAGCGGGACTGGGTTAAGGTTACAGACAATACATGCCCATGGGGGTCTCAGGTCTGTGGGGTCTCAGGCCCGTGGGGGACTCAGTTCTGTGGCGAAGTCAGCTGCTGCTGGCAGGTGCTGAAGTGACCCTGATGTGTGAGAATGGGCAGACCAGGCCAGCCAGATGGGCACTGGTACTGTGTGGAGTGACTGGAGCCAGAGCAGGAGGAAGTTGGTGGGGAGGAGGAGGCAGGGGCAGAGGTGGGTGGCCAGGGCCTCTGTCAGCTGCCCCGTGCTGTAGCTGAGCCCTGGGGCCCCTCTGCCTGTGGCTGCTCAGGGCTGGTTTCCCAGCTTCATGGGGCCAGAGCCTTCCCCATGTCCTTTGTGCGTTTCATACCCGGGGCTCTCATGGGGGACCGGGAGCAGGTGCAGAATCGAATCAGGCACTCATCTTGGGGTTGGGGTACCCAGGGTCCCTACAGGTGCCGGCGGCCCCAGCCCCGGGGACGCCCTGCCTCGGGGGTCAGGTGAGAGTGGGTGGCTGCCTTCGGTCCCCTCTTGGCCACACGTCAGCAGGCGTCAGGCCAGCAGATGGGGTCAGTGTCGCCTCTGAGGCCCTGTGAGTGGAGGGGCCAGTGATGAGGCAAACGGCCTGCCTGCCTGCAGAGGGGCCGCTGGGCTCCACTCCTCCGGCTTTGCCCCCACCCTCCCCCTTTCTCCCCATCTGTCTGCCCTATTCTTTCCTGACCGTCTCCTCAGTCTAGCCTCCTTAGCACCTTTCCTTGTATCCAATCTAGGCTCTCTGCAGTTGGGGGACCCTGAGAATGGGCAGGTTGGGGCAGGGCCCTGTGACGCTGACTCCCGCTGGCCCCGCCCCCTCCATCAGCCACGGATATGACCTGGAAACTCGGCCACGTGTGTGACAAGCTCAGGTCCTCATGGTGTTCATGCCGGAGGACAGCAGGACGCTTCTAATGTTCGGTGGGATTTCTCCAAGACCCACATGGCAGCAGGTGTGACTTGGAGGTGACAGAAAAGGAAAAGTGCCAGCAGGGGGGTGCCTGATGGCCAGGGCCTTCCCCAGGATCGTGGGCCCCAAGCATGTGTGCCCTGGGGGGTAGATGGGCTCTGCTGTTGGGGTGCCTGTCCTCTTGTTCAGTGGCCTCTGAACTGCACCTCCATCCCAATCAGATGATAGATTTTGCTGGACCCTCCCCATGTTTCCGCCATGGTCACCCTGGGTCCTGGCCACCCTTACTGAGTGCCCAGAGGAGGTGCCTGGCCTGGAGCAGTTCAACCCCTCAGACCCCTGCGTGCGGACCCTGAGATGAAATGGGTGCCAAGAAGACCATGCTAGGAAGACCACCCATGGCTCCGTCTTGAGGTCTCTCCATGTGGGCTAGGCTCAGTCCATCAGAGGCTGCTAGATGGGGAAGCGGGGCCCGAGGAGGGGCCAGAGACTTCACCAGCTCTGTGGATGCCAGGAGCTTTGGGAAAGGGATGCTGTGGTCCAGGAAGCTCTGTGTCAAGTACAGTTAAGTGGGTTCCATTTTTGCAGGACTTGTCAGAACCTTTAATACTGTAGTGTACACTGCAGTTTGCTGACACATGCTGTGTAGTGTTTTCTGAATGAATTCTTTCTTTAAAAAGGAAGAAAAAAAAAAGCCAAAAGTCAAAGTAATAGAACAGTGTTCCTAAAGCATGTACTGGGAAGTACGCTAGCGATCCATTCCCGATAAGGATCTGTGTAGGCTGACAGGGTGCCTGGCACTGCTCTCAGGTGTGGGAGGGGTCGCAAACAGAGGCAGCTTCTGGCCCTGTTCTCCTGTAACTTGAATCCTGTGTGGAGGGAGAGGAAGGAAGAAAGGAAGTTTCCATGCTGGCGAGTGGGGATGCTCCAGAGAAAAATGAGGTGGGAAAGGACCCACGAATGGGAGGTGCTAACTTAGTGGGCATCCAGGAGGCCTCTGTGTCCAGGACGGTGGTGGCCTGTGTGATGTGAGTGCTGGGCCTTACTCGTGCCCAGGGAAGAGCCCCACCACAGAGGGAAGGGCAGGTTCGAGGCCATAGGAACTGGGCAGAGCTGAGCCATTGTCCCCACCCCAGGAGCCCAACCCTGGGTCTGGATCTGTGCCTATGGCCTCAGTCCCTATAGCTGGGGCCACAGGGCAAGGCCTGGCTTGGCACCCCTGTGTCCAGCTGTTGAACTTCCAGGCAGGCTCTCTTCCTTCCTGCCTCCTCTCTGGTCCCTGGCTGGTCGGGGCTGTAGGGAAGGAGCTGCAGGAAGGCGGCCCTGAGTACCCCTCACCCCCGAGGTGGGGGCTTCCTCAGCTTCTGGTCTCTGGCCTTTACTTGTCCTTTCCCGCTCTGGCTGCAGCATGGCATCCCTGCGCCCACCCCGCGCCCAGTGAGGTGCCTTCTTCCCTGCAGCAAGGGTCCTGGTAGGAGAGGTCAGGTGGGGCATGTGATGTGGGCCCCGAGCCCTTGGGAACTTACAGAGCTGGTGCCCTGGGTCTCCTGTCCCTGGTGTGGACCAAGGTACTGGGGGTGGGGCATGTTGTCCTGCTGTGTCCCCAGCACCCCAGGTCTCTCCAGACCATGCATCACACCCGGACTGGCCTGGCCCTGTGCTCAGCACACGTTTACACACACACTCACATTTGGGCCTGCAGCCCACCCAGAGGAGCTCACCACACAGTCTCACATACACACGTACACACGTTGTGCCTGGGTTTACTCACACGCGTGTGACCTCCTCACATGGGCAGTTACATCTGTTCACTCAGGTGTGCACCCATGCTCATGGTCACACACGTGTGTGCACACTCACGTGCATGAACTCACACTTCCATGGGTGCCCAGACACCTACACGCGTGCTGTCACGGGGGCATGATATGGTGGGGAGCATGAACAATGAGACACAGAGGTTCCCCTGTCACCAGGGGCCCAGAGTGCTCCGTGCACCCAGGGGAGCTGGGACCAAGTTCGGCTTCTGGAAGGTTCTGGGTGCACGGCCCCTCCCCACCGACTGCCTTTGGAAAGGTGGGCATGGTGGGGGCAAGGAAGGAGGCTGCCCCACCCAGGTGTGCTCTCAGGGCTCCTGCAGCCCAGGGTGGGCCTGGACGGGGCAGGGGGCTTCTGCTGTCATCAGGGTGCCTCAGCCTCTCACTTCTGTTGACCAGACACAACGTCCCAGAGTCAGTGTGGCTAGTTTGTGACGGCCAGGCCTGCCATCATGTGGGGGCTCTGGGAGCTGGGCCTGACCCTGGGTAGAGGGAGTCTGCCCGCCTGTCTTCTGGGATCCCCCCTCCCCCGTGTGGTGGGTGCTGGCCTAGGCACAGGACACTGAGGAGCCAGCCTGGAGCACTTGGAGCACTTGGAGCCTGAGTCCCCAGCATGGACCTGAGGTTACTCCCTCCCTGCAGCAAGGGTCCTGGCAGGAGAGGTCAGGTGGGGCATGTGATCTGGGCCCTGAGCCCTCGGCCAGTGTCGGGTGGAAGGCCAGCAGGAGCAGGGTCAGAGGGACAAGGCAGGAGGGCTCAGGCCAGTTCTGTCCCCTGGGTTCCCAGGGAAGTGGCCTCCCTTCCTGAGTCGCTGCCAACTTGAGGTGGGCGCTGGTTCCCATGCCTGCCCGCCTGCGCACGGGCAGCTCTTAATCAGCGACTAGGGTGAAGCTGAGGAAACGCTGCCCTGCAGCCTGGGCGATGAGATGGGAGCCACCCTGCCTGCCTGTGACCTTGAGCTGAGCCAGCCCTCCCTGCGGGGTCTCTGGGACAGGTGAGCCCTCGTTTGCAGGGCTGTCTTCAGAACTGCCTTGGTGACCTCAGCATGTGGGCAGGTGGCTTGGCAGGCCGGACAAAGGTGGCAGTCTGGGTCACCCTGTCCTGCCTGTGGTCACTCAGGTTTCCACTAGCCCCTCTGGGGGCAGAGGGAAGGAGGCTGGCTCAGCCAAGCCTAGGTCCAGGGTGGTGGTCCGGGGGCTGAACTTGCAGAAATCAAGCGCTCAGAGAACAGCCAAGTCCCATTTCCAGGGTCAGCCCATCCTGGGACAGCGAGGCTGGGGCCGCCATGGCCAGTGGAGCTGAAGTCTGGCTGGGCCCGGGCGTCCCCGCCTGTCCTAGTGAGAGGAGGAGACTGGCGTCAGGATGCCACAGGCAATGCCTGGACATGGCGCCCTTCCCTGGGGACTGTGCTCCCCACATCTGTCCTCCCATTCCCGGGCCTGGCCAGGATCCCTCTCAGAACCGGACACCCCAAGGATCCTCCCAGCCTTTGGTGTTAAGAATGTGGGCAGATCCACCCAGCTTCACCCCAAGGCAAAGGCCTGGTCAACATCTCTGAGCCTCGGCTCCCCATCTGTAGCCTGGTGGGGGTGGTTCCTCCTCTCTGTTCAGATGGTGGCCCTGGACCTGAGCTGCTGCGGGGCCGTGTGCATCTTCGGCTCCAGGTGATTGTGTGGGGGCAGCACTCTGACAATGTGAAGGGCCCATGAAGATACTGCATTTGACACATGGCAGGGAGCTTAGCCCACATTTCCAACCAACAGATGAGTATCAGGGCTGGGACTTAAATGTAGGTCTTCAGAGCCCGAGCTGCCTTGCCCTGCGAAGGCATCTGGGCGGGGTCGGGGGAGGCAGCAGGGATCCAAGGAAGAAGGACAGCCTTGGAAGACGCGGCTGCCTGGCAGCTGTGGGCACAGTGCTCCCCCACTCCTGGCTCACTTCCACCTGCTTTTGAGTTTCTCACACTTGTGGGTTCTAATAGTTCCTCCCAGGGTCCCTGAGGGTCCTGTGGGTTCAGCCATGCTGACAGTGACGAGGGTAGGTCCCCAAGCCGACCCCCTGCTGTCACCCTGGCACTCAATAGGTGCTGAAAAAATTCATTAAAAAGTATGGGCTTTCCAGATGGCAGGCGCAATGGTAAAGAATCCACCTGCCAAGCAGGAGACGTGGATTTGATCCCTGGGTTGGGAGGATCCCCTGGAGGAGGAAATGACAACCCACTCCAGTATTCTTGCCTGGAGAATCCCCTGGACAGAGGAGCCTGGTGGGCTACAGTCCATGGGGTCACAAGGAGTCGGACGACTGGGCACATTCGAGCCACCACATGGAACTTTGACATTTTTCTTTTCCGCGTGTCCCATGGCTCTGTTTTCCTACCTGCCTGCTCTTCATACACATGGCTCCACTTTCTTGTAGAGGAAAGCAAACGTCCTGATACGAAGCCTTGGTCTGTGGCTCCTGAGCTCCATTTCCACAGCTGTGCTGTGAGTGTCGCCTGAGGTCTTCCTCACCTGTGGAGGGTTCTTTTGGTGGGGGATGGTTGAGTGATAGTGGGAGGAGTGGGGGCGCTCCTGGAGGTATCCCTGACTACCACCCACCCGGGGGAGGGATGGGGACCCATGGGTGCTCCACCATGCTGTCCTGACCCTTTGCTCTGGGTGCCCATCTTGCCACGAGGGGGATGTGCCCAATGCCACCCCATGCCACCTAGAACCCCCGATCCCAGGCTTCTCTCTGTGGTAACCCTGTTTTTCCAGCATCCTACGAGCCTAGGGCCACTAGGAGCACCCTTTCTGGTTTGGGTGCTTTGAGCACCTTTACTTTTAGCTTTGAGCACCTTTGTTGTGAAGCCTTTTCTTTTTCCTGTCTGAGGATGCACTGCCCTAGACATGCCTTCTGGATCCTGAGCGCCTGCCTTCCCCTGAGAGCCTCCCTGCAAATAACTCTCACGTCTCACTTGGCCTGACATTTCTTTCCTCTTCATTCAACAGAGTTTATGGAGCGCCTTCCAAGTGTGGGTGTGTTGGTGGTACCAAGGGAGGCGGTGGTGCTGGAGGCGGGCTTGTGCCCTGATCCCAGGGAGCCCAGACCTGGGTGGGAGCTTAGCTGTCGCTCCTCCGAAGTGCTGGTGCACTGGGAGGTGCAGCATTGCAAACTGTGGGGCGCTGTGAGTGCTGATTTGCCTGGCGGCTTGGGAAAGCTTGGGGCTTCCCTGGTGGCTCAGACATTAAAAGCATCTGCCTGCAATGCGGGAGGTCTGGGTTCGATCCCTGGGTTGGGAAGATCCCCTGGAGAAGGAAATGGCAACCTACTCCAGTATTCTTGCCTGGAAAATTCCAGGGACAGAGGAGCCTGGCAGGCTGCAGTCTATGGGGTCGCAAAGAGTCGGACACAACTGAGCGACTTCACTTTCTTTTCTTTCTTTCTTTGGGAAGGCTCCCTGTGTAAGGGACCTGTTGTCCAGGCACACAGCTCTCAGTGTCTGCCAGATGGCTGGGGGGCTCTGTGCCAGGTCGATGGGAAGGCCACAGAAGGGTTTTCAGCAAGGGGCCCGTGATCTGATTCTTGCCATGAAGGAGCGCGATGGCTGCATTGAGAAGGGGCAGGGCTGAGTGGGACCGGCTGAGAGGGCTCCAGGGGGAGAGGAGTGTGGACTCCAGGTGCGTGGGAGGTGGGGCCGACGGGCTGGCTTTGGAGTGGACCCATGGCGAGGGTGAGGCCGGCTCCCCGTTTCTGGCTGTGTACCAGGTCAGGGGAGGGGGCGTGGGATCAGGGAGTGAGGTGCTGTCTCCCCCTGAACTCCGGAACTGACCGTGGAGGTGGGCACAGGCAGGGTGCTGTCCATGGGGGCCTCCAGGCTGGGCATGGACCTGGTAGAATCTGCAGAGGCTCCTGGGGGTGGGCAGAGTCCCGGGGTGAGCTCCAACCTGGATACTTGGTTCCCCCACGACAGGAGGGGTGGCCCATCACGGTGGTTTGAGGCTGAAGGTCTTCAGGACAGTGAAAACTTCTTTAAGATGTGAAAAGTAAACACAGCTGGCTTCCCTTCCTCCACAAAGTCACCCAGGTCCACAGGTTTGGGGCCCTCAGCAGTGGGAACTCTGGTGCCGCATGGTCTGGATTGGCCCCGCGCCTGGACTTACCTGTGTGGGTTCCAGGGTCACCACGTGATTCCTCCTGCTCCCTGGTGGCACTGCCTTGTCCCCCAGCCCCCCACTCCCACCGCCTTTCAGAAATCTCAGGGAGTTTGCCAGGTGTGAGGAGAGCCAGCTGGGACCCCAGCAGGGTGGCCCGAGAGGAGGGATCCCTCCAGGGTTGGGACAGTGGCCTGGTTATGGGACAGAAGAGGAAGACACTCCCTGAAAAGACCTGTGTCTCCCTCGGCCAGTCCTCCTGACTCTAAGTCAGAAAGCCCTGGGCTCATGTGTCCTGGACTGGTCCCTTCTCAGCGGCTATGTGACCTGGGGCCATGTGTTGCATGTTTCTGAGCCCCAGTCTCCTCATCAAGGGCAGCGCCTGGTCCAGGGAGATGCTCAGACCCATGTGCCCGGCCGGCGTCCCTACCCTTGGGGTCTCCTGCCCTCCAGCTGCTCTCCCGCCCTCCAGCTGCTCTCCCTGCTGGACCCGTGGGTCACTCCGGGCTCTGGGGTGCCTGGGGAGTGTCCAGGCCACTGTTCAGTGTCCACTCACCCAGCAAGCACCCTGACATCTTTGGACTTAGGGCCTGACTGTTGGTGTTGTGGGGATGGGGGCAGAGCCCACCTGCCCTGGCTTTGCCTTCTGCTGTGTGGATGTGGGCGGGGGGTGGCTGCAGGGCCAAGAAAACTCATGCTGAAGCCCCTGCAGGCACCGGGTTCAGCCTGGGGTGGGGTCCTTTCTATGGTGCGGCTGGGACTGGACCTGCCCTTCCGTTCAGGACCCCTGTCTCTTGGGCCGGCCGCTGCCTTCTTCACACGGTGACCTGGTGCTGGAGGGGGTGGCTCAGTAACCCTAGGATACCCCCAGGCAGTGGGTTTAGGTGTAAACACAGCTGCCCCCAGGGTGACTGGTTGGGTCCAGCTTGGGGTGGGGTGTGGGGAGAGAGTCTGGGAGTAGGGAGTCTCCTCTGGAGAAGGCAGGGGAGGCTGGCCACTCGCAGCCCTGACCTGCCTGGACCTTCTCTTCTTGCTCTCCTAGGGCCTGGGCCAGCATTGCCCCTCCTCGGGGGTGGGACCAGTCTGGCCTTTTCCACCAATGGGATCTTGCAGGGAGGGGGCCTCAGCCAAGTTCTCAGCCTCCTACAACTGTGGGTTGCTCCCCCTGCACCCCTCACTACCCACCCTCCTCCCACAACCCCATTCCCCTTGGCCTCCCCTGGAAAGTGCCCTGGAACTCCTTCATGTGCCACTGAAGTGAGTGGGATTTTTTGCTTCACCCAGAGGGCCTTCACTGAAACCAGACCTGGTGGTTGGTGACCCAGGATGGCAGAGCGGGGCCAGTGACCCGCCTGGCTGTGGGACCCTCCCCCGGGGCCCCCACGTGGTTCTAGGGCTGCAGTGGGGGTGTGGGGAGCTGTCCTGTCTGTTGATAGTCTGGGTCCTGTCCAGGCCTGAGGCCTCACCTTGTGGGGAGACTTCTGGACCTTGTGTCCTGGCTGTGGGCCGGGGGTACCCCCAGGTCCCTGCCCCTGCTCACATGCCTTCTCCCTCCCTCCACAGCCGTGTGCAGCTCCGGCCTCTGCTTTAACGGCGGCCACTGCGTGTCCGGCTCAGCCCAGCCGTGCCGCTGTCCCCCTGGCTTCCAGGGTCCTCGCTGTCAGCATGGTGAGTGGTGCCCCCTCCGGGTACTCCATGCGGGGAGTCTCTGATGGTTGGGGTGGGAGGTCTCCGGTGCCCTGACCCCACTCCCTGCAGCCCCCCGAGGGTGTTGGAAGGAGGGGCAACGCTGCAACCCCCTTTCTCATGGACGCCTCTGCACCATCATCAGAGTCCACCCCATCCAATAGTGCCCTCTGTGGGTGGGGACAGTGGGCATGGAGAGAAACAGGCATGAACCACGGTCCCCGGGTGAGCTGGGAAGCGGCTTGTTCCAGGGGTCCCTGAGCTGTACCCCCACCTGCCAGGGGCTCTCGTGTCCTTCGTGTTGGAAGTTGGGGGACATGGGATCCTACCCTTACGCCTACAGACTGGAGCCTGACCCGCTGATGATCCATCCCCTGGCAATGTCCTGTGGGGACACTGTGGGTGTGGATGAGCTTAAAGCAGGTGCTGGGGCGGGGGACAAGGGCGATAGAAATTTTATAAAGAAATACGGATGAGTACATGAAAAGTCTTCCAAAGAACCTGCAGACCTCCTAATTTCTTGGCGTGAGTCTCCCTGGTGGTCTTCTGCTTTATTTGAGTTACTTATCCGTCGGTGTAGCTCTTGGGTCCTGCTGGAACAGGGCATGGAGCTGCGGCTGCCGTCAAAATGAAACGCTTGAGATGATTTCCGCTGCTTTGAACTTGCTTCTGCTGAGCAGCTGGGGGCCTCTTCCTCATAGACGCTGGGGCGTACATCCTGTGATGCACTTTAAGGCTCCGGATGCCAGCAGGCAACCGGAGGGAAACCAGGAAATCATGGGGGATCGGGGCCCCCATTTTTGTGGGACCCCTGTGCTCTTGCTGTTCCCTGTGCATCCACATGCGTGTGCCCCCAAAGTGGGGCTGAAAGTGGGGGTCCTGGGGAGGTGCTGGGACGAGTTCTGAGCCTGTCACTGGTGCCCGGGGTGCTGGCATCATTGGAAAGAGTCAGGAGGCTCTGACTGCTCATTGAATGCCCCTGTGAGGCGGAAGGTCCTGCTTCCTGGGCTCTGGGTGCTGGAGGGCTGCTGTCTGGCCACGGCGTGAGGCCCACTGTCTCCCTTCCAGGCACTGGGGTCCTGGCCGCATACCCTGGACCATCAGGGCTCCAAGCCTCAATCAGGCCTCCACAGCCTGAGCACCTCTGTGGGCTGGACAGAGGTGACTCCACCCCACGCCAGTACAGGCTGGCGCCCAGGCTTGGGTGCAGGGGCCCAGCTGCCATGTGTCACCTCTTCTCAGGGTCTTTCTGATAGCTGTGGGTGAGTGTGGAGATGCTGGACTGTGTGGTCAGGGCGAGAGGGACATCCGGCCTTGAGCTGCTGTGGGGTGGTCCCTGGGACTGGGCTGTGCCTTGGCAGTCAGCAGCCCCGGGGTCCCTGCTGCCAAGGGAAGGTGGTGAGGCGGTGACTCTGCAATGTGGCCTGTCCTTGACCTTGTCCTCAGGAAGCAGCCAGGACACCTGCCCCCTGCCCCTGGGCCAGGCTTACTTTAGCCCCCTCCCCTACCGCCATGCTTTCTGGGGCCAGCAGTCCTCCCACCACTCCTGCCCTGACACCCTTTCCGACGCCCAGCCCTCAACGTCACTGACGGGCGCTCCCTTTGTCCTGAGCACCCCTTCCGTTGAGACCTGACACTCAGCCTCCTGGGCACCAGAGGGTGCATGGCTTGCAGGGGTGAGGTGGGTGGGGGTTCGTCATCCAGGAGGTGCTCTGCAGCCAGCCGGGGACCCCATAAGGCAGTACCAGCCGCTGGACTTGGAGACCCACACTCGGTGCTCCTGGTGGGGAGGGGCCCATGATCACAGGCTCACACACTCGCTGGTCTCTTGGAGTCTGGGCTCCAGGCTTGGCTTTGCCTCCAGAGCAGCCCTGCTCCCGTGGTCACTTGGGGATGGTCTCTAGGGGTGGGGGCAACTTCCTGTCCCTTCCCACACTCTACCTGCGTCACTCCCTTGAGCCCTAGCCTCGTCTGCTTTGTGGAAGAGAAATCTGGTGTCAGGGAGGTCCGGCTGCTGCTGGCCTCTCAGCAGAGCTGGGGCTGGAGCCTGGTCCAGCCCAGTGAGCATCTTGAACCTTCCCGCCACGCCGTCTCCGGTCACGGTGCTGGCCCTTGGTGGGGGCGGAGCCTTGTTGAGATCTGGTTGGGAGGAGAGGGCCGGATCCCCAGGACCCCTCCCTGCCCACCTCCCAGGCCGGAGCCTCTGCATGGGGACGGGTGAGGGGGTTGGCCTGTGACAGCCCGTGGCCCTCCAGGGTTGGGGGCCTCCCTAGGAGAATGGCCAGTTGTAGTAGACAAAGCTGGGGGGTGGCCCCTAGTCCTCCTCTTAGGATACCATCTCCTGGAAGAAATGTCTGGTGTGCAGAGCAGGTGTGAGGTCTTGTGTGCAGACCTGGTGTTCAGGGTTTGGTGTACAGGGCTGAGTGTGTAGGGCTGGGTGGGCAGAGCTGGCGTGCAGGGTGGGTGTGCAGAGCTGGATTTGCAGGACTGGGCTGGGTGTACAGGGCTGGTATGCAGGGCCTTTGAGCAGGGTTGGTGTGCAGGGCTGGGTATGTGCAGACCTGCTGTGAGGCCTGTGCCCCCAGGGCCACCCCGTCCCCTTCTGGTCCATCCACGCTGGGTTTGGAGCCAGCAAACCTGAGACCTGGCACTGTTGGGCATGTTACTCACCACCCCCCCAAATATAATTGATTCCAGTTTCAAAAATAAAAGCCATATTTTTTTCTGGTTTCCCAAATACTTTCATTTGAACGAAAGAGTGGAGAAGGGAGAAAGGAACTCTGCTGATGGACAGCAGAGGGGAGGAAGAGCCCTTCCCCCGCCTGGTGCCCTTCTCCTCACCTTGGGCCTGCTTGCCTACCTCTGCCCGCCGCCCCGTCCCCGCCCTGGAAGGCTTTCTGCAGGAGCCTCAGGAGCACAAAGGGAGCCTGTGCTGGTGGGGCCTGGAGCTGGGAGTGGAGGCTGGGGCAGCACAGGCCCTCGGTGCAGTCCGGCCAAGGGTGGCTATCTGTCCAGGGCAGCTGTCTGTCCAGGCTGGGCATTTCGTCATCTTGATGTGCCAGTGGGCCTCAGGGTAATGTGCCAGACTCTAGCTCCCCTGTCTGTTTGGTGGGGATGGAACGGGGGGATGTTTGTGCAGGTCCCAGGCATCAGTGCAGGGGAGGGGCACAGTGCCCTGGCAGGGTGGTGGTGAACTTTTCTCCCCAGAGGTCTGGCCACTGAGGGACCTAAGGGATGATGGGGGTGGGGGGAGGGTGGTGATGGTCTCTTGTCCTGGAGTCCCTGCACACAGGATGCCTGAGCTTCTGTGGGCGAGTGGTGCCCATGTGGCCTCTCCTTTGGGGTAGCCTGAGGTCAGGACACGCCCCCAGGACCACCAGCCTCCTTGCCCTGAGGATCGGCACCTTTGGGTACCCCAACCCTAAGTGGGATCCGAGGATCCTATTAGCATCTGTTCCATCAGCCTGACAAGGAATGGTTTCCACCCTCTGAAAATAACAGCTTTGTCCTCCCTTGGCACCCAGAGCACAGCTGGGTGCGGCTTGGAGTGAGTGATGGCAGAGGCCTCTCCCACCCATCCCCTAGATCTGCTGGGGGCAATCTTGTCATAGCCGTCTGGCCTTGAATCCTTCAGGAAAAATAGGCAAAAAGAGTACACTTTGGAACGCTGTTCGGTCACTAAGTTGTGTCTGACTCTTTGCGACCCCCTGGATTGTAGCACACCAGATTCCTCTGTCCTTCACTATCTCCTGGAGTTTGCTCAAACTCATGTCCATTGAGTCAGCGATGGCATCCAACCATCTCATCCTCTGTTATCCCCTTCTACTCCTGCCTTCAATATTTCCCAGCATCAGGGTCTTTTCCAATGAGTTGGCTCTTTGAATCAGGTGGCTAAAATATTGGAGTTTCAGCTTCAGCATCAGTCTTTCCAATGAGTATTCAGGGTTGATTTCCTTTAGGATTGACTGGCTTCATCTCCTTGTTGTCCAAGGGACTCTCAAGAGCCTTCAGATTTGAATGCATCTGTTCTTCTGCTCTTGACCTTCCTTATGGTCCAGCTCTCATATCTGTACATGACTACAGGAGAAACCATAGCTTTGACTAGACGGACCTTTGTCTGCAAAGTGATGTCTCTGCTTTTTAATACACTGTCTAGGTTTGTCTTAATCTATCTTTCTCTAGTATCATAAATAGCCACTGGTCATTTCTTGTGACCTGGTCTCTGCTGACCTCAGAGAAGGAGAATGGACTCTGAGGTCCAAGGCCTGGGTAACCTCTAAGTACTTCTTAGTTCAAGAAGCTTGGTCCCCCTGGGCCTCCATTTCCTCACCTGTCAAATGGTCAGATTGGGTCTGTCTCTGAGGCAGCTCTAGGACTTGCTCCTGGGCCCACGGAGCTCTCAGGGCACCAGTGCTGATGTGCAGCAGGATGAGTGGTCTGGAGGGCTTCCTGAAGGAGGTGGGCCTGTGGACTAGGCTTGGAGGTGCAAGTCGGGACGGGTGGCCTTTCCAGGTGGGAGCAAGACAGGGCAGAGGAGCAGAGTGGAGGGAGGGAGTCAATTTGGCCCAGAACTGGTGGGGACAGATGGCAGAGAAGGTTCAGCCTGGAGTCAGAGACTTAGGGTTCCCCTCTGAGCCGTCTGGAATGACCTGGAACCTGGGGAGGGGCAGCTCTGGGGACCTAGGCTGGCCTGCCCCTCCCCCAGCCCCCTCTCTGCAGGGAGAGGTGTCCGTGGTCCTGCCTGGAGCCTCAGGCCCAGGCCTTCTCCTTTGAAGGAAGGAGCCCGATCCCCACAGAAGCAGGGAGTGGGCGGGTGGGGTCCTGGGAGTGGCCCTGAGTGGCTTTGGGTTCTTGAGAGGGAGGCTCTGGTCTCTGCCAGGAGGCCTTGGGAGCAGGCGGCTCCCCCCGAGGGCGTAGGGGCGAGAGGCAGGCCCACAGGTCCTGAGCTCCTGGCCTTGGCTCAAGGATGACTTTGTTTCTAAATTGGGATAATTGATGAATGGAGAGGAAGCCGCCCCCGGGCTGCCCTTCTGTGGTGCCCACTGTATCCAAGGGTGGGAGCCTGACCCTTGGCCCGAGGTCCAGACGCCGCCGAGGGCCGCTCTTGGCCACCGGCCGGGACCAGGCCTGGGACCTGGCTCTCCTCTGCCTGACGGGTGTGCAGAGCTGCCAGCTCCCCCAGGCCCCTTGGCCTGCTCTGCCCTCCCCTTGCCCCCACCCTGGTGGGCACTGTGGCCTTTGGCTCTCACACACGCCCGATTTAGCAACACTGAACCCCTCCTTTGAGGACAGTTCCCGAAATCCCCAGGGAGATTTCTCTACTCCCTGCGGGAGCTGGCGCTGGACATCTGTTGGTGACTGTTGGGATGAATGGAGGGGGTGGGTGGCTGTGGCCATGCCCTCTGGCCCTGCTGGTCTGACTGTCGGCTGGGACAGGTGTGGCTACTGCCCTGTACTCGGGGGGTCCGTGTCTCTGCAGGGCAGCGGGTCTACAGACCGTCTGCTCCAGGACAGCCTGGGGACCCCTGCAGGCAGACTCCCAACTCCTTTCAAAGCTTCTGACTCTGGGAAGTGCCTTCGTGTTCGCTCTGTGAATCCTTTAATTACCAGGTTCGTCCCCTGCCCCCCTCAACCACCCACAAAGGCGCCTCTGTCTTTCCAATGACTGTTCTCCAGGCCTGCTCTGCACACAGTGGGGCTGTGGGCCTCTCCTAGGGCTGGCCTCTGGGACGGGGTGGTCTTCTAATGACATAATTACAGCAGGATCCACCAAGAGGCAGGCCTTCTGGGGCCCCAGGGGCCTGTGAGCTCGTCCCCCACCCTCCCCTATGCCTCCCTCCTGGGTGTTTGGTATATGGATGGCACAAGTGCCCCGCCCATGCAGGATCTACCATCTGGGCAGGATGGAGGCTGGGTCTGCAGAGAAGGACAAGGCCTCCCAGCCTCGCTTGCCCAGGGCTGCCCCAAGCTGGAGCCCCGCCCATCCTCCTGGGTGGGCTCCTGAAAGGACCGTGGGAACCTGCCCTCTGCCTTTCCCTGGCCTTGGCCACAGAGCTTGTCTGTGCCCCTGAGAACTGTCCCGGACCCTCCCAGTGAAATGCCCTCTGGGCTGCAAGGGCCTTCCTGGGCGTGCCCTGGGGTGGGCTTGGGGCTTGTCCCATTTTACAAATGAGACCACTGAGCCCCGGCAGTTCCTGAGTTGCCAGGGTGAGTGATGTGCTCAGGGTGGGCAGATGGCTTCTCGGTCCCAGCAGGGCAGGGCGGGTTGCGCGTGGAGGTCCCACTGGGGTCGGGGAGCCTGGGGAGTTTGTAGGGCATCTGTGCAGCTTGCATGCCCACTGTAGGTCCCCTGACTGTTGCCACCTTGGGACTGACAAGAATCGGGGTGCAGGAGCCTGGGTGTGTTTGGGGCTGAGGGGCCATGCCCGGGCTTCTCGCTGACCTTTATTGGTAGTCTGCTGGGCTGGTAAAGCCAGGTAGCTGCCCACTTGCCAAGGGGCTGTGGTGCCTGATTTTCTAGCCACTGGCTGGCTGCAGTGGGTGGCTTGGCACTTTCTATTCTGGACGCAGGAATGGCTGGGCCTTGCCAGGTGGGGCAAGGGTGGGGGCCCAGAGACCCTCTCTGCTCAGATGCCTCTCGATGGCCCTCCTGCACCCACACTGGCTCAGGCTTTCTCTGCAAGGGAGGGGAGCAGAGGAGCCCAGCTGAGGGGCAGGAGCTGGATAAGACCAGGGCCTGCCCCCATATCCCCCGCTGAGTCCTCGTGGCCCTGTGTGCTGGGCTGGGTGGGGACACCCATGCCAGGAGGGGCTGGAGGCTGGGCATCAGGGGCAGCATGCATCGGGGTTGGGGCATGGGGGCAGTGGAGGGGGCTAGAGGGGCCCCAGGAGGGGAGTGTGGTGTATGGGGGTCCCTTTACTTGGGGCTCTTGGCCTGGGCACTAGGGAGAGTCTCTCACAGGTGGGCCATGGATCTCTGCCCCCCCGAGAATCGTGTGTGGAAGGGAATGCGCGCATGAAGCCTGAGTTCCCCTTCCAGCCCTGTGTGGACACACTGTCCTGCTCTGGCTGAAGGGGCCACCTTCCGAAGACCTCCTGGGGTATCCAGGACCACGGTCCATGCCCCTTACTATGTCGGGCCCCCTTCCCATTACCCCAGAAGCCTGCCCCTCCCCCCACAGCGGGAGCTTTTGTGTTTGGCACTCACTGTTCACCCCAGAGCCCTGGCACCTTAAATGAGTCAATAAAACGTAGCAGCTGCAGAACAGAGCTGTTAGTCTCAATTCCTGGAGAATTCCTGCCTGGGGCCATCCCGTGCTCAGGAGCCCGTTTTGGGGCTGGTGCTGCCTCCCCCAGCAGTTGGACCCCTCAGCTCGGGTGACCACGCCCCTGTCCCCCAGTCCGAAAGTGCCCTGAGACTTTGTGCTGAGGACTCTGAGGCAGCGGGCCCTGGTGAGCCGAGAGCCCCTGACACTTGCTGGGCTCCTGGACAGGCATTCATCCCCGTGTCCACTCTACCTGCGGTGCCCGCCTGCCGAGCGCTGGCCGCCAGGGTTGTAGTTGTTGTTGTTCGGTTGCTAATTCATGTCTGACTCTTTGCGACCCCATGAACTGTAGCACACCAGACTCCCCTGTCCTTCACTGTCTCCCTGAGTTTGCTCAAATTCATGTCCATTGAGTCGTGTGGTGCAAAGTCCAGGAAAGACCCCGACTGCCCACTTCCAGGATTCCTGGGGCCGTGCCTGCCTCCGTGTCCTGGCAGGATAATTCATGAGGGGTCTGCGAGTGTGGGAGCTGGCATCCTGGAATCTGGCTCGGGTTCTGGCGGCCCCCCGCATTCCAGAATGGGGCCTGGCCGCTGTGCCCCGGTCGGACCGAGGCCTGGGCAGCATCGCGCGAAGCCTGGCCAACTGATTACGGGCAGTAACCGCGAGAGGAGGAGGTGGCGGCCAAGGGCGCCGACAGCCTGCTGGACTGGTCTCCAGCCGCGGCTGGTGCGGGGGAGCCGCTGTCCAAGTTGATCTCCCAGCCAACATCTGCTGTGCTGGGAACTAGGAGCAGCGGAGGGAGGTGTCACCCACCATTCAGGGTCAGGGCGAGGTTAGCCATCCGCGGAGGTGAACCCGCCCTGGAATCAGGGGTCTCAGCACGGAGGAGGTCTCACCCCCGCCGAGCCCCAGGCTGCTGCCTGTCCTGCTGCCGTTGAGGTCCCGCAGGACCACGAGGCCAGAAGGGGGTGCCGGCCGTTCCCACAGCAGGACCCATGCACAGCTGTGATCGCCCCAACCCTGACTGGGGACCCTCCACCCTCCCCAGAAAACCATAGTGCGTGTTGGCATGTGCAGACCACCGTACGCGAACCTGGAGGTGAGACCCGGACAGTTCTGTCCCACAGTCATTTTGGAGTGCTCTCAGACAGCATGAACTGGGCTCGCCAATGTCCTGACTTTGCCTTTGTCATCCGTGGGCTCCTGTCCAAAGGGCTGGCAGTGCCCTTTCTGCTCAGGGAAAGGGAGGGCGTGTTGGCAGCATACCCAGCCAGGACGACCGGACCGTTCACCAGGAAAGGCTGAGATCCTCTCCGGCCATTGCATCCCCGACAGCGGCCATCCCACACAAAGGGTGCGGCCACACGGCCCTTGGACGTTTGCGCTCCAGCTGCGTCCAGGGAGGAGTGTGGGGCAGACGGCATTGTCAGTGCTGGCTGGGCCTCAAGGGCGCACCTGTGTCCCACGGGACCCTCAAATCCCCGGGGCCTTTCTGCCATTCCTGGGGACTCTGGCTCCGGTGCTTGGACCTTGGGTCTGCCCACCTGGAGGTCAGGGCAGCAGGTCTGGGCGCTCAGGCCTCCCTCGGGGCTCCCTCTGGGTGTCATTGGTTACTGTGTTTGTTGAGGGCTGTAGGGGAGGTTCAGCATCAGAACCCCGGCTCCCAGTCCCAGCTGGCTGCTCCCCTAGCACTCCCGCGTGGCCCCTTCTTCCTGCCCCCTCCCGTGGGGCACACTCACCCCCGAGGACCACCTCACCTTACAGCCTTAGTGCTTGCTCCCACACTCTGGATCAGCCCCTCCCATGGGCTGTCCTCCAGGCCGAGGGCAGGCAGGCTGGACACGAGGGCAGGCCAACTCTGGGCTGGATTCAGGACCGACCTCCACTTCGCAGGGTGATTGAGCTGCTCTCCCTGTGGCTGGGCCTCTCTGGGTGCCTGCCGGGAGCTGAGGGACCATGGGCGGGGTGGAGGTGCCTGTGGAAGAGGTGGCACCAACGAGGCAGCCAGTGCCCAGTGCAGGCCTCCAGCCCATACCAGGGCCTTCCTCTCACACCCCAGCTGGGAGGGTGGCTGGGCATTCAGGGCTCACACTGCCTGACTCCAGGATGGGGGAACTGTGTGCATGGTTGGCACCCTCTAGACGCTGTGAGAGCTCCAGGACTGGGTGCCCAGGTGCACGGAGCTCCGTGGGTGCTCACAGTTTCTCAGCTAAACTCCAACTCGACTAGCTCCCTACCCAAGCCAGAGCTGGTCTGCCCTTGTGGCCCACTCTGCTGGTAGGGTTTCCAAGGCCCCCCCCCCCGCCCCATCCTGCCGCTGAGGGACTTGGCTCAGGCTGAGCCGGGCGGCCTGCTTGTTGCCTGGCTGAGCTGCCGAGGGGGCAGGTGTGGACGCAGCAGAGTTGCAGCACCATGCTGGCTGCTCTGCTCGCAGTCCCCCGGCCCTCCTACCTCCAGGAGCGCATGCCATGTTGGCTGAGCGTCTGGGCTCCCACGAGAGAGGGAAGATGTTGGGGCTTTTGGCTCTTTCTGTGGCTCGTGGTGGGGATGCCTCACCCCAGCTCACCAGCCCCAGGATGTACCTATTGGATTCACAGACACAGAGCCGTCAGGAAGAACCCCAAGTGCCTGGGCCTTCAGGTTAGAGGTTCGGAACTTGGGTCCCAGCCCGTCACATCCCAGTCTTCCAGGTGGGCTGTGGGATGGTGTGTCTGACTCAGGCGGCTAGCAGGGTGCAGAGCCTGAATGGTGGGGTGAGTGGTCTTCACTGTGTCTCTCTGTACCTGTGGGTGCGATGACGTCCCCAGGGACTAGGAGGGCCATCCTGAAGGCCTGGGAAATGCTGACCATCATGTGGTTAAGCACCTGGAGAGCAGGAGGACTCGCTCCTACACACTGTGGCCAGATGGGGAGCCTCTGGGCTCTGGCCAGAGGTGTGTCCTGTGCCCTGGGTGCCTGGGACTGCTGGAGTGCCTGGGAGCTGGCCCTCCCCTGGCCCCAGAGGTCACAGACTTGCCTGCTCACCTGTTGCCCAGGCCCTCGAGGTCACAGACACACGTGCTTCTGGTGGGGGTGGACAGAGGCAGGCAGATGGCACTGGGGTGGGGGCCGAGTGTCCTCAGGAGTGGCATGGGTGCCCGCTGCTCCTCATGTCAGACCCGCAGTCAGGTGGCGATGAGGGGAGTGTCAGAAGGGCTGCACCTCATAGACACAGTCCTCCCACCTGGCTCCCGGCAGCAGGTGTGGAGGGGCCTGACTTGTGCCGTTTCCAAGGCCAGGGCTCCGGGAATGGGACAGAGAGCTGGGCCCCATGCCTTAGACACCTGTCTTGCATGACTCCTGAGCAGCCCATTTCCCCAGGGGGTGGGGACTTGATTTCCCCTGGTGCTGTGGGGTGCTACTTCTTCTGGGTGGCTGCTCCAGCCTGAGAACCTAGGCCCCAGGTCAGAAGTGGCCAGGATGCTGCCCAGTCCGAGTCCCTCCTTTCACAGACTGTGTGGCACAGAGCGGGTGCCTCTGCCCAGGGCCCTCTGCTCAGTGAGGGCAGGGTCCCCGCTGGGCCCTCTGCACTGTTTGGATGGATGCATGGACGGACCTGTCAGTGGACGGATGGTGGATGGGTGGATGGGTGGATGAATGATGGATGGATGGATAACTAACATGGGCATCTGTGGCCAGTCCCACTGCACACCTGCCCACACCTTGCTCTCTTCCTCTGGACCCACTGGGGTGGGCAACTGGAAGGTGATGGAGGACCCAAGGTGGGCGGGTGAGATCAGGCTCTGGCCAGGAAGATGCCACCCGTGTGCCAAGGGGCACATGCCCAGTGGGATGAGAGGGTGGGCAGCTGGCCCTGTGCACTGAGTGGTGTCCATCTGGGCTTCATGGCATGTGAGGCAGGTGTCGTGCACAGGGGCCAGGCCTTGTGTCCCTGACCTTTCTCTGTTAGGCACTGGCCTTGGTTCCCAACTGGTGCCGGCTTCTGAGGGTGGTCCCAGCTCTTGGAGCCCCTAGAGGAGTTGGGGGCTATCCCAGGGACTGGCTGGGAATGTGGACACTCAAGCACACAGGGCCTCTTCTCCCCGCACTGTGGGCCCCCAGACTCAACCCGGGGCTGCCCCCAGGGACTCCCAGCCCTGCCTGCCCTCCCAAAGCCTCCGTGGCTACAGGTAGGCCCAGAAAGAACAGCCCAGGCGTGAGGGATCCCAGAACCTCCAGGAACGGCTCCTGCCCCAGCTTGGGGGTGGTGCAGGGAGCAGGGGCCCCCCTGCTCTCCCCTGGGGTGGTGCACTGGCGCCCCCTGGTGGCAGTGATGTGCCAGCACAGGCACAGGGGGCTGCCTGGAATTTGCAGTCAACGGTGGGCGCCAGCTCCTCCTCCACTCCCTTTGCCATCCCCGCGGGGGATGCTGGTGTCACCTGTGACGGATGCCGAGGGACACAACGGGGAGAGAGGGGCTGAGACCTTGGCGAGGAGTCCAGGGGCACGAGTGCGGGGGGCAGCCTGGGTGCACGGCCTGCATTCAGTCATGCACCCATTGGTTTGTTCATTCATTCACCCGCCCCAGCGGTCATTGAACCCGCCGTGTCCAGGCCCCATGCCAGGGACTCAGCTGTGCACGGGGGCCAGTGCAGCTCTGGCGGCTGGGTCACCGAGGGCCTGCTGGGCCATGACTGGGCATTTCTCGGTGGCCCTGTTTGCTGCACATTTGTGGTGCATGCGCTTCCGTCAGGATGCTGAGAGCTTTGCCTCGGGATGGGGAAGCAGGCTCCCGAGTGCTGAGGCCGGAAGTCAGGCAGCCATGGTGGCTCGTGCTGGGGCCAGGCTGGTGGCCAGGGTGAGCCCGGGCCAGGGCAGAGAGACTGAGGCGTCAGTGTGGAGGGAGAGAGGGCCCTGTGTGTCCAGGCGAGGGGAGGCTCCACGTGAGAGAAAGAGGGGGCTCCTGAGGTCTGGTGCAGGAGATGGGGTGGAGAGCAGCGATTTCTGGACTCAGGGTGGGAGCAGTGGTGGGAACGTGCAGCTTCAACTTAGGCCTCTGTGCCAGGAGGGGCCCTCTGGCCGGGGGGTTTTGCCCCGGGCCCTGGGGAGGAGAGGGCATCTGGATGTGTGCCTGGGAGAGGCCAAAGCCTTCCCTTCTCAGACGTGGAGGGCACCACAGGGCCCGGGCTGCCAGATGCGCCAGCCACGCTCCGGTCTGTGTGCCGATCTGCAGGGTGGAGGCTGGACTCACCGGTCCGCTTGGGCCCCGTGGATTCTAACACTCGGAGCATCGGCTCACTTCTCCTTGGGGCTGCCTGGGAGCTGCAGGAGGGCTCTTTGCAGAAAACAGAACTTCCGCTCAAATCCAGATCTCAGACGAAGTAATCATCACTGTTGAATGTTCCTTCGCTCAGCAAGCATTCTTCCAAATTTATTTGTTGACTTTTATCACGTGCCAGGCACAGCTGGGGGTTGGCCATGCCGTGGCTGCTGAGCCGACATGGCCTGATCTCAGGGATCTTCGGTTCATGGGGGTCAGAAGTCCCACTGCCAGAGGTGTGATGGAGGCTGTGAAGGGGACGTGCAAGCTGGACCTGGCCCGGGGTCGGGGCGGGGCAGCCACCCTGCAGGGAATTCCAAACCCTCCATGTGTCCGTCTGTCTGAGCCTGTAGCTCTGGGATCTGTTGGCACCAAGTGTGGGGCTGAACACCAGGTCCTGCAGGGGGCCCCTCTGGGGAGCCTTCCCGGCCAGGACCCTGGAGCTCTTGGGGAGAGTGAGCGGCCCGCCTGAGAATGAGGCCCAGGAGGGGCCAGCTCCCTCCTCAGAAGCCAGCCTCCTGTCTGGACAGGGGCAGGTCTGGTGGAGGGGCTCCCAGCAGGGCAGGGGCTTGGCTGGTCAGAGGCTTAAGAGTGTCCAGGCCCTGGATTTCACACCAGGGTTTGGAGCCCAGCCAAGCACTCTGACCCCAGGGTGACTGGGCTTCCGCTGGAGCCCCAGCCCAGTTCCCGGCAGGGTTCTGAGCTCTGCTTCAGGAAGTGATAGAGAAATGCCAGTCCCCCCACTGCCTGCCCCCACCACAGTTCTTCCTGATCTTGACTTAGAAACAGAAAGAGGCAAAGAGAGGGCACTGCACTCTGTTATCCAGAGCAGAAGGTATTGTCCAGTGTCAGGGCCCTCCCTCCATGGTCAGGACCATACTGTGCAGGCCACTGGGCTTGGGACTAGAGGGGTTCAGGGGGACCCCACACAAGCTCAGGAATCAGAGTTCTTGGTACAGAGAGAAAGAGACGCAGATGCACCCGATGCGTGAACACAGGCACACACCCACATGTGCACACGCATGCACCCACTCCTGCACACACACATGTGGAGGGCACGTGCTGAGAGCATGCCCGGCTCGGCGCACACCACCCTCCCCAGCCTCGCCCCCTGCCGTAGGGCAGCTCAGAAGCAGAGGCAGAGGCCGGCCTCCGGCTGCAGCCCCATCCCTTCCACCAGAGTGTGAAACGGCCCAGGAACTCGGCCGTGGAGGGGGAGTGGAGACCTGGACATTGGGGAACCAAGGAATGTTCTTGGCTCCCTTCTGGGCCTTTTACATTTTGTCTTGTTTTCTGGGAAACAAATGGAAAAAATATCCTCGTTCCCACATTTTTGGAGGCTGATTTGTATAAACAGACCAGACCCGATAACTTTCAGAGTAAACAGAGAAACTGTCCGAAGTCGGGCCCTGGGTCCTGGGCCGAGGGCAGGAGGTGACGGAGCCCTTCTGGTCCTGCTGGGGCTGCTCCATGTCCTTAAGGGCCTTAATGATAACAACTTCGTGCCGGCTGCCTGTGGGGGTCCTGCTCGAGCACCTTCCACCTGACCCCCCATGATACTTGCCCCCCACCCCATCTTGGGCCTGGGGGCTGGCTGGACTGGTGGTGGGAGTCCCCCCTTAGTCCTTGGGCCCCCTCCCTTCACTGGGTTCCCCAAAGCTCCCCAAAGCCTGAGGTCCCTTCGTCCTCCACGGAGCCAGTGGCAGGGCAGGCGGTCTCCCATGCTGAAGGCCATCTCTCCTGCCAGGTGGGGTCTGCTCCACACCACCGCCCACTGGAGGCAAGTACTTTGTGAGAACTGGCAGCCTTACCTGACCCTGAGCCACCTCTGCACCTGGGGCGCACTGAGCAGCCAAGAGCTGAGCCTGCCTCTCAGAGCCTCTGGATTCCTAGAACATGCAAGACCTGGGGGAGGGGAGCTCAGTGGTGGGCAGCCCAAGCCAACCACTGTACTCTCGACCTGCCCCTGTGACCCTCTCCCAGAGGGGACCACCTGATCACCCTGGAAATCCAGAGTGAGTGAGGCCTGTCTGACTGTTTCTGGGTGACCCAATTTTGGTTTCCATGGTTGCCCTGGAAACCACAGATGGGGAGGGGGTTGACTGGCCCTGGGAAGGAATCCTTGACCCTCGGGGAGCTCTCCCCTGGGAAAAACTTGTGAGCAGCTCAGTGTTCTCAAACGCATGCTCTGAAGCGAAGGAAGTGCGTTCGAGGAGGCTGTGTGCTGTGTGCTTCCAGCCAGCGACATTTTGGAAAAGGCAAAACCGTGGAGACAGCAGAGACGGATGGGTGCCAGGACCTGGGGGAGGGGAGACCAGGTGGAGCACAGAGGGCGTCCAGGACAGTAAAGCTCCTCCATGTGTCGCTGTCATAGTGGGTGCACGACCCCAGGCATTTGTCAAACCCACAGCACGTCCAGCAGCGAGAGTGCTGCTCGTGCAAACTGCCAGCATTAGTTAATGATGACGTCTCGGTACGGGCCCATGTACTGCAGTAAATGCAGACACAAATGTGGGATGTTAGTAATAGAGCAAGTCGTGTGTGCTGGGAGACAAGATTACAGAGAACTCTCTGTGCTTTCTGCTCGGTTTTTCCAAAAACGTGAAACTGCTCTATGAAATAAAATCTATTAATTCCAAACAAAAGATGAAGAGAAAGCCCAGCCTTCTGGGCCTTGGGGCCTGGCCTTGCCTGACCCCATCCTGAGCATGCCCCCGCTCCTGAGTCGGGCTGGTGCCTCAGTTTCTTTCTGAGCTTTATTTGGGTTTTCTTGGCATATTGCCTAGTGCGCCTTCAGAAACCTCACTCACTTTGTCCCCTGAGGATGGGCTCCATGGTTTCTGTTTCTGTCTGGTCCCCCTGTGTCCTCAGGAGCCGCCTGGTTTCTAACTGTCATTGTTACAGACATCTGGAAGGTGAACTGAAGGATCAAGCGTCCAGGGTCCCATTGCTGTCCATCTAAAGCCTCTGAGCAAGAGGGACCCTTTCTGTCGCAAGGCCAGTTTCTCCATCAAACCTCCCATTGGAATGCAGTGGCCTTACAGTGATGGTCAAGACCGAGGTTCCTTTAGGGAGCAAGTAGCTGGGCCCGCTGGCCATTTCCATCACTGTCATGTTTGAAGCCCGCAGAGTTCCTTCTTCACCTGCTGGCTCCCAGGCACTGGGTTTGGACAGAATTGGTTTCATTGCACACCTTCCAGGTGCAGCAGAGATGGGGCAGGAGGCAGAGAGAGGTTTTCTAAGGTGCTCAGCTTTAGAAGGAAGTGAGAAAGGAGACTGAGGAGTCACGTGTGTGTTTATTACCGATTTTTGTTCGGTTGCTGAGTCGTATCTGACTCTTTGCAACCTCATGGGCTGCAGCACGCCAGGCTCCTCTGTCCTTCACTATCTCCCAGAGTTTGCTCAAACTCATGTCCATTGAGTCAGAGATGCCATCTAGTCATCTCGTTCTCTGTTTCCCCCTTCTCCTCTTGCCCTCAATCTTTCCCAGCATGAGGGTCTTTTCCAGTGAGTTATGCCAGGGTGGCGACGTCTGTTACTGAGTCCAAGCTTACCCTGCTCGCTGAATGATAGGCCAGTGAATCCAGGAGATGAGGTGTTGGGGCAAGGAAGAGACGTTAATTGGGGAGAGATGGCAGGCTAGCGCCTCAAAATAACCATCTTCTTGGGGTCTGGATGCCAGGTTCTTTTATAGATCAGAGAGAAAGAAGCAATGAGGAACTAAAGTCAAAAGGGAGAATAGAGAGGGGGAGGCAGTGAGGAAGTAAAGTGAAAGGGTCTCAGTCTTGCAAAACATCTCCAAGGGAACGGCCAGCCTTAGAAGGGGTGTGTTAATCTCTTCTCTTCACAGGTGGGCAGGGACAAACTATCTCTCCATGAGCAGAGCAAAGGCACTTTAGTTTACAGTCAAGCAAGCTTCCTTCCTGCAACATGCCCAGAGAGACAGAAAGAGGAGAGGGGTTTGCAGGGGGACTGCCTCCTGCCCCAAGGCTGAGCCACCAGCAGGGAGGGGCCCTGGACCAGCTTGGTTGCTGTCCAGGTGAGGGTGGGCAGGACCTGTGTGTCCTGCAGACAGTGCACAGCGTCCAGATGAGAAAGCCTCGCTTTAGCCAAGCCAGACGGTAAATCCTGAACCTCCAGAGGCGGCAGAGCAGCGTGGTGGTGGTGGTGGTGGGGATGGTCACCTCACAGAGCGTCCGTCCTGTGTAGGAGAGGACCCCGTGGGACTCCTTAGATGGCAGACTCTCCACGAGCCGGCAGACAGGCCTTGGTGCTCAGGGATTATCCTTGGAGCAGGGGGTACATGGCCTCTGTGTCTCCTGCATCTGCCCCAGTGTGCCCCTTGGGGAGACCCTAGGGCTCCTCGGAGCCTGAGTAGCATTGGCCCTGGAGACACTGCTTCCAGGAGGCCTTCCAGGCTTTCCTGTCTGTGCTCCCTTCTGCTTGCTCGCTTGGTTTCGTCTCCTTGAGTCCTGGAAGTCTTTCCGCCTGGCTGGTGGGGCCCTGCAAGCAGGGGTGGTGTATCCTCCTGTAGGGTTGGCCGTTGGCAGATGCTTGTGGGAGGGGAGTGAGTGATGAGGGGGCCCATCAGCTCTCTGGCGAGTGCTGAGCTGGGGTAAGGGCCAGTGGGAATTGCACTGGAATGTTCTGGCTGCCTTGGCTGATGGACTTCCAAACTACACGAGAGAGATAACCACCCAGCCAGGTGGGCCCTGGCCCGGGGGTGCGTTTGCTTACAGAGTGGCTTCTCTCAGTTGGGGGGCGCCTCCTGGGATGGCCCAACTGGGTGATATGTCCCTGCCTCACCCCAGGCCAAGGGCAAGCTACAGCCCGGGGCAGCGTGAGCACTTTCTCTAACAAAATGGTTTTCGTTTTTTTCCATTTTAAAGGTGGTGCGTGCCCGACGACTGTTAGTTTTCATCTGCAGTGACTGACTGCCCAGACTTAGGGGAGTAAGAGACACGTGTATCATCTCACTCTTCTGGGCTCACAAGTCCGACATGCGTCTCACTGGACTCAAGTTCAGTGCTGGGCAGGGCGGTCCGTCCTGGAGGCTCTGAGGGCACCTGAGTTTCTTAGTCGTGGCCCCTTCCTTCACGTTCAAAGCTGGCAGAGAGGCGCCCGCCTGCCCCTGCTCCCCGCGGCCTCACCTCTCTCTCCCCAGACTCTCCCTCCGGCCTTGCTCGTCCACTCTTGCTGACCCTGTGATGCACTGGGCCCGCCCGCGTCCTGCAGATGCTCCCCCACTGTAAGATAGGCTGATTGGCACCCGTCATTCCACTTTGCCCTCTGGGGATCCGGAGATGGGGCATGGACACCTTGGGGGCCCTGGTTTTATGGGCAGGAGTAACTAAAGATTAAACAGAAGAGAACACTGGCAGCCTTGCCAGCCACCCGCAGCAGGCCGGGGGCCTTCTGTGATGTTCTCGCACCTGGGAGCATCTGCATGGTTTATGTGAACGTTCCTCGGGTCGTTGTTACTGGGATCTCCCCTGCTCTCATGGGCCACCACTCTGGACCGTCTGGGTCTGGGAAGTTTCCTGTGCAGTAGGTGGTCCTCTCGAGCGTCCTCAGTGGGGCTGCAGGCTGGTCCGTGGCGGGATGACGTGCTGCCTTCCTGACGGGCCCCGAGCTCCGGAGAGGGCAGCACCGGGGAGACTGGTGTGAGTGTCGGATGGAGGCAGCGGGCATCTTGCCTTTGTGGGAATTTCTCCCACCCTGCTCACTCTTGCTTGAGAGGAGGTAACTGTGTGAGATTAATCCCATCAGACAGCTTTGGATCTCCCAGTTACCATGGCAACCTTGTAAAGCATGTGTGACATTTTCTGCCCCCCGGTTGCTCCTGGTGGGGAACGGGGTCCTCTTTGGACCAGGGTCGTGGGCCATCTAGCCTTGCTTCCCATACTGGGAACTCCTGGTAGGGTGGGGGGCTGAACATGGACTCATAGGGTGGCCTGTTGGCACGGCCAAAATTGGTGCCCAGACCAGGGAAGCTGCTCCCTCTGTGACAGGCTGAGGCGACCTGGTTCCGCTCCACAGACCACTTTCGGCTGGTTCCCTGGACCGCTGGGGTTCTGTCCTGAGTGGGAGGCCCAGGTCAGTGGTGGGACAGCTTTTTGAAGTGGGGTCTTGTTTCAGGCAGTGTGCACATTAACGGTGTTAGAAGGGTGCCAAGCAGGTCCTCTGTGGTAACTGTTTCTTCCGCCAGGGGCAGGGGCGGGTTTGGTTTTGGCAGTGGGCTGGGATCCCCAACCCACCTGGCAGTCTCTCCCCCAGGAGCCAGGAGCCCAGGAGGGAATGTGGTCAGGGAGCTTCTGGGACAAGCCGAGGCGGGTGCCTGGCCCAGCTGTGCTGAGCTGGGGGAGGCGGGAGGAAGTGTAGGGGATTCTGTGCAGCCCTCTGAGGCCTCTGCATTTTTGTAAAGGGCCCAGGGGCCACTAGAACGAGCAGGAGTCCAGCCTCGGTTGTCATGGGCCTGGTTCTCAGACCGGGCCCTGGGGCTGTGCAATTTTGAACTTTCATTTCTGACCCAAATGGCATTAAAAATGCTGATGAGGCTCAGTCCTCTCGGAGGGGTCCCCTGGATCCCCGGGCCTTGCGTCCTTCTCCCGTTTTAGGAATGAGGACTCCAAGGCCCAGAAGAGTTTTGCGGTGGGTCGTGTTTACCCCGTGGCTGAGATGCCGAGCCATCCCAGACCCCCACCATGTCCTGGGGACCCCTGGCCTGTTCTGGGTGCCGCCCACCCAGCTTCTGACTGAGAGGGTCGGAGGGTGGAGGGAGGCTCTCTTCCTGCACTGCTGTCCAGGCCTGGGTCTGGGTGTGGGAGCGATGCGGCTCTGGCTGGTGGAAGAGACAAGGGGACATTCACTCCTCAGGCCTCATGAGGCAGGGTGGGCCCAGTGACACCTGTTTTAGCTCCAGTGACACTGATGTCAGACTTGTGGCCCCAGAGCCAAGCGAGGACACATGTCTGTTGTTTAAGCCACAAGCTCTGTGGTCCTTTGTCACGGCAGCCAAGACACTCTGCCAGCACCTCTGACGGTGGCCCGACACCCTGGGGCTCTGGCCTGGCTCCTGGTGAATTTCCCCTTCCCCTGGGTCAGAGTGAAGGCCTGGCCTGCAGCGCGGCCCCCAGCCCACCGTGGATCCCTCCTCCTCGGCCCTCCTGGCCTTCCCAGCCTGGCTCCACTGGGAGCCACCTTCTCCCCCCAGCCCTGTCCCGTGTTCATCACTGCTCTGTGTATCCCCTCTGGCAACTGCCCCCCAGGGCTGGCTCAGAGCCCCGCAGGGGTCTTGCCTCACCTGTCTCAGGGGCCGGAACCCCCGCCCACAACACAAAGTAGGTGCCTGGGAAGGGGGTCTCTGGGCTGGGGCGGGGTATATGTGCTCCAAGGCAGGCGCAGACCTGCGCAGACTGGGGCGCTGAGCAGACATGTCAGCCTCAGAGCAAGCTCGTTCAGGGAGCCCCACTTGGCCCCTGCCCCCTGGGGGGAGGGGCCGGTGGGACATGAGAGTTGGGGGTAGCATCCCTGGGGAGAGAGAGTCTTGGCCGTGCATCCTGCCCTAGGAGGGTCTCTCCATGCTGCTCCATCTGTGCTGGTCGCAGGGATGCCCTGGACACTCCTCTCCCTTCAAGGGGGCTGAGAAGGTAAGGAGCCGCCTACCCCTGTCTGGGGAGTTGTCTTTCTAGGCCCCCTGGAGCTCAGGGCTGCCCCCACCCCCACTTCCAACTCCTCTGTCTCTGTTCCTGTGGCCCCAGTTTGCCGACTCTGGCCCAGCTGCTTCTCATCACTCGTCCCGACTGAGATTTTGAGAGCAGCTCTGGCCTGTCGGGTGACACCTGGCTGTAGGCAGGGAGGATTTTCTTGGCCTCCTTGGCAGGCAGGGCCTTGTAAATTCTGGTTCCGACAGGTAGCCTGCAGCCTGGGTGGGCAGTGGGGGTGAGGGCCAGCTGTCACACAGAGCCGGCGAGCCAAGGCCTGGCCAGGTCCCCACCTGGGGGGCTGGGCAGCCTCCCCTTGTGTGGTCTTGGCCTCTGTTCTCACGGTAAATCTTCCTTATCCTCACAGGTTGGGTGGGGATCCCTTGGCCATGCCCTGCCCTGGAACCACGTGCCTTGTCTGACCTGCTTCACACCTGAGGGACTCCCAGGCCCACCATCGGCCCCAGGCCAGGCCAGGTTTGTCCCAGAAGGGACCACATTCCCTCCTGGGTTCCTGGTTCTTGGGAGAGAGACTGCCAGGTGGCTGTTTGAGTTCACCTCACCTTTACTTTGCCCCACCTGGAGAGCCCCAGCCCTGCACCCAGGCTGCTGGTGGATGGGTCGGGGAGTGTGGAGGCCTCTGCTCTCAGGGTGGGCCCCTCTCGTTCCCCCGGGGAGATTGGGGCATGTGCTCCTCAATCTGCATCCCTCGGTCACCAGGTCTGCCGAAAGGTCAAGAGCTTCCGAGCCCTGGTCCAGGCTGGGTGGCTGCTGCGACTTAGGGCCTTTGTAGAGTTGCTGCCACTGGAGGGAGGGCCCTGTGCTGGGGCTGTCCAAGGGCTGGGGCTTGGGCCCCCTTTCCTGCTGTAGCAAATCCCTGGAGATGTGTATGCAGCATGGGGGCCGGTTCAGGGAGCGTTTTGTGGGGTGACATCTGTGTAACACAAGGTCGACCCCTTTGCAGCAAGCAGGTCAGTGTCATCGAGCACACTCACAGAGCTGTGTTGCTACCTCCTGCATTGCCCTGTGGATGGGGAGGTGAGAAGAATCGAGAGCCAGCTTTGGGTGTCAGCGTCCACACCCCACACTCATCATAGGCCTGGTTTGGGGGCCAGAGGCCTCTCCGAGCTGCTGCCTCGCTCCAGAAATGGGAGGAAACTCAGTCTCTCCGGAAGCACCCCACACCCCCTCCCTCGGGTTGGGGGTGCTCCTGGGCTGGTCATCTAAGAAGCCAGGGTTTCAGGGCGCCTGCCTCCTAAGCACTTGCTAACACTTCCTGGAGCAGAACGCACTCTGCCAGTGATCAGATGGGCCCTGGCTGCAGCTCCAGGCCAGGGCTTGACCTTCGACCTCCTGACTGGCCTAGGTTCAGGCCACCCCTTTGACAAGCTGGAGCATCGGCCTATCAGGTGACCAGGCCACTGGGCTTTCAGGGCAACCCTGCCCCCAGACTGGCTTTGTGAGCAAGAAGGGTGGTCGGTCCCTGGGTGGTTTTCCAGGCTGTGTCTTCACCCCTGTATAATTCCAGTCTGACAGCCGGGAGCTGGGATGGGCTGGCCAGCTGAGTCACTTTCGGGGAGGGTGGGCTGCAGGGAGTAGCTATTGGAATCTGTTTCACAGCAGTGGCGCTGGAGAAGACTCTTGAGAGTCCCTTGGACAGCAAGGAGGTCAAGCCAGTTCAATCCTAAAGGAAATCAGTCTTGAATATTCATTGGAAGGACTGATATTGAAGCTGAAGCTCCAATCCTTTGGCCACCTGACGTGAAGAACTAACTCATTGGAAAAGACCCTGATGCTGGGAAAGATCGAAGGCAGGAAGAGAAGGGGGCGACAGAGGATGAGATGGTTGGATGGCATCACCGACTCGATGGACATGAGTCTGAGCAAGCTCTGGGAGATAGAGGACAGGGAACCATGGCGTGCCGCAGTCCATGGGGTCGTAAAGAGTCAGACACGAGTTAGCAACTGAACAACAACAACAATGCCCTGCAAGCTGACAGATCATTCTGGAAGCAGGAGGATTGTGCTGCAGCCGACCTGGGCCAGGACTCCCTTGGGTCAGCTCCCAGAAATCCCAGGCAGCCCCAGTCTCCACACCGAGGCCTGGAGCCCCACGCACCTGTCTTGGGTCAGGAAGGAAAGGTGGGGTGGGGTGCCTCTCTGTCTCTCCTTCCCGGCCCCTATGCTGCTTGCCTCCCTGGGGTTTCAGCTGAGGCCCAGCTGCTGGGCTGCTGAAGTTTCCCACCACAACCTGGAGGCTGGCCGGGGTGGGGAGTCATTGCTGGCGCTCCCTTGGCAGGGCTGCTGACCGTCCTGGGGTACCCACAGGACCTACAGCTGCCCCCACAACGCTGGACTGCCCCCAACCTGAAAGATCTGCTATTTATTTTGGTTTCTGAATCAGCCATACTGATTCATACAGGATTTAGGAAATCTCACTCAAAGAATATTCAAAGTATGAATGTTTTAGTTAGTCATGTCCGACACTTTTCGGCCCCATGGACTGCAGCCCATTAGGCTCCTCTGTCCACAGGGGTTCTCCAGGCAAGAATAATGGAGTGGGTTGCCATGCTCTCCTTCAGGGGATCTTCCCAACCCAGGGATCAAACCCAGGTCTCCTGCACTGCAGGCAGATTCTTTACTGTCTGAGCCACCAGGGAACCCCCGAAGAATGTTCAAACTACTGTACAGTTGTGCTCATTTCATACTGTAGTAAAGTAATGCTCAAAATCCTTCAAGCTAGGCTTCAGCAGTATGTGAATCAAGAACTTTCAGATGTACAAGCTGGATTTAGAAAAGGCAGAGGAACCAGAGATCAAATTGCCAACATCTGTTGGATCATAGAAAAAGCAAGGGAATTCCAGGAAAAAAATCTGCTTCATTGACTATGCTAAAGCCTTTGACCGTGTGGATCACAACAAACTATGGAAAATTCTTAAAGAGATGGGAATACCAGACCACCTTACCTGTCTCCTGAGAAACCTGTATGTGGGTCAAGAAGCGACAGTTAGAACTGGACATAGAACAATGGACTGGTTCCAAACTGAGTAAGGAGTACGTCAAGGCTGTATATTGTCACCCTGCTTATTTAACTAATATGCAGAGTACCTCGTGCGAAATGCCAGGCTGGACGGCTCACAAGCTGGACTCAAGATTGCCGGGAGAAGTATCAACAACCTCAGATATGCAGATGATGCCACTCTAATGGCAGAAAGTGAAGAGGAACTAAAGAGCCTCTTGATGAAAGTGAAAGAGGAGAGTGAAAAAGCTGGCTTAAAACTCAACATCCTTCAATTAAAAACAAATTAATTTTAAAAAGTGGAAAAAAAACCCCTCAGCGTTCAAAAAACTAAGATCATGACATCCAGACTCATCATTGCATGGCATGTAGATGGGGAAAAAGTAGAAACAATGGCAGATTTTATTTTCTTGGGCTTCAAAATCACTGTGGACAGTGACTGCATCCATGAAATTAAAAGACACCAAAACTTCCAGAACTATGTTGAATAGTAGTGGTGAGAGTGGGCACCCTTGTCTTGTTCCTGACTTCAGGGGAAATGCTTTCAATTTTTCACCACTGAGGATAATGTTTGCTGTGGGTTTGTCATATATAGCTTTTATTATGTTGAGGTATGTTCCTTCTATTCCTGCTTTCTGGAGGGTTTTTATCATAAATGGATGTTGAATTTTGTCAAAGGCTTTCTCTGCATCTATTGAGATAATCATATGGCTTTTATTTTTCAATTTGTTAATGTGGTGTATTACATTGATTGATTTGTGGATATTGAAGAATCCTTGCATCCCTGGGATAAAGCCCACTTGGTCATGATGTATGATCTTTTTAATGTGTTGTTGGAGAAAATAATAGCAAATGAAGCAACTGACAAAGAATTAATCTCAAAAATATACAAGCAACTCCTTCAGCTCAATTCCAGAAAAATAAACGACCCAATCAAAAAATGGGCCAAAGAACTAAACAGACATTTCTCCAAATAAGACATACAGATGGCTAACAAACACATGAAAAGATGCTCAACATCACTCATTATCAGAGAAATGAAAATCAAAACCACAGTGAGGTACCATTTCACGCCAGGCAGAATGGCTGCTATCCAAAAGTCTACATGCAATAAATGCTGAAGAGGGTGTGGAGAGAAGGGAACCCTCTTACACTGTTGGTGGGAATGAAAACTAGTACAGCCACTATGGAGAACAGTGTGGAGATTCCTTAAAAAATTGGAAATAGAACTGCCATACGACCCAGCAATCCCACTGCTGGGCACACACACTGAGGAAACCAGAATTGAAAGAGACTCATGTACTCCAATGTTCATCGCAGCACTCTTTATAATAGCCAGGACATGGAAGCAGCCTAGATGTCCATCTGCAGATGAATGGATAAGAAAGCTTTGGTACATATACACAATGGAGTATTACTCACCCATTAAAAAGAATACATTTGAATCAGTTCTAATGAGGTGGATGAAACTGGAGCCTATTATACAGAGTGAAGTAAGCCAGAAGGAAAAACACCAATACAGTATACTAACACATTTATATGGAATTTAGAAAGATGGTAATGATAACCCTGTATGCAAGACAGCAAAAGAGACACAGATGTATAGAACAGTCTTTCGGACTCTGTGGGAGAGGGCGAGGGTGGGATGATTTGGGAGAATGGCATTGAAACATGTGTATTATCATATGTGAAAGGAATCGCCAGTCCAGGTTCGATGCATGAGACAGGATGCTCGGGGCTGGTGCACTGGGATGACCCAGAGGTGGGATATGGGGAGGGAGGTGGGAGGGGGGTTCAAGATGGGGAACACATGTACACCCAGGGCAGATTCATGTCAATGTATGGCAAAACCAATACAGTATTGTAAAGTAATTAGCCTCCAGTTAAAATAAATAGAGTTATATTAAAAATAAATAAATAAAAGATGCTTGCTCCTTGAAGAAAAGCTATGACACACCTAAAGAGCATATTAAAAGGCAGAGACATCACTTTGCGGACAAAGGTTCCTATAGTCAAAGCTATGGTTTTTCCAGTAGCCACATATGAATGTGAAAGTCGAACAATAAAGAAGGCTGAGCACCGAAGAATCGATGCTTTCAAACTGTGGTGCTGGAGAAGACTTGAGAGTCCCTTGGACCACATGGAGTTCAAACCAGTCCATCCTAAAGGAGATCAACCGTGAATATTCATTGGAAGGACTGATGCTGAAACTGATGCTTCGATACTTTGGCCACCTGAAGCAAGGAGCCAACTCATTGGAAAAGACCCTGATGCTGGAAAAGATTGAGGGCAGGAGAAGAGAGTAACAGAGGGTAAGGTGGTTGGGTGGCATCACCAATTCAGTGGACGTGAGTTTCAGCGAACTCCGGGAGAAGGTGAAGGACAGGGAAGCGTGGCATGCTGCAGTCCATGGGATGGCAGAGTTGGACATGACTTCGTGGCTGGACAACAGCAGCAACCCCTTCCCCCCAGGTACCCAGGAGGCACAGGAGATGGGGGCACCTATCCTTACAAGCTCATTCCACTGCTGTGTGGGCTAGATGCTGGAGTTGTAGCAAGGCGCCAACGAGGTCAAGGCACCATGCCCTGAGCCATGGTTCCTGACGGGCTGAGGGTACAGTGGTGTTGGTCCATGGATGCTGTGAACTAAAAGCATGGCCTGTAGCTGCTGGGAGAGTCAAACAAGTGCCCGTTCCTCTCCCCCACCCCCATCGCCCCAGCAGGGACTTGAACCTGATGTGCAGAGTCTGGGTGGTTTCCCAAGCTCTCCCCTGCCCTGACTGGTGGGTCCCTTACCTCTGTATCTCCCCCTCTCCCCAGCTCAAGCCGTGTAGAGGGCAGGTGCTCAGCAGAGGGGAGCCTGCTGAACCTGCCTAGCCCCTCCCTGGCCCTGGGCAGGGTCACCTCCTTCTCAGTCTGCGTTGCCATTGCCTGGGGACAGGGCACAGGGAGGGCCAGCCCCCTGCCTGCTCTGCTTCTCTCCAGGAGGCCCTGGGGGTGATGCCTGTGCAGTAGTCACAAGGCATCCTGTGGCCCCCTTCCTGCCAGCCTTGGCTGGGCCCTGGGACCCTGACTCTAGGGGGGCCCAGCCCCCACACTGAGGCCAGCACTGAGGCCAGGCTTAGCTGTGAGCGGATTCAGGGGCTGAGGAGCCTTCCCAGTGCAGACACAAGGGGCTCAGCTTGGTGAGGCGGTGGGGGTTGATGCCCAGCTGAGCTGAGGTGCCTGGCAGGGAGATGCCGGGGGCAGGGGGCAGTAAGGGCCATGCAGACATGTTTGGGCACCTGTAAGATGGCATCCAGATGCAGGTGGAGGGACGCAGCAGGTGCCATTGTGAGTTCCAGACCCTGAGCATCAGTACGCAGGCCCTTCCCATGGGTGTGGGAGTCCTGGAGGTTCCAGGTCACGTTGGCCCCGTCACCAGCATCCACAGGGTCGGGGCAGGGCGCTGGAAGGCAGCTATAAGGCTGATCCAACCCTGGTGGCAGTGCCCAGGCCCTGGGGACCCTGCAATGTCAGCAGCTTCCAGAGGGTGCCTGCCCTCCGTCTGCAGCCCTGCTTGGCTGGCCTCCTGCCCTGCTAGCTGCCCAGCCACACAGCCCGAGTATCAGGGTGGGCCCTGGGCGGGGGAGCTCGCACCTGGCTGGTGCCCACCAGAGGGCCTGGCCCCTGTGCCATCTCCCCAGGCTAGTCTGGTGGGGAGATCCTGGGCACCCAAGCTCTGACCCCCCGGGCTGGGCTGAGCGTGGACTGGCCCTGCGTAACTCTCTAGGAATTCCCAGAAAATTCCCAGTGTTAACCCCGCAGGCTGGGGCTCAGGGTGACATTCCAGTGCCGCCTTTCTCATGGGACCTTGGCTGCTCCTGCAGTCTGAACCCGGCTCGGAGTCTTCCAGGGACCCTCCCAAGGACATGCCAGTGGAGAGGGGAGCTGAAGACATCGGTGGCTTGGGCTTGGGACTGCAGCCCAGGCTGGTCTGGGCCTTGACCCTCCAGGCAAGGGGTGGCATTTCCAGCAACTGCGCCTGGTGGGCTGTCCTGGAACCTGGCCGTCTGTGGCCTGTGGCTTCTGGGGTTCTCCGCTTGCCTCTCGGTCACATTCCCCATGAAATTGGGGGACCCCCCCTGCCTTTGACATTGGGGTGCTGGGAGGACAGAGCTGGGCCCCCTCAGACCTCGGGCTTGCTGCTCAGCAGGGGGCTGGGGGCCAGGCAGAAGGGCCTGGGCCCCTTATCACCCCACGCCCAAGAGGTGTTCTGGAAAACGAGGTACCCAAGTCCCCCGGGCCCCGGCTGGGTCTGTGGGGCCATGGTGCCACCAGCCCCTTGTGGGCATCCTGGGCACCCCAAGCCACATGCCGTGTGCCAGGGAAGTGCTACCGTCCTGCACCCACAAAGGCCAAGCAGAGGACAGGGGAGCTTTGGGCAGTGTGGCCTTGTGGGTGGGGTCTCCTGCCTGCTCTGCCTTCCACCCCAGAGCCCAGTGGTGTCCCCCCACCCCCCAGGCCTGACTCATATGCCACAGGGTCCAAGAAGACCAAAGTGGGGGAGACCTGGACTGGGATGGGGGCACATGGAGCCCACTGCCAGGTCTCAGCAGCTGTGGGATGACAGTGGGGGCCTCCTCCTGGCCTCCATGCTGGGGGAGGCCTGGTTTCCCTGGCAAACCCACAGCTGGATGGAACACACGCAGGGGCCATTCTTGGGGGGACACAGGCAAGTGAGGATGGCTCCTTAGGGAGCAGGACCCACTCCTGTGCCGAGCTGTCCCCAAGGGACATCCCTGCCAGGTCACACCGGGACACTGCAGGACCACGGGTGCTGAGCGCGGGGAGGGACCCAGTTGGCGGGGCGGCCCCCCAGCTGCTGGATTGACTCGGCAGGTCCCCCTCTTGTCAGGCCTGTCTGGAGGGGTGAGGTTTGCCCGTGTCTGCCGGGCTCTCCTGTGTCATGGGGCCCTGAGCTTCTTCCTCTCCCTGTGCTGGGCTCACCTGCGTCTCCCCCTTGCAGATGTGAACGAGTGTGCCACCGGCAACGCAGGCTGTGAGGGGGAGTGTCGCAACACCGTGGGGGGCTTCTACTGCCGCTGCCTGCCCGGCCGCCAGCTGCAGGGAGACAGCAAGACCTGCCAAGGTCGGTCCCTGGCCCAGCCCCCTGCCCCCACCCGGCTGTGGCCCCAGCATCCCTGCCCTGGCTGCTCCCTGGGGCTGCCTCCTCCCCATCCCCGGGCTGCTCTGAGGAGGGTGCTGGGGTGGCACCCAGCTCCCTAGGGTCCTCCCTGCCCGACTGCTCCCTGTCTGACTCACACCTTTGGGGAATCCACGTTTCCCCCAAAACGAGCCTCGGTGGGTCAGAGAGCCTGATGTGGGTGGAGGGCACCCTGGGTGCCGTCTTGGGAAGGGAGATTTCTCTGCTGGTGGGTGGGGAGAGGCAGGTGGTGGGTCGGAGATGCAGCTGGGGAGGGTGGGTGGGCGGCTGGCAGTCCCAAGTATAGCTGCATGGCCCCTGAGAGGGTCAGAGGGCAGGCTGTGTGCCTGGGCGGCATGGGGACGCTGGGGGGCCCTACCCCTGCAAGGGCTTGCTGAGGCCGGTCTGGAAGTGGTCACCAGCTCTGGGCCTGTCACAGCTCTCTGCCGTCACTGGCAGTCTGTCAGCAAAACCAAGAACAGACAGAAGGAAATTTCCTGGATTTGGGGAGAGAGAGAGGAACAGATTAGCTTAGCATTGGGGCTGGGAGAAGGCAAGGGATGGGGTGGAGGACACGCCGTCCCTCCTTGTCCCCCACACTCCCACACTTGCGCTCCCCCTCCAGGCCCCTGATCCTGGGACCCGATTGGCAGCTTGGCCCCTGAGAGCACACAGGGTGGGGGCTGGCGGGCATCTGCCTTCCCTCCCCTGAATCGTGTCAGACTTCCGCTGTCATCTCCCATCTCTCTGAAGTTCCTTTCCCAACCAGAAGGCTGTCTTTGGTTCTGCCAGAGACCAGCTGTGAGCCATTCCTCAGGGTGGAATCAGGATCACATCCCACTGGACTGGGGGTCTGGGAGCCGGCAGGGAGTCTGCCCTGGCTGGGGTGTTCTGTAAACCATTCTCGTTTCCAGCATGTCTTCATTGGAGGAGAAACTGGGGGTGGGGGCAAGTGCAGCAGAGAGGTGGCTGTGGCCTGTCATTCACAGCCCAGGACCCAGGGACCTTGTGCTTGTTGGGTGACAGGAGCACAGACCTGTCACAGGCAGAACCAGACCATGTCACCCACCTGTGTCCCGTTTTCCCCTTCTGTGAACTGAGCCCCGCTGGGCTAGCAGGTCCCTCCACGGCCCGCAGTCCCACCCCAGGGCACACTGAGTGCAGGTGGAGTTGGCGGTGGGAAAAAGTGCCCCTTCCGAGACCTGTGTCCACTCTCCTGCCAGTGCCCCCTGAAGTGGGGTGGCTGCCCTGATGTGGGGAAGGAATCAGGGGCCTAAAACCTGCCAGGCCCGGGGCAGCCTCTCCAGGAGCCTCAGCCCCCTTCACCCTCTCCCAGCCTCCCGGTCTCCGTGAGCCCCAGGGATGCCTGCACACAAGACAGAGCCTCCCCCGAACATGTGCTCCCGCATGGAGGCCTCCTGGCCCTGCTCCTGCTTGCCACTGCCGCTGGGGCACCGCCGACCTCGCAGCCTCTCTGAGCCTTTTCTTCTATAGTTGGGGTCCCTGCCGGGAGGCGTCCCCAGCTCAGTGGCCTATATATAGGGCTGGACTGGCCCGCGGGTTTCCCGTCCCTGACCCTTCTGACCCTCAGTCCCCAGGGTCTGCGGGTCTGCAACCCAGCCTCTTGTCAGTGCCCAGGAAGCTCCGGGCCAGGGCCTGGGGGGCATGTTGGGGCTGCCCCAGGGCTGGGCGTCTTCTGACGTGTGCTCCAGGCCACCCAGTGCTGACCTGGGGCCCAGTGGCCAGAAGCGGTCCTGGAACAGAAGTGCACAGCTTGGCCGCTGGCTGGAGCCCAGCTCAGGGTCAGCAGGCCCGGCCACGATGCCTTCCCTGGAATTCCTTGATTTAGAAGGTCTCAAGGACAGGTGGGCGAGGTGGTTGCCACCTGGCAGTTGGCTGAAGGCGGGGATACTGAGAGGACCAGGAGGGGCTGGTCAGGGGGCTGCCCTCATCCTGGCACGCCAACCCTTTCCTCCTTCCCGGCCCCTCCCCGGTCCCCCGGGAGCTCGCCGACCGGCTCCGCATGTTTGGGATGGCTGAGGCTCCGAGTCACTGCGTGGCTGAGAGCACTCTGCCGAGAGCCAAGCGCCTGCTGTTTTCTCTGTCCCTCAGCCAGCCCCTGCCGCCCCTGAAATCTCAGCTCCGGCCAGTGAGCGGGGCTCTGGGGGCGGCCGGCTGGCCGAATGTGAGCAGAGCGGACAGGAAATCAAGATGTTACTGCAGAGGACAGGCCAGCCCTGCCCGCTCACACACAGGGCTGTGCGCCGAGTTGCCAGTGGGGTGAGCCCAGAAACCGCCCCAGTGATTAATCGATGCTGTAAAACACTGAGTGCTGGCACAGGCACCTGGCCGGAGGGGGCCTTGGCCCCTGCCCGGGGAGCAGCATCAGGCCAGTGTGTCTTTCATGTTCTGATGGGGGGGCATCTATGACAGGAGCCCTGCTCCCTTCTCCTGGGGGGCACAGGTGCTGGGGAAGGGCGCATTGCCAGGTGAGGCCGTAGCCCACTGTTGCTCCCGCAGTGTCCTCGTAGGGTGCAGCCTCTGACAGGTGTCAGCCCTCCCAGACCCACGGGCAGGTGTGCTCAAACCTGTGCTTTATGGAGGAGGTGGGTCCTGGGGAGAAACGTGGACCCCACGGTCTAGCTCCCGTCCCAGCTGCCAGGGCCCTTAGCTCCTACCCAGCACCACCTGGCTTTCCATGTCGGCCCCTCTGGGGAGGCCCCCCCAGGGCCAGACTTTGGTGTCAGCCTCAGCTCAGCCCCTTGGGGAGCTCTCAACCTCAGCCTTTTCCTCTGGAAAGTGGTGCTAATGACACCTTTGGCTCTTAGGACCCCTGAGAGGATGCAGTGCCTGCTGCAGGCTCCCCACCCCTCAGGGGTTGCTGAGGGGCAAGAGGGATGGAGATAAGGGGAACCTCAACCTGGGATGACCGCTCCCCTGGCCTGAGGTCCTGAGCCCTTCACCCTAGCCTCACTGCCTCCTCTTGACCAATGTCTGCAGGGACTAGCCTGGAGATCTGGGGGGAGGGACCAGGAACCCACATCCAGGTCCATGATGGGGATCAGGACCCCCAGGGGACCCTGGCAGGTCCTTGCCCTCCCCAAGGCACGTTCCCCCTCCTCACTCCCTCCCGCCATGCTGGCTGGGTGGATGCTGAGTCTCTTGGTGAGATGGGTCCTTCCATCAGGCTGGGTGGTGTGGCCTGAAGGTCTTAGGGACCTTGCTGTGGGGAGGGGTTTTCAGCCCCATTGTGAGGGGGAAATTAATCTTGTCGGTTGGAGAAAATCAGGGTGTCTCCCTGGGATAGACTCCAGGGGTTGGGGGGACGCCTCCCACGTCCAGGCCTGAGGGCCAGCCTTCCCTCGGTGCTGGGGGTGGAATTCTTCCTGAGCCAGTTCCATGGTTCCCACACCCCTACTGCTCCCTCCCTCCAGGAGGTCAGGAAGGGCTGGGAAATGGGGCAGCAGGTGACTCTCCGGGTAGGGTGGGGGTAGGGGTGGGGTGCTGAGTGGGAGTCCTCAGTCCAATGTGAAAACGGCTGGTTCTTGCCTGGGGGCTCAGCATGTCCCCAATCCCCAGTACTCCTTGGCTATGGGGGTGTCCAGTGCAGAGCTAGGGTCTCTAACGGGGTGTCTGTGAGAAGCCCATGGAGGGGTCAAGGCTCTGAGAAAGTAGAGGTGCCCTGTACTTCAGCCCCCTGGCCCAGGCTTTGGCGTCTGCATGGTCCCCGTCATGGGACTGAGCCTTCTCAAGAGGGAAAGGGGCTGCTCCAAGGCCTTGCACTCAGGACGGTGCGGGCTGTGCTCCTCACCCTGTCTGACTCGGCTGTTGCCATGGGCTTGTCCCGCCTGGGTCTGGGTGGGAACACAGTTGAGCCTTGTCTGACCCGACGGGGATCCTCTCTCACACTCGCTTGGGCTGACTGCTGCCAGGTCCTGTCTGTCCCCAGGGAGAGTCAGGAACGTGGGAAGTGACGTGTCCTGATTAGGAAGCCCCTGGGGCTCCGGCCTGGGCTGGGAGGGCCGTGGGCTGACCTGAGCCAGCTGTACTGTCCTGCTGCCGTGGGGGTGGGGTTAAGGGGAGCTGCTCTGGACTGTCATCCTGGTGCCCTGGGCAGAGTCCATCTGCACTTCCCTTGGCCCTTCGTGGGGACTTTCTCTGAACCTCATGTTGTGGCAACCCTAGGTGGCAATGCCTCCTCAGAGCAGGTTTCAGAGCCTTTAGTGCTAGGAGGACTTTTCACTTCCTGGGGACCCAGCTGCCTGAGTCAGGAGAGTGGGGAGGGTGGCAGGATTCTTGTGGGTTTGTGACGAGGTGCCCGGCCTGCCCAGCCCGCACTCCACTCCAGGTTCTGGCTGTAGCCCCACACACCAGTCTGTTCAGCGTTCACACAGCCCAGTGGTCACTGGTCTGCTCAGGGCTCACACATCCCTGCGGTCCCCGGTCTGCTCAGCGCTCACAGCACCCTGTGGTCCCTGGTCTGCTCAATGCACATAGTACCCTGTGATCCCTGGTCTGCTCAGCACTCACACGGCCTTGTGGTTCCCGGTCTGCTCAGCGCTCACACGGCCCCACGGTCCCCGGTCTGCTCAGCGCTCACAGTACCCTGTGGTCCCTGGTCTGCTCAATGCACATAGTACCCTGTGGTCCCCAGTCTGCTCAGCGCTCACACGGCCCCACGGTCCCCGGTCTGCTCAGCGCTCACAGTACCCTGTGGTCCCTGGTCTGCTCAATGCACATAAGTACCCTGTGGTCCCTGGTCTGCTCAGCACTCACACGGCCCTGTGGTCCCCGGTCTGCTCAGCGCTCACACGGCCCCGTGGTCCCCGCTCTGCTCAGTGCTCTCAGCGCCCCGTGGTCCCCATTTTATGCAGAGGAGCAAGAGGCCCAGAGAGGGCAGGAGTGCATTTGGGTCACAGAGCCGGGTGTGGCGGATGAAGCCCAGAGCGACGTCATGGGCCCCCCAGCCCCAGGTCCCACTGAAGCCAGTGCCCAGGCCCCGTATAGGGGTGGCCTACTGGCCTCTCCGGAGCTGTAGGAACTGGAGGGGCTGCCTGCTCATTCCACACGGCCCACACTAGCAGTGTCCAGTGCAGAGTGGGCATCCGCAAATACCTACTGAGTGACCTGCCCCTTCCAGACAAGACCGAGGGGGGATGCCGGCTGGTGGACTCATTGCACTCCTGTGGGCCGAGCAGCCCAGTGTGAGTGAACTTGGGCCTTCAGCATGTAAAGCCCTGGCCTCATTCCTGTGAGGCCCGGGATCTGAGCCTTCCCAGGCCAGGCTCTCTGGCTGGCTGTGCTCTGGACACGAGTGAGGAGCCTGGCCCTGGCCGCGGTCCCTCCAGGCAGGACGGCAGTGTTTCCGAAGAGGCGGCTGTCCCAGGGCCTCCGCTGTCAGAGGTGCTGAGAGGTTGAGAGCTTTCTTTTCCCAACTCTGGCTCGCTCGTCCCTCTCATGAGCAGATTCTGGCAGGTATGTTTCTGGTTAAGGCCAAGGCAGGAGACAACAGCCCTCAACATCAGCCGTCAGAGCCAGCCAGTGACAGGAGAGAGGCCCACCCACCTCGGGCCTGCCTGAATCCCCGAAGCCCAGGTGGAGGCCCCAGGACGGGCAGTCTGCAGGCATCTGCGTGGTCAACATCTGGGTGCCCACAGCTGCCTGCAGGACTGGACGTGGGAGCAGAAAGGTCGATTCTCTCCCTAGGCTGTGACCTAGAACAGGTGTGACCCTCAGAGGCCACAGTCCTCAGACTTGGGGCTCAGTGGGAGGAGGCAGACGCATCCGAACAGTGAACCCCAAAGTGCCCAGGACCCTGTGGCTGGGGCGGCTGCCATGAGAAGGACCAGCAGAGAAGACGGGCTGCAGGGGCCCCAGCAGAGGAGTTAGCTGGATCGGGGGGCCCCTGGGCTAGGGAAACGGAGGCTCCAGCAGCCCCTATCTTCCTGTATCCCAGGGGTCCCAGCTCTGCTCCCAGTGGTCCGGGGGCTGCAGCTGAGAAATGGGGGCAGTTCGGGGGACTCAGAGCTCACGGAGCCCACAGCCTCAGGAGGGCAGGTACTTCCCCATCCCTGTGACTCTTGAGAGTGGAAGCAGCCCCTCCTGGCTGGGCTGGAGCGGGGCAGGCAGGCTGAATGGGGAGGGGTGGTTCAGGCCCTCACTGCCTGGCTCCGGGGAGGGGCGCCCCCTGCCCTGCCTCTGTCTGGCGGGTGGGAAAGCTCTCGTCCATCACCACTGGCCCCAGCAGGTCCTCTTCCCTCGGCGTCTGGCCTCCTAATTGGATTCTCCTGCTTCTGTGTCTCTTGGCTGCCTCTTGTCTCTGTCACTCCCAGCGGCAACGGGGCTGGACCTTCCTGGCCACACCCGTTATCTTCTCCAGCTCCCCGACGCCCATCCCGCGAGGCTGTTGACCTGGGCTGGGCCTCCACCCCCATCTTCTCATCTCCTGTCTGCTCCAGACCCCGCTGGGCAGCTGGGCTCCTGACCCCACGGAACCCTCAGCCAACCCCCAAAGCCCATCGCTCCCCAGGATCTGGCCAGAGCAGCTCTGGGTGGGGCCAGGCAGGGAACCTGCCCCAGAATGCAGAGGGGAGGGTGTTCCTTCTGTCTGGTGAGGAAACAGTGAAAAGGATCCCACAAGATGCCTGTAACGATGAGACGTGAGAGGCTGGCACACCCCCGGTGTAAAGGTTTTGTGTGGGTTGTGGGCGTGGGTGCTCAGAGTGGGGATGGGAGGTCCGGTCCTGTGGGTTAGAAAGTGCGCTCTGCACTTGATGTGGACGGCGGCTGGCTTGGACCTCTGTCTGTGCAGCAGTGGCCCCGAGGACTCAGGGGGCACCGTCGGGCCTCAGAGGCAGGAGCAGCTGTGGTGCCCATCACCTTGGAAGGTAATGAGTGCTGGCTGACCTGGATACCTGGCCAGACCTGGCTGCTGCCTCCATGACCCTGGTGTTCTGTGAACAGGTTTGGCCTTTGGATGGGACAGGGGCAGCGGAGGAGTGACCTTGGGGGCCAGAAGTGGGTCGTCCGTTTGCTGGTGTGTTCAGACCTCCTGGGTGCCCGCTGTAGGCCAGGCCCAGGACCACAGCTTTGGCCAGACCCCTTGTCTGGCACTCACCCTCTTGGGCCTTTCCTGCCTCTGCACCCGCAGCCCTGCATCTGCCCCCAAAGCCCTCCAACAAGCCACCTTTATGTCCCGCCCTGCACGTGTCCGAAGGCCACCTCCTCCAGGAAGCCTCCCTTGTCACTGCTTTCACAGACTCTCCTCCGCTGAGTACAGTTTGAGCCCTGGGGATGTCCCTGTCTGTAGTCATTGCTCCCGGTAGCTCGATGTCCCCCATGAAAGTCAGGCCTCAGGGGCTGTGCCCCTGGTGGGGCTGTCAGTGCTGTAGGGCTCAGGTGCCCCCAGGGTCAGACCTGGCCTTACCCTGACCTTCACATGGCTCAGGCCACTGAGTGGAGGCAGCAGAGAGCCACGGAGAGGGCCTTGTCATGCGTGCATACACATGTACACGTATGTGGGGGCCTCCAGCGAGGCTCGTGTCCGGCCCGCTGTGGGTGTCTTGGTGGGATAACCAGACCTCGGTTCCCTGGCACAGGGAAGGGTCTGCCCTCCCCCTCAGCCGTCTTGTCTCTGGAGGAGGGTACGTGTGGCAGTGACTGCTCTGTCCTGGGCTCTCCCGGGGCGTGCATGCATGCGTGCGTGCGTGTGTGTGTGTGTAGAGGGGGCCTGGCCCCAGCCCAGGGCAGATGCAGCCAGGAGCGGCAGCTGGGCTCTCGGAAACAACCGTGGTTTCCATTTTCCTTCCTTTGGCTCAGTGGGGGCCCAGGGTGGGTAATGAGTTTACCATGAGGCTGACGCCCGGATGACTCTTGGAGGCCAGGCCCGGCCTCCGCTCCCAAAATAACACTGCAGTGGCAGCCCTGGGACAGGGGGTGGGAGGGACATTCTGGGGGCGGTTCTCCTGGGCCTGCATGGGGCCACAGTGGACCCCAGCTAAACACTGACCTCCTGGGCTGGGCTGGGCTCTGGCCATCTAGGTTGGAAGCAACCAGGCAGGACATTTGTCCCCTTGGGGGACTGGGAGGTGGGGAGGGGGACTTTTGGGCTGAGAGGGCTTGAGCCCCCAAAGGCAGATAGAAGAGAAACCTGAAAGGGAGGCCTCCTTCCAGCACCTTCCTAGCCCTCTCCCCTGCAGCTGGGGGCCTGTCGGGGGGTCGTCTGATTGCCGGCAGTCCCTTTCATGGCCCCAGTGCCCCGCACAGCCCCGTGATGGCTCCCACACTGCTTTCTCGGCCATCAGCGTCCTCCAGCCCAGTCTCTGCCCAGCACCCCCAGCCTTGCAGCCTGTCGCGTGAGGCTTGACTTCAGCAGGAGGTGCTAGTGGAGGCAGAGCCCCGGCCTGCAGTTTCCCTGCTCCCCACCAGCTCATGTGGCTTCATTCTGGGTCTGCCTGTCCACCTGTGAGTGTGCACGGTCCAGTGCCAACCCCGTGAAGTGCCCAGCACAGAGGGCAATGTAGGTGGTCAGTGGGTGGCCAGTGACCACTACCCCATCCAGCATCCACTGTGCCCCTGGACTGTCACCCTCGAAAGAAGGGCACCTTGGGGTCAGGGCAGTGACCTCTGGGGCCTCTCTGAGAGTCTCTCCTCTCTGTCATACACACAACCCCACCTGCCTCTCGAGGATGTAGTTCCTCCTGAGAAGTTTAGTTTCTCCCCATCCCCCAGCCAGACAGGAAGGGTTAGGGATTCCCCCCTGGCCTGGGGTGGGGCTTGGTCTCTTCCTGTCTCACTGGAGGGCCTCCTTGTCCCATGTCTTGACCCCTAAGAACTTGGGTGGGAGACACAAGGCCCCCCCCAACCCCTGCAGGCATTGAGTGCTCCAAGGCCCAGCCAGGCTCCCCTAGCACCTGCTCTACAGCCAGAGGCCAAGATGACCTCCTTTTTAGCAGGTTGGCAGAATGCCACAGGGAGACCTGGGACCTCAAGAGGCCTCGTGGAGGGCTTCGTGGAGGAAGTGTTCATAGCAGCAAGGGACAGATACCACAAGTGTGGAGAGAAAATTTGCCTTGTTCTGCTTTCTGCTGACCCCAGGGACATGGCAGTCCTTGCCCTGAAGCCCCAGTTCAGGGGTCTAGTGTGGGACGGGCCCAGCACTAAGGGGGAGCTGTAGCTTTGCGGGGGCAGCATGGGGCCCACTCCCCAGCCTGGGTCCTGGCAGAGGAGCTCGGTGGCTGCCTAGCTTGGAGAGGAAAGCTGGAGCCGGCCTGGCGGGTTGAGGGGGTGGGGTGGTCCGCTCCTTCTGCTGACACACAGACATTCCATCGGGCAGAGACACCAGCCCAGTCTCCGCATCGGGAAAGCATTTCCCAAACAGCTTCCAGACCACAGCTGCGCGCCTGGGTGTGCTTGGTGGCACTGGGGAGGCCAATGGGCCCTGCCTGGGCTGCGGTGGCTGGCCGCCATCACGCTGTGCCCAGCCTAGTGGGGATGAAGGCCCAGAGCCATCGAACCCCCACCCCAATACTTTAGGGAGGTTCCGCCTGAGCTCATCACGTCACAAGCTGTCTTGGGCTCAGCTGGGCTGCAGGGGAGACAGCTCTGCCTCCTAGAACTAGGTTCTGCCCAGAGCGGGCACTCAGGTCCTCGCTGAGGGAAAGAGGCGAGGGAGTGAGGGCTGAAGTGGGGAAGGAGGGACAGGCCAGCTTCAGGGGAAGCAGAGTTGGCGGTGGTGGCTCTGGGGGAGTGGGCTGGGGAACTTTGCAGAGAAGGCCCCTTGGGATTGGCACTCAATAGACGTGTAGGAGCTCTCTGTTTGCAGGTTGGAGGAAGAGTGGGCATCTTGGCTGCTGTGGAAGCTGGGGTGCTGGGAGGGCCAGCCACCCATGAGGGATGGAAGAGCCAGGGTCTGGAGCCAGCATCTCCTGGAAGTGCTGTCCCCAGGGTCCACATGGAGTGCCCTTTGGTGGCCTGGGCTGAGGGAGCCCAGCATTGAGTTTGGCCGACAGTCCAGGGCCCTGTGGTGGGGAGCAGTGAGAGAGCAGGAGAAGCACGACAGGTGCACTGCCTCCTGCTGGGCCTTTCACCCCCACCCCAACCACCACTCAGAACCCACTGGGTACCCCCGACAGAGCCACTGGGCACCTGCAGAGGCCATGTCTCCAGGAGCCTGGAGGAGGGCGCCCAATGAAGGCAGGATTTAGGTCAGACCTGAACCCGTCAGTGGTTCCCCTTGCCCTTTGTGACCCTGGGCAGGTCATTTATCCCCTGGATAAAGACTGTACGAGAACATCCAGGACTCTGTGTGCAAAGGGCAGGGCCTAGGTGGGCACCTGGCTGGAGGATTCCCTTCTGGGCAGAATGAGGATTTAATTATAGGTGCGTCTGGGAGGCACAGACCTGCTTCATAGGGGGACCATGAGACAGTGAGGGAAGAGCTCCGCTGGAAGTCACAAGAGTCGGTGGCATGCTGTGGAGCAGCTGAGCCTGAACGCTGCAGCTACTGAAGCCCGCGTGCCTAGAGCCTGTGCTCTGCGACGAGAAGATACTGCAGGGAGAAGCCTCGCACCTCAACGAAGACCCAGCCCAACCACAAATGATTTATAATTAAAAAAGGAGTTCGGTGACCAGGTCTGCATGCTGGACCCCTGGCCAGGCTGAGCAGCGGGATGCTTGGCAGTGTTTGGAGCAGAGTGTCTGAGGCCCCACACCTGTGTCCAGCACCCCGCTGCTCCCTGCAGCCTGACTGGTGGCTGCACAGGGACCCTCAAGTTTTTGTTAGTGTTGTTGGCAGCAAATGAGATACACGTTGCAGTGATAAACAGAGCTGGCACATTGTGGAAGGCACTGTTCAAATGGCCACAGGGCAGTGTGTCCACCTGGGAGATTTGTGGGGGCTCCCTACATTGACAGGCTGGGATCCACAGGCTGCGGTGCTGCCCCAGGGGAGGTGGGGAGAGGCTTACCCCGAAGGCTGGGACAAACAGGCAGGCAGGCCTGTTTCTGCACTGCCTGGCACCTGGCAGGCGGGTGGTGGGGGCAGACAATGGGATGAGTTGGCTTCTGGGCTGCAGACAGGACTGGACAAGGCGAGACAGTGCCTTTCTCCACAAGCTTGAGGTTGCCCCTTTGAACCCTGTCCACAGGTGGGCTGTGAAGAATGACAGCCAGCAGTTTCTGGATAGGGCTGGGTCAGGCAGGGTGCCGTGGGTGAGCCACTGGGGATCAGCATAAGCCTACACAAGATGGGGGGCTGGGGGCCCAGCCTTTGTCAGGCCTGAATGCACAGGTCTCTCGAGTGCACAGCCAGTGTGACCCCACCACCCCTGAGGAGGGCTGCCTGACACATCTGGGACCACCAGGTGTGCCCAGCGGTCTGAGGTTGGAGGAGTGTCCATGATTCGGCAGCCTCACCCCTGGGGCTTACTGTCCCTGCAGGCTCGGACCCTCCCCCATCTGCTGTAGGAGTACAGTGGTGCCTTACCAGGTTCCCGCAGGTACTGGCTCTGGACCAGTGGAGAGATGAGGGACACCGGGCTGGGAGTCTGGGGGAGTCTTCAACCTCAGGACATCCACTACCGTGGTGTAGCCTCGAAGTGCGCCGGTTCCCCACTCTCCGCAACCTCCGTCGAGCTGCCCCTGCGGAGCCCCGGGGCCTTGCCAGGGTGGCCTCCATCCACCTCTGTATTGCGTATTTTCTTTAACTTGTTGGCTCAGGGATCCGGCCTGTGCGAGCGCCCGTGTGTATCGATGTGCCCGTGCAGGTCCGTGCAGGACTCTGGGTGTCTTGTGTACGTCTTGCCCACGTGGGTCTGCTTGTGGACGTGTCTGCGTGGGGGTGCTTGCTCTTGTGGATGGGTCTGGGTGTGTGCCGGCTGCGTGAGCGCGCGCGTAGGAATGTGCGGAGCGGGTGGGCGGGCGGCGCGCAGGGGGGCCCGCGCTCTTTCTGAGGGGCGGGGGCGGGGCCGGGAGGGGAGGGGCGGGGCCGGGAGGGGAGGGGCGGGGCCTGTCTGCGGCGAGGATTTGGCCCTTACCTGCGGGGGGCGGAGGGAAAGTGGAGAACAGAAAGGCGAGGGGCGGGGCGCGCCCCACCAGACGCAGCTCCAGCGGCGCGGAGCGGGGAGACCCGGGCGCGCGCTGCCTGGAGCCGGGAGGGAGCGGATGGGCCATGGAGGCGCCGCGGCGGCGCGGCGGGCTGGCGGCTCTCTGGTACCTTGGGCTGCTGGGGAGCCTGGCGCGCGTCGCGGGCACGCACTACCGCTACCTGTGGAGGGGCTGCTACCCGTGCCACCTGGGCCAGGCTGGCTACCCAGTGAGCGCCGGCGACCCGAGGCCAGGTGGGAGCGGCGGGCTCTGCGCGGGGCGGGCTGGATGCGCTCTGTCCCGCGTGCGCTGCCTTTGTTTCCTCCTTCACAGTTTGCACCCCGGGAGGCTGATGGCGTGGTTGGAGGGAGCGGGGTTGGGGCAGACGCTGCTTCTGGTACGAACCCCGTGTGCCCTGAGTCGTTGGACATTCCTGACCCGTCTCTGGCCTGGCTGCGTGGGCTGCTGACAGCATTTCAGCCCCTCGACCAGAGGGAGGAGAAACGTACAGCAACTGTGTTTGCCGGTGGGCACCAGGGCTGCACTTCCCCAGCGGCACCAGCAGCTCTGGGGGTTAAGCAGGAGGGGTCGGGCAGGCCCAGGAGAGAGGCCCTTGGGGTCTTGGAGTAGAGTTTCCCTTTCCAGGGTCCCCAGAGCCTCGGCCCCTTGAGGGTTGTGTGTGGATGTGGCAGGTGCTGTCCTGTCACACCCCCACCCCCACCCCCCAAGGCTGAGGAGTGTGGTCAGCCCAGTGAGTGGCAGGGTCAGCTGGGAGGACCCTAGCAGCCCTTGGGAAGCAGCTGCACCGCTGTCCCAGGTCCTTCCTGCCTCTCCCATGCTGGTACCCACGCTGGGCCAGCCTCCTGCAGGAAGCTCCTGAGCGCCCGTGGGTTCCATAGAGTTTGGAGCCTGGCAACCTCAGGAATGTGACGAGGGGTGTGGTGTGCCGTGAGTCATCGCCTGCGATGCTTAAACACCCGGCGTGGGGCAAGGCTGTGTCTCCCTGCACCGAGTGCAGGGCATCTGATCTCTGTGGAGACACGGACCTGCTCAGCTGTCCTCTGGGCCGGTCCGTGCTGCTCTCCACCAGAGGACACACAAATCTCTGAGCAGCAGGGCTGGACTGTGACAAAGTCCACTGCCTGCCCTGGCTTTATCACTCGCGCTCTGGGGCTAGACCCTGTCCCCACAGGGTAAGCAGCCCTCCCCCTGGGTGACTCAGTCTAGGCTGGCACTGTCACTGCACCACAGGTGGCACTAAATGCTGAGGGCCTGTAGCATCCAAGGGCCTGGGGCTGAGCAGGGGCGGGCAGGGCTTAGGGAGTCAGGTGCCCCCGATCTGTTCTGAACTGATGGGCATGTGAAGGGGCCAAGAGAGGGCCTGTGGGTGATGGGATGGGCTCTCTGGGGCAAGGACCCTGCATCATGTTTGGGGGAAGCAGGACAACAAAGTTGGTATGTGCTGAGCGGACCTTTCTGGCGGGATCCCAGGGGCCCAGGTTTTGCTGTAAGTGTGGCTGAGGTTTCAGAACGGGCTCATCTGTGGGGTGGTTTCTGCAAGGGTATATGCTCCTGGGTTCCCATCAGTGTGGTGATCGTCCCTCAGAGGCACGATCGCCCAGCAAGTCCCATAGGCCCCCAGGGTAGTAGCCCTGTTTCTCCGAGTGCCAGCGTGTGACCCATCCCCAGGCTGCCGCTTCCCTACTCACATGTCTCAGTTGAGGGGAGCAGTGAGACCCCAGGGACTATCCTGCTGAACCCCAACCTGCCTGCTCCCAGCGACCAGATGGCTGCAGCCTGGGGTTGTCCTGAGGCTTTGGAGCCGTTGGTGTGGGAGGGAGAGGCTCTGCCTGCTTGTCTGGAAGGAGCAGGTTTCATCCCCTGATGCTCTGAGGGGAGGATGGCAGAGGAGGAAGCCTCCAAGCTCCCTTTCAGCTGGGGGTGCTACACTGCCGTGGGGACCAGGCCCCCTCCATGCTGTCTGGGTGGGCTGTCCATGTGCCCTTTGGTGTGGAGAGCAGCACAGACTGGCCCAGAGGACGACTGAGCAAGGCCCATGTCTCTTAGGAGAACAGGTGACTTGTGGTAGTTTCAGGGTCCAAGGGGCCAGTGCTCAGCCGGGGTCTCAGGGCGCCAGTCCCACTGCCAGGGTCACCGGGTGGAGGCAGTGTGTGGCATGGAGGTGAGGGCAGCCTGCAGCGTGGGACCCAGGGGAGTGCCCGCAGTCCCCTTCCCTCCCCCCACCCCTGCCAAGACCACAGCAGCCCTCTCCTCCTGATGCCGGGCTGGCCAGAGTGGTCTTTTGGGAACCTGGATTTCCAGGTCGGGTTGTCTGAGCCTCCGTGACACTGGAGAGGCTGCTAGATGGTTATTCCTTCTGTGTTCAGTTATTGTGGCTTCTGGGACATGTTATCCCAAGCTGATGGCTGAAAACCACCCAGGTCTCTGGTACCTTACAGTGCTGAGGTTGGAAGTCTGAGAAGGGCTACCATGAAGGTACTGGCAGGGCTGGTCCCTCCTGGAGGCTCTGGGGGAGCGTTTGCTTTCCCACATGTCCAGGTTCTAGAGGCACCCAGACTCCTTGGCTATGGCCCCTCCTTCACCTTCAAAGCCAGCAGCGCAGCATCTTTTTTGTCGTTGTTTTAGATATTTATTTTTTATGGAAGTATAGTTGGTTTACCATGTTCAGGTGTACAGCAAAGTAATGTGTGTGTTCAGTCGTGTCTGACTCTTTGAGACCCCCTGGACTATAGCCTGCCTGGCTCTTCTGTCCGTGGGATTTCCCAGGCTAGAATACTGGAGTGGATTGCCATTCCTTTCACCAGGGATTTGGTAACACACACACACACACACGGGGCTTCCCAGGGGTTTGGTCTCACACACACTCACACACACACACACACACACACACACGGGGCTTCCCAGGTGGCTCAGTGGTAAAGAATCTGCCTGCTAATGCAGTTGACACAGGAGATGTGGGTTCAGCCCTTGGGTGGAGAAGATCCTCTGGAGTCAGACGTGGCACCCCACTCCAGTATTCTTTGCCTGAAAAATCCCATGGACAGAGGAGCCTGACAGGCTGCAGTCCATGAGGTCACAGCCTTGGACACGATTTAGCTACTGAACACATATACACATATATATTCTTTTTAAGATTCTTTTCGACTGTAGGTTATTACAAGATATTGACTATAGTTCCCGTGCTATACAGTGGGTCCTTGTTATCTGTTTTCTATACGGGAATGTGTGTGTTAATTCCAAACTCCTAATTTATCTCTCCCTCCTTTCCCATTTGGTCACCATGAGTTTGTCTTTATGTCTGTGGGTCTGTTTCTGTTATGTAAATAAGTTCAGATGTATTTTTTTTTTCAGATTCCACGTATAAGTGATATCAGATGGTATTTGTCTTTCTCTATCTGACTGACTTCACATAGTATGATCACGTCTAGGTCCATCCACGTTGCTGCGAATGGCATTGTTTCCTTTTTTTTTTTTATGGCTGAGTAGGATTCCATTCGGAGAAGGCAATGGCAAGCCACTCCAGTACTATTGCCTAGAAAATCCCATGGATGGAGGAGCCTGGTAGGCTGCAGTCCGTGGGGTCGCTAAGGGTTGGACACGACTGAGCGACTTCACTTTTCACTTTCACACATTGGAGAAGGAAATGGCAACCCACTCCAGTGTTCTTGCCTGGAGAATCCCAGGGATGGGGGAGCCTGGTGGGCTTCCGTCTATGGGGTCACACAGAGTCGGACACGACTGAAGTGACTTAGCAGCAGCAGCAGGATTCCATTGTATGGAGCCCTCCTCCCTCTCTTACTTGTAAGGCCCGTGTGATGACCTTGGACTCACCTGAAAGCTCCGGGATAATTTCTCATCTCACCTGCAAAGTCCCTTTTGTTGTGTAAGGCTCCAGGATTACGAAGATCTCGTCCTCTTTGCGGGGTTGAGGGGCCCATTATTCAGCTGACCACACCCTCCTTAAGAACTGAGCTGGGTTCCTCGGGTCCCAGCATGACTGCAGTCAGGGTCACAAGGTTCTCAGGGTCGGCGGCTCCAGGTCATGGGTGGTGGCTGAGAGCAGCTCTGACCTCCCACCATGTGGCCCGCCTGGGAGTGGGGCCAGCAAGTTTTCGGTCACTCGGTCCTGCCTTGCCTTCTGAGTAAGCTGTTTCAGTAGAGGGGCCTTGATCTCAGAGCTGGAGGGACCCCAGCAGGAGATCATCTGCCTGCCTACCCATAGGCCAGGAGGTGGAGGGGGAGGCCTTGAGCTGTGCCGCTGGGCCCAGGTAATCTGGACAGGCTGACAGCAAACCGTGGGCACTGGGAAGCCTGGCTGGGCCTCATGGCCCCCTGTCTGTGCCGCTGGTCATGGTCGCTGTCACGGGCAGGGCAGCTTTGGAGGCGGGAAGGGCTCCCAGGTGCCAAGGGGCTGGCCTGGCAGATTAGGCCTGTGTGATTTAGGCAGGAGCCTGCGGACACCTCTTGGGTCTAAATGTCCCGTCCTTGCCACAGGAGGGCGTTGAGAGTGTGGTCACCTGGGTGGGTGGGGGAGCTGGCCGTCAGGGCTGCCCTTGAAGGAGCCTTGCTGATGACGGGCTTACCTGCCCCACCTCTCCCACCTGCTGTCCCAGACTACCTGTCAGTTTGGTGTCTTTGTGGCCCCCGGGCTGCTGGCTCCTTGCACGTCTGCTTAAGGACGGGACCCCTTGTGTGGGCTCCCCCACCCCAGCCAGGTGCCTGAGGACTTGAGGGTGCAGTGCCGCTGTGGTTCAGCCACTCCCCAAGGCCAACATCTGAGGTGACCAGCTGAGAGGTGGTTTGGGAAACCAGTGTCCCCGTTGGTCTGTCTGCTGCGCACCTGCCACTGGGGCCATGTCTGGAAATGACAGCCCCTCTGTCCTTCTGTCCTGTCCGGTGAGGCCACTTGAGACACACTGAGGCCCAGTCAGTCCACCCGCGCTCTCGGACAGCGCACGTGGGGTGCCTCTTCCCCCAAGTTTTGCTAAGCCCTTACCGTATGCGCAGTGCTATTCTCCATGCAATCGCTTTCCTTTTCAGGGACCTTGAAGGGGTCGCAGAGAGAGGAATCTGAGTTCAGAGGGGATGAGGTCTCCTTTCTGAGCCCCTTGGGTGGCGGCTGCCCACCCTGCCCTGCCCAGTGGATGTGGGTCAGCCCACGGTCTCCCCCCCGCCACTCAACTGACTCCCTCACTGCAGGGCCCTGGATCCTGAGACCTCCCACCGTGCCCTGGGTCCTCTGGCCCCTGAGACTCCTTGGAGCTCCACTGGGGGCTGTTAACACTTTACCTGCAACCTTCCACCTGCTAATCATTCTAGTATCATTCCAAAGAAGACTCCCCGGGTCACCATGTTTCCAAGGAGGAGTTCTCTTGGTCTCATCTCCTCTCTGAACAGCCTTGGGGCTTGAGGGGTACCCTGGGGTTCTTCTCGGGGTGGTTGTGGCTTGTGCATGGAGCAGAGGCCAGGCCTCCTAGGGTTGTCTTGGGTTGTTCCTGGAGGGACAGGTGTATGGATGGAGTCAGGGTTTTTGTCCATGGGAGGCACGACCTGGTGGACAGGCTCTGGGGACGCCCCAGGAGGAGCCCCGCCCCTGTGCCTTTGACACCCTGCAGAGGTGTGCTTGGGTGGCTGGGACTTTAGGAGGCGCACCTCAAAGGTGGATGTTTTCACGGGAACGATGGGTGAGAGCTGGAGGGTGCAGTCACAACGTGTAGTGTGGGGGATTATTAAGCAGAATTAGAGGTGGCTCTTCTTCCCAGGTGGGCCTCAGGTGTTGGAGACTGGCCTGCCTTCTCTCCGCTCTGCTCCAGCAAGCGTCGGTGAGGGACTCGGGACTGTGGTAGACAGCGTGGCCTGAGAAGGAGGGGTCCCGACACCCGGGCATGGGCAGTGTCCTGAGAGAAGGGGGCCGGACCTGCTCCCTGGGGCCAGCACAGAGCGAGGCCGCCGTGTGGGCTCTGTTAACCCCGGCCCCGTGTCCTCCCCCTCCCCCAGATGTGGACGAGTGCCAGGTGCACAACGGCGGCTGCCAGCACCGGTGTGTGAACACCCCAGGCTCCTACTTCTGCGAGTGCAAGCCCGGCTTCCGCCTCCACACGGATGGCAGGACCTGCCTGGGTAAGCAGTCTCCTGGGCCCAGCGCTGCTAACCTCGACCGTCACCCCTCCCTGCCGGGTGTGCCCAGGTTTGGGGGTCCCTGCACTCCTGCACTGATGGGCCCCAGGGGCCTGTCTGCTCAGTGCAGCCACCATTGCAGTGGCTCCATCCTGCCGAGCGTGACATGCCAAGGGGCCCTCGCCGCCCATCGTGGGCCCTTGCCAGCACCACTCCTGTGAGGTCACCGGCGCTCAGGTGGTGAAAGAATGTGTCCTGGGCCTGGGGCTCTACACTGAGGCTGGCCCCTGGGCCCCTGGGCACTGTGACCTGGGCTAAGCACCCTCAGTAGTCACAGCTGAATCTGGCCAGGGTGCCAAGGCCACTTTCCAGGGGACTCCTGCAGTGGGGAGGAGCCCTGGGCTGCTGTCCCCTCCAGGGCCTCTGCGGCAGAAGCTGTGGACGTCCATCTGCAGGGATGCAGGTCTGGCTGTGCCGCCCCAAATGGGGAGACTTGGTGCCTGTTGGGTGCTGGTGGGGGTGCCCTGCCTGGGGCGGGGACAGTGCAGGGTTGCTCTTGGTCTGCAGAGATGGGTTTCCCGGGCTCAGGTCCCCCATCCCAGGCTTGGAGAGCCTGGGGGTGGGGCTGTGGCAGGCGGGGAAGGAGTAACCAAGAGGTAGGGTATTAACCCTCAGTTTCTCTGTGGGATCTTTTTGCTGTGGAGGATGGGCTCAATGGGGGTGCCTGGGGCCCCTGACGGCTGCCCCTGCCAGCACTGTTGGCTCCAAGGAGAGAAGGGGAGTGTGGGTGCCCACTGGGCAGAGGGTAGAGTGTAGAGTCCAGAAATCTGGGTGTGGAGTGGTGCGCGTCCACTGCCCTCACCCCCGACCCTGGCTGCTCTGGACACAAGTATTGTGGGCACGACTGCTGCCCCTCCCTGCTTGCCGCTCTGTCTGGGAGGCTGCGTGGGGGTTGTTCTCTGGGAGCTGGGCCAATGGTCACCCTCCCTGGCCAGGGCTCTTTCCCTGTCTGTGGCAGGGAGCCCCTTCTTTCCACTCTAGAGACCTGGAGCGGGCCCGGGTGGGCTCTGAGCAGCCTCCCTCCTGCACGCCTCACTGCTATGTGGCAGGGCGGCCAGCCAGCCCTGGGGGGCCCTCCCCGGCAGACACGCTCACATGTCCGGGCCGCCACTCAGGGAGCCAGGCCGCTGCCCTGTAAAGTTTCAGCGCTGGAAAGTGGAAACAGATGCAGGAATGTTGTGATGTGCTTCAGGACAAATGCAACGGGGTGCAGCCCGGCTGCTGGTCCCCAGGTCCCCTATATTCTCCCTTCATCTGGGGCAGGTTCTCCTCAGAGAAGGGCATCCCTGGGGGCTGGTCCAGGGTGGGCTGGGCTGGGGCACCCTCCTGTCTCCTGGATCCCCCCGATGGTGGTCTTCACTGAGCTGCCAGAATGGGTAAACAGCACACAAAGGAGAGGGTGCCTGTCAGGGCTTTGGGAGGATTGTGGCAATCTCTAACAGTGGCCTTGAGCTGCTGGCTTCGGGCAGCCCAGGAGGAAAGCCTTGCTCCTGGTTCCCTAGCCCAGCCCAGCCCATCACCTTGCTGGAGCCCTTCCCTGGGAGACACCTGGGCTCGGGGCTCCTGAAGTCTCCGTCTGTGGCGTTTACTTGCATCATCGACGCAAAGGACATGAGTTTGAACAAACTCCAGGAGATGGGGAAGGACAGGGAAGCCTGGTGTGCTGCAATCCCTGGGGTTGCAAAGAGTTGGACACGACTGAGCAACTGAAAAACAGGAACAACACAGGGTCTTCTAAAGATCTGATGCCAGGGCTCCCAGTGTGGTCTGCACAGCCTGGTATGAGGCTGCTGGGACCTTACACCCCCTCTGCCTACCGCCGTCAACTCCATACCCCGAGTCTGCAGCCCCCGGGACCTCAGGAGGTCTGCTGCTCTCTTGGGTGCTTCTGGCCACCCACCTCCTGGCTGCTCCCGCTAGAGGGAGCAGGTGAAATACCCACATTCTGTGACTTCCAATCGCAGTGGACATACACGCCGCGTCCCCTGCACACACTCACTCACACTCACGCACACCTGTGGGCAGACTCCGAGTATCTGGAATTCCTGGGAGTGATGTGGGTTTGTCAGCCCGGGTCTGTTGGGGGCTGCCTTCCCTGTGGGGGGCCTGGGCTTTGCCGAAAAGTTTCCAGAGCAGATAGGGGTCTCCTGGGGACTTTATCCCAGGTAGAGCAGGAAGCAGTTGCTCTAGGAGCACCCTGCCCTTCTCCCTGAAGGGCCCCTTTGGGTTGTGGAGGGACCCTCCCTGGCAGCAGAGCACCTGACCTACGGCCCAGGGATGGATAGGGCAGCCGAGCACCAGATGAGGGGCTCCAGGTGGGGCCTGGTGAAGGGCACTGCCTGGCCCCTGCCAGGCTGGCTGCTGGAAGTCCCTGCTGCTTTGCTGAGAGGTGTGGGCCCTCCCTGCTTCTCCTCCAGGACTCCCAGAGCGCAGGATGTGGGGAGGAGCTGGTGGCCTTGTCTGAGGTTCACAGTGGGGGCACCTTCTGGGCCCAGCCCACCCTAGGGTCTCAGCAGACATTGATGGGAAGATCAGTGTTGGATTGGGCCCCTCCCCAGTTGTCCCCGCCCCCATGCAGGCCAGCTGCATGCGGCCTGCACAGCTGGAGCACAGCTGCCCTGGACCCCCTCCCTGGGTCCTGCTGGGATCCTCTGGGCAAGCGGAGGGGTGCTCTGAGCTCTCCTGGGACTGGCGGGGCAAGCAGGGGACAGGTCCAGGCACCCCTCTCTTCAGCAGCTTGGAATGAGGGTTATGGAAACGCTAGAGAGTGAGAGTAAAGAAGGTTCCCACAGGGATGTGACAGCTCTTCCTCCATACAGAGTGGGAAGGCCCTACATGCTGGGAGCTCTCAGGTTGGTGCCGCATCTTGGCACCCAGAGATCTGGGAAGTCTTCAAAGGTGTTTTTGCTTAAGGGGGGCCTTGAAACAGACAAGGGGAGACTTGAAACCCTCCCTTGTAAAAGGCCCCTTGCAAATAACACACAAAAAGTTTCCATTTTTAACGTGAAGATTTGCAGGAAGGATCTTACCTTCAGCCTCAATGCCCCTGAGTACCTCACGTCTTTGCTGCTCTTGTTCAGCCTGGCCCCAAGAGAAAGAAGCAGAAGCAGCCTGGTGTCCTGGGTGCTCCACCTCCAGGGAGCCCCCTGGGTTTGTCCCTACCCTCGCCCCATCAGGCTCTGGGGTTGGAAGAAGTGGGCAGAGAGAGGCTGAGGGCTGGTCCAGTCTGCTTCTCACCCTTAGGGATGAGGAGCTGGCCCCTGTCCTTCCCCAAACTGTGGGAAATGGAGCTGCAGAGAGCTCCGTTGGGCGGTGAGCCTGGGGGTGCCTGTTTTCTGTGCCATGTTGCAGGGCAGACCCATGGAGACCTGCTCCTGGTCTTTGGGAAACCTTCCTCCTCTGGGCTAGGGTGACTTTTGCCCAGAGGTCCTTTCTGGATCCTGTCCTTGAATGTCCCCCATGGTGAGCAGCACGCGTTTGAGGGGCCATGATGTCACTAGTTCAACGAACAGAAGGGTCCCTGCGACACCCCGGGGCAGCCCCTGGGGAGAGGCAGTTCCCCTCCTCCTTCTCCCCTCGGCCTCAGGCCTTTTGAGTCTTGGATGGACACTGTGGGGAGGATTCTGCTGTCAGCCTGCACCCCTGGTGGTCTGGAGTCAGATGGGCCCCACTGCAAGAGCCCCTGCCGGAGGAAATGGCAACCCACTTCAGCATTCTTGTTTGGAGAGTTCCGTGGACAGAGGACCTGGAAGGCTACAGTCCACGGGGCTGCAAAGAGTTGGGCACCACTGAGCGACTGAGTGCACACAGTGCCCACAGTACGGGGGGGTCTTCCTGCACCCCGCCTGCCTTTGGGGTTCTCCCTCAGGTGTGCCAAGTGGCCTTGGGGCAGATGCTTCCCCAGGCCTGGGTCTCCCTGGTGAGGGGACAGCAAGGGTCTGCACAGGGCCCCACAGCCTACTGTCCCCCGACTCCTTGGCAGGGGGGTTGTCAGGGCCCCTGGAGGCTTCGTTGGGAAAGCCACAGGTAGCAGAGGGGTGAAGACTGCTCGGCTCTTCGGCAGAGCTCATCCCTGCAAACCACAGATGCAGCTCTGGGCACGTTTTCAAGTCACCTCCAGGCCCCAAACAGGCTGCAGTTTCTGAAAGAGAAAGTGCCTTCCCAGCCCCAAGGGGCTGCTGAGTCTGAATGGGGAGCAGGAAGGGCTGCCCTGCCTGAGGCCACCCAGGGAGGTCACCGCTGTGCCCGAGACCAGGCCCTATATCTGCAGGCTGTCAGTGCCCAGGGGGGATGGGAGGGTCACACCCCGACCTGGGGAAGCCAGGGCAGCGGCCGCAGACCCTGGGCTGGATGCAGAGATGCTGTGGGGAAGCAGGGGCAGACTGGGGCCTCAGCAGGTAGGGGGTTAGAATCAGAGAGTTTATGAGGGCAGAACCTAGCGGGGAGCACAGCGTGGGAATGGGGAGAGCTGTGACAGTGCGGATGACCTCGGAACGTGTGCCAGGGGCTGCAGGGCCCGGGTCCTCACCTGCCAGTGCGTGTCCTGAGGTAGGTGGGCATTGGGCAGGGCAGCTGCAGGGCCTGGGTCCGAGCTTTGCTGCTTTCTCTGGCCGGGCCTGGAGAGTGTGGGTGCTGGGCGGTGCACAGTCTGTGTTGTGGGTGCCCATGGGTGGGAGCGGCTGAATCCGTGCTCCAGGGGAACCATGCCCCCCTAGGCAGTGTGGAGGCCCCAACAGAGGATTGGGATGGGGCAGGATGCATAAGGCCAGGCTGTAGGCAAACTGTGAGCTGCCAAGGAGTACTTGGCGGGCCAAGCCCACATGAGTCTCCCCCACTGGCTGAGCCGGCGGGCCACCCCTTTCCGGTCCCGCCATCCTGACCCTGCGGCCAACAGAGGGATTCCTAGAAGGATGGGCTGTACGTGGCTGCTGACCACACGTGGTGTGAGGCTCTTGGGACCTGGAAGCCAAGCCAGTCTGAGGCCAGTTATTACAAACCCACGAAGCTGCCATCCAGCCTGCTCCGATCCACCGGCTGGGGTTGGAGGCTGGAGCAGAGTGGTCTGGTGGGCTTGGCACGCTGCCAACAGGCTTGTCCTAACGCCACCAGACTGCCATGCACAGCCCCTCGAATGACCAGCTTGGGTGGGCCAGCGTACTGGTGTCCCAGAACAGGGCCTTGCCAGCGGAGCTGCCTTGCAGGTCAACTGTGCAGAGCCCTACCTGTACCTCCACGGCGCTCACACACACGTAATGCTGGACTCCAGCATTGGCAAGCCAACCAGCATGGATGGAGCAGATCCTCCTCCCCGTAGGACATCTAGAAGGTCCAGTTTCCTCACAACTGGTTCTGGGCTGGAGCGACCCCTGCTGGCGAAAGACGGAGTTGTAGACTGCACTATTAGAACCCGGGGCTTCCCTGGTGGCTCAGATGGTAAAGAATCAGCTTGCCATGTGGGAGACATGGGTTTGATCCCTTGGTCTCAAAAATCCCTTGGAGGAGGAAATGGCAACTCCAGCATTCTTGCCTGGAGAATCCCATGGATGGAGGAGCCTGGTGGGCTACAGTCCAAAGAGTTGGACACGACTGAATGACTAATGCTTTCAGTTTCTGTTAGAACCTGCGAGTCCCCTGGCTCTGGTGCTTGCAAACTGGGAAGTGGAGGTGCAGTAGTCAGCTCAGGCTGCCCTAACCAATGCACCGACTGGGCGGCTTAGACACGGAAGTTTATCTTCTCGCTGTTCTGGAGGCTGACAGTTCTCACTCATGGTCCCAGCCCATCCAGTGCCTGATGAGAACATTCTCCCTGCTGTCTCCTCATGTGGCCGTGGGGACAGAGACAGAGAGAGACTTTACGTCTTTTCTTTTTCTTTTTTTTTAAGCCCTCCCATATTAGAGAAAGGGAGGTCTTTATGTTAACAAATACTTTTATTTTTTTGGCTGCAACAGTACTGGGGTGGGTTGCCATTTCCTACTCCAGGGGATTTTCCCAATCTTGGGGTCAAACTCAGGTCTCCTGCATTGCAGGGAGATTCTTTACTGTATGAGCCACCAGGGAAGCCAAAAAATATTTTTAGTTTAGTTTAATTTTTCTGGCTGCAAGGCATGTGGGATCTTAGTTCCCTGTTCAGGGATCAAACCCATGTCCCCTGAATTGGATGCCTGGAGTCTTAATCACTGGACCACCAGGGAAGTCCTTATGTCTTTTCTTTAAAGACACAAATTCTTTTGGATCAGGACCCCACCCTTATGGCCTCATTTAACCTGGATTGTTGTCCAGTCACCAAGTCATATCCGGCCAATGGACTGCAGCATGCCAGGCTTCCCTGTCCTTCACTATCTTCCTGAGTTTGCTCAAATTCGTGTCCATTGAGTTGGTGATGCCATCCAACCATCTCATCCTCTGCCACCCCCTTCTCCTGCCCTCAGTCTTTCCCAGCATCAAGGTCTTTTCCAATGAGTTGTCTCTTCGCATCAGGTGGTCAGAGTATTGGAGCTTCAGCTTCAGCATTAGTTCTTCCAATGAATATTCAGAGTTGATTTCCTTTAGGATTGACTGGTTTGATCTCCTTGCAGTCCAAGAATTTTAAGAGTCTTCTCCAGCACCACAATTCATTATTTCACTTCCAAATGTGGTCACATTGATGGTTGAATTTTAGAAGTGCACATGTGAATTGCAGGGGTACACAAACATTGGTCCCCTTAGGGGCTGTGGAACCCCCTCGCTCCTGTGTTCTGACAAACTTGCAGCTTCAGCTCTGAGCCTGATCCATTCAGGCATGGGGCAATGGTATGTGGACTCCATGGCTATGACTCACAGTGACCTGAGGGCCTGGAAGCTTTATCCCCAGCTCTAGGCACTGGGCATGCAGAGGCTGGCCCTCCCCTGAGCTGCACAGCCCAGTGCCTGAGAAAAACTACCTTGCTCAGCTTTCCGGGAATCCTGGGCACAGGATGTGTGAGATGATGATATGGGACTTGGCTCCCTCGTGTGTAGCACAGCTTGGGAAAATCTGGAATGTTAGGACTTGCGCAGCAGAGCCAGAGATGCGGGCTGGTGTCAGGGAGACTTGAGGCTGCATGGGGAGCTGGACATCTCTGTGGCCCCCACCTGCCTGGGATTTCTTCCCCGGTGGGCTCCTGTGGGTCCAGTGCCAGGTTTCCCTTGGGCCCGTCTCGGGTCTCCTGCCACAGCTCTGTGGGACGTCCTTGCAGCCACAGTGTCTGCCCAGCCGTTCCCCTGGCCCGGGCTCTGAGCCCCTCTCTCCGTGTGCCTGCCCGGCGCTGCCAGGAGGGGCTTCTGGTTCCTGTTATGAGCTCTGGGCGGGATGCAGTTGGTGCTGTAAACCCAGACAGGGCCCCAGGAATGGGCCGGCTCAGGCCACGCTTGGAAGCCTCTGGAGTTGATGGCGGTGGGTTAAGCAGAGCTGTCTCGGGGGAGGCAGGCGGGGCCTTGGGGGTCAGCGCAGCATTGGGGGTGGGTGCCTGGGGAGGGGGCCTGGAGGCTGGCAGGGACCGGAGGCATGGCCATCCTGCGTGCCTCCGTCCAACCCGGCTCTCAGGGCTCTGCTGCTCCCCCTCGACACATGGCAGAGGCAGGTATGGCCAGGAGACAGAGCCCGCACTGCCACCCTGGGTGTTCCCCCCACCCCAAGAGCAAGGCTGGCTTGGCCCCGGGGGTACCCTCTGCTCCAGTTTCCCCCCCACACTCCTCGTGGGGAACCAGCAGGATGGTGAGTGCCGTGTTCTGGCTTTTGGGAGCGTACTTGCTTTGAAGGGAGCCTTGTTTTTGCCAGACAGTGTGGGCCTGAATTCTGAGCCCCGAGGCTGTTCTCTTGCTCTGCGTGCAGATGTGGCTGCTCCCAGCTCCACGGCCTCAGTGGTGGGGTGGGTCACGCCTGGCCCCCAGACCCGCTGACAGTGGATGGCCTCTCCAGACTCAGGCCCTGAGGCCCCCCGAAGTCTGTGATGACAACACAGTGGGCAACCGGGGGTGAGTCCCTGCCCCCCGGCGGTCGCAGTGTTTAGTACCAGCACTCAGGCTTGCTCTGGCCCAGGCCCGCTGGGCAGTGATCTGCGCCTCCCCGCGGTCCATTCTTGAAGCTTCACTGCAGAGCTGGGGACCTGTCCCTCCCTAAACACAAGGCCACTACCAGTGACTTGGTGGAGCTACCAGAGGCCGGGTGTCCTCCCTGGCTGCCCAGTTGCTCCCATTGCCCCCTTCCTGGGCACAGCCTCAACGCATCCACCCAGGGCATAGGCACCCACTTGGCTAGCCTGACCCATAAGAGCCTTGCTCTAGGTGGGCCTGAGCGGGAACGCCTGGACCCCTGGCATCCTAGGACTGGGATGGGGGTCCCTGGCTCTGGCCTCACCAAGTGCTGTCTCCACAGCTGCTGAGAGGAGTGGGGTCAGGTGGGGGTGAGGCCCCACCTGGGGTGGGCGGGTGCTGCAGTGGCCCGACAGGAGCTGGCGGCTAGGCCCACAGGCCATGGTGGCTGTCCATGGAGGCCCACGCCTGCCCCTCTGCCCTGGCCTGATGACCGACAGTGGAGTGTTTGGGTCTTCCCCAGTCCCTGCTGGCCTCCTGCCCTTCCAGGGAGCCTCCCAGCCTGCTGGACTCTGAGCCCCGGATGCCCTGACCCTCAGCAGGGCCTGGTATTTTGTGCTCTGTGCCCGGGTGTGGGGGAGGAGCCTCTGCAATGCCTCCCTACACCCAGTCCTGGGGCAGGCTGGGCCAGAGGACGCAGATTCGGATCATGGCCCTGTGTGTCCCTGTGTGGGCTGAGAAACAAAGCCAGGCCTGCAACCTGGGTGGGAGCTGTATTGCCCTCTCAAAGGCCCTGCTTCTGGGACACAGACAGGAAGGAGGGAGGGGCTCAGAGGTGCCAGAAGCTTCCTGCAGGAGGTGCTCCGAGCCTGCCTGGGGTGGAGCCCTTCGGCCGGGCCGTCCTCCTGGGGTGACCTGACTCCTTTCGGGTCCCCAGCCATCAACTCCTGTGCCGTGGGCAATGGTGGCTGCCAGCACAACTGCGTCCAGCTCACAGTGACCCAGCATCACTGCCAATGCCGGCCCAAGTTCCAGCTCCAGGAGGATGGCAGGCGTTGCGTCCGTGAGTGTCCCGGGGGTGGAAGCAGGGAACCAGGGATGGGCCTTCCACTGGGACACCCTGCCCATTCTCCACGCTCCCTCAGACCTGCCCCAGGGATCATGAAGCCCAAGTCCCTCCCTGCTTGGCCACTGGTGCTGCAGAAGAGTCTGGCGGGTCCAGTCCATGTTGTCGCCCTTGGCTGACCTGTGATCACACAGGGGGCTCCTTAGCTGCAGAGAGTGATGGGGCATCATCCAACCCCTCTGGGCCCTGGGGAGAAAGCCCATCAGGCTGTGCTCTGGGATCTCACATCTTTGGGGGCAGAAAGCTCAGGATGGGGGTACCAGGATGAAGAGGAAGGGCATCCTGTGTTGTCTCAGTTCTGAGGCCTTCCCTGGCCTTGGCGTGGGCATGCAAGCCCAAGCCCTGGCCCTCGGGCAGAGGAGACTGGCCAGGCCCTGTCTGGCTCCTTGCCCTGGGGTCCCAGGGCTGTTGGTCACGGAAGGGGGGTCTGCTGATGGAGAAGGTGGAGCAGGCCCAGGAGACCCCTGAGAAGTGGGAATGGGTGGGGGCAGGGCTGGTGCTGAGGGAGTCCCTCCCACCTGCCTAGCCTTCCAGGTCCTGGGGGGTCAGGAGTGAGTGTGGGCCAGCAGTGGGGCAGGGTGGCATGAGTTCACGGGGCTGGGGCTTCGACAAGAGAAGCGGGGGAGCTGGCCATGTGCCTGCTGCCTGAGCAGGGCGGGCCTGGCCGGTGCCCTCTGTCTTCTCTGGAGTCGTCTAGGCATGCCTAGGGCTCCCCTGACCCCTAGTCCATGTCCCAGCCCATCAGGCCAGAGCAGGAGGGGTGAGAGCTCCAGATGGGGGCTCACCAGAGGCCCTGGGGCAGGGACCCCAAACCTGCTGGGTTCTGTACGTTTGCCCTTTGCCCCTGTTCCTCCTGGCCATGACTGCAGGGAGAAACCCATGCGCAGACAGGAACGGCGGCTGCATGCACAGGTGCCGGGTGCTCCGGGGCCTTGCCCACTGCGAGTGCCATGCAGGGTACCAGCTGGCAGCGGACCGCAAGGCCTGCGAAGGTAAGACGCCCTCCCTGAGCCAGGGCCAGTCCAGGTCAGCCGTGCTGGGGTCACCTCCCCGCATCCCCCTTCAGGGGCCTGTGTGTGCGGGGCCAGTTCCGGTGTCGTCACTCTCTGCTGACCTGGGATGATGCAGGGTCATCTCTAGGACTGGGGTTGGGGGTGGGGCAGGGTGGAGGGTGGGAGATCGAGAGGAGGGGTGGGAGCTCAAGAAACTGCTCCCAAAGAGAGTCACGTATCTGCAGGAAGACGGTTCTCAGGATGCCTTTTTAGTTTTAAATATTTCTCTTAGGTGTTAGCTAAGCAGTACCTGTTTGTTAGGGCTTCCCTGGTGGCTCACTGGTAAAGAACTCACCTGCCAAGCAGGAGATGCAGGTTTGATCTCTGGGTTGGGAAGATCCCCTGGAGAAGGAAATTGCAATCTACTCCAGTATTCTTTCCTGGAGAATCCCATGGACAGAGGAGCCTGGAGGGCTACAGTCCATGGGGTCGCCAAGAGTCAGACATAACTTAGTGACTAAACAACAACCTGCTTATTAGAGAAAGGGTTATCACTGTGACCCAAGTGACATCCCTGAACCAGTTTCCAGGTTGTGTCTAGGCTTGTTGGTTAATGGGCACGTAGAGTGCCAGAGTGTGGTGGGCACAGCTTTTTAGGACATGCTCCGACCTCATGGCTGCACGGGCGTCCACTGTGCAGTGTTAGTTACCCCATCTCAGGACTCGGGTGTCCCTGCTCCTCCCTGTTACGCATGGTTCTGAATGAACAGCCTGGGCCTGTCCCCCTGACTCTTGGGATGAGTCTCTGAAGTGATGTGGTGCCTCCAGGGCATGCAGTGATCATTTCCCGAGGCGTCCTGCCTGACAACCATCAGAGAGACAGATCTGTGGGTGCAGAAGCTTGTTGTTCCACGTCACTATCAGGGAAATGTTCTAGGTCTCACTGCCAATGTGATGGGCATGTCCTGGCGTTCCGGATGCAGTGGCTTCAGAGAACCCAGTGGGAAATGAGTCTGAGGGTCAGCTTCATTCCAAGGACTCTCAGGCGGTGGGAATGAGGTGGTCATCAGGGATGCTAGGGTTCGGGTCCTGAGGCCAGTGCCACGTGGCCACAGGGAGGAAGCTGTAGCTTGACCCTGGATGACAGAGTGCACTTTCTCCCACTGGCCCCCCGGAGGCCGGTGCCGAAAGGCCCCTTCGGTGCCCAGCCTGGATGGGGGGAGGCTTGTCAAGAGCAGACATACTCAGGGACCATGGGCACAGAGGCGGAACAGCGCCCACTGCTGCTGGTGGGGCCTGAACCCAGACTTCCAGCCATGCCCGCCTCGCCCTGGGACAGAGCACAGCTCTGCACCTGGAGTGTGTTGTTGAAAGCAAAGATGCTCAGAGGGAAGCAGGAGAGTGCACCGGGGCCCCCTCTTGGCATGGGGTGCCTGGACCCTGACCCCTTGGAGACCACCCTTGGGGGCCCAGCCTTCCAGGTCAGTGGTCCAGAGCGCCCCTCACCCGTGATGTCTCCCATCAGATGTGGATGAATGTGCCACGGGCTTGGCCCAGTGTGCCCACGGCTGCCTCAACACGCGCGGCTCCTTCAAGTGTGTGTGCAACGCGGGCTACGAGCTGGGTGCTGATGGCCGGCAGTGCTACCGTGAGTGGACAGTGGGCGACAGCACCACCCGGCGTGGAGACACCACATGGCTCCCCAGCCCTCCACAACTGTCGGCTCGCTTTGGCTGAGGGGCAGAACTTCCTTGTCAGTCGAGGACGGCGTTGGGCCTGGGGGCTGATTGTGGGTCCTGGGAGGATGGGGGAGGACAGAGGGACCCCAGGAAGACAGGGTTCCAGGATCCACTGGGCCCAGGAGCTCCGTGCAGCCTGTCTCCCAGCAGACTGGCAGCAGCTAGGGTGGGAGGACCACACCAGCTCGGGGTGACCACCCCAGCCCTGGTCCCACATCCCTGGTGGCTCTGGCCGCAGGGATCGAGATGGAGATTGTGAACAGCTGTGAGGCAGACAACGGCGGCTGCTCCCATGGCTGCAGCCACAGCAGTGCGGGCCCCATCTGCACCTGCCCCCGGGGCTACGAGCTGGATGAGGACCAGAGGACGTGTATCGGTGCGAGCCGCCTCCTTCCTGACTGCTGTCCCCCAAGCCAGAGGCTCACTGCTGCCCTGGGGCAGTTCCCGGGTTTGATGCCGTGAATGGGAACCTCCCTCCTTTTGCCCCAAGTCCCGTTCCCTCGGCCCTGGGCAGGGTTGGGTGTGGTACGAGGGGGGCCTGGTGAGAGGCAGCATCACAACCCTGCTGAGCACCCACCTCCCCATGTCCACCTGCAGCTCTGCTCAGCCGCTGGGTCAACATCCACGTGCTGTGGCACGTGAGCATCCCCTCTGCATCGGCAGGGACTTCCCAGCACCTGCCACTCCCTACCCTGCTCCCACAGCAGGCGGGGTGGCCCTGGGCCGCCACCTGGGTCCTGGTGTGTAGTGTGTGCAGGGCCGGGGACGTACCTGGGTGCCTATGTGATTGTGGGCGAGTACATGCAACTCACATGCAGGTGTGCATAGTCGTGTGCAGGTGTGTGTGTGCGTGTGGTTGTATGCAAGTAGTGTGTGCAGGTGTGCATGTGATGTGTAGGTCTGTTTGTGAGGTGTGCATGTGGCTGTGTGCAGGTGTGCACGTGGTGTGTAGGTCTGTTTGTGAGGTGTGCGTGTGGCTGTGTGCAGGTGGTTGTGTGCAGGTGTGCACGTGCTGTGGAGGTGTGTTTGTGAGGTGTGCGTGTGGTTGTATGCAGGTGGTTGTGTGCAGGTGTGCGTATGGTGTGTGTGTTTGTGAGGTGTGTGTGTGGCTGTGTGTGGGTGTGCACATGGTGTGTGGGTGTGTTTGTGAGGCTGGTGTGCACGTGGTGTGTAGGTGTGTTTGTGAGGTGTGTGTGTGGCTGTGTGCAGGTGTGCACATGGTATGTAAGTGTCTTTGTGGGGTGTGCGTGTAGCTGTGTGCAGGTGGTTGTGTGCAGGTAGTTGTGCATGGGTGTGCAGGTAATTGTGTACAGGTGTGCACGTGGTTGTATGCAGGTGGTTGTGCACAGGTGTGCGTGTGGTGTGCAGGTCTGTTTGTGGGGTGTGCGTGTGGCTGTGTGCGGGTCTGTTTGTGAGGTGTGTGTGCGGCTGCGGGCGGCTGTGTGCGGTGTGTGGTGCGGCTGCGTGTGGCTGCGGGCGGCGTGTGCGCGGTGGCGCTGGTGCCAGCCAGGCTGTGGTGTGCGCCCTGCAGACGTCGACGACTGTGCCGCCTCCCCCTGCTGCCAGCAGGTTTGCACCAACAGCCCCGGCGGCTACGAGTGCAGCTGCTACGCCGGCTTCCGGCTCAGCGCGGATGGCTGCGGGTGTGACGGTGAGCGGTGGGTGGCTGGGGCGGCTGAGGAGTGGGCCGTCCTAAGGGTGCCGCCGGGTGGCTCTGGCCTCCGCCCAGCGCTCTGTCTCTGGCTGTTGGTTTAGCACCTGCCGTCTGCAGGCCTGCGGAGGCCTGCCTGTTCCCTCCCCCGTGTGGTCACTGTCTTTCCCTCTGGGCTGGGCCTGCACCCCCGGCTGCCCCAGCCTGGCCTCTCTTGAGCAGGAGGCCAGGAGGATGGCTGTGGCATGGGTGTCACCCAGCAGGCCCCCATCCCATGGGCAGGGGTGGGGCGGGAAGACCGCCCCGAGGCCCCGACCCCTGGAGGACGGGTGCCAGTGTCCCTGGGTTTGCCTGCAGACGTGGACGAGTGTGCCTCCGGCCACGACGGCTGCGAGCACCGCTGCGCCAACCTGGCCGGCTCCTTCCAGTGCTCCTGCGAGGCCGGCTACCGGCTGGACGAGGACCGCAGGAGTTGCACCTGTGAGTCTCCGGCTGGCCCCATGGGACCCCGTCTTCCTGCAGCACTGGGACCCCACTCCCTGCTTCCCAGCTGGATGGACCTCACCTCAGACCAGCCTCCCACTGTGGGATGGTGGGAGGGGCTGGACAGACAGGGGCCCCCAGGCAGGTGTTACTCAGGGGTCCCAGTGGTCCAGCTTCAGCCCCTCCCAGACGAGAGGAGGGATGTCATTCAGGGACTGAGGACCGTGTCCAGAGCAGAGGGCTCTCCTGTCCCCACGCCCTCTCCACGCTCAGGGTCCCTCAGGCTAGCGCGGGAGCCAGGACAGCTGGGGCAGATGTGGCAAGAGTCAGGTTCTCAGGGCCTGGAACCTCCTCCGTCCTGAGAAGTAGGCTCATTCCTGGTGACCAGGATGTGGAGGGGCACAGTGGGGTCTGTAGGTGGGGGTCCCTGGTGGCACCGAGGGGCAGGGGAGTCCAGTCCTGAGGAGGACAGGTGAGTGGCAGGGGCTCAGGGGCCTTCGTGCTCTACCCAGCCCTGGAGCTGCCCGAGCTGGTCCTGGACGGCCACCTGCCCCTCGGACGGCCCCCCCTGCACGTCGCGGTGCTCCAGGACGAGCTGCCCCACCTCTTCCAAGACGACTACGTTGGGGCTGAGGAGGAAGAGGCCGAGGCGCGGGGCGAACACACACTGCAGGAAAAGTTTGGTGAGAGGTGGGCCCGTCCCAGGGCTTCCGTGCCAGCAACCCTGGGCCTGGCTGCTGCCCAACCTATGGTCTTGGGCATGAGGAAGTCTTCCTGTGAGCGCCTCGTTTGACCAAGGCTCAGAGAGGCCAAGAGACTTGCTCAGTCTGCCCAGTGTGTCCGGGGCTGAGCCTGGCTGCCCACTTAGGGCCCTTTCTGGCCCCTGTGTGGCTCCCTTGCCTCCGTTCACCCGCATGGGGCCTGCATGGCCCAAGGATGCCCTGTGTCCCCTTCTCTGGGTGGGGTCCAGGGCCAGGGACCAGGCTCCGAGGACCCTCTCTCGATCCGTCCCCCAGTCTGCCTGGACGACACCTTTGGCCCAGACTGCAGCTTGACCTGCGACGACTGCAGGAATGGGGGAAGCTGCCTCCCCAGCCTGGACGGCTGTGACTGCCCCGACGGCTGGACTGGGCTTGTCTGCAATGAGAGTGAGGCTGCTGTGGGGGCGGGGCCGCGTGGGGGACAGGGCCCAGGAGCCCCAGGACCTGCATGGCATGGACAGTCCACTCCTCCTACCATCCTGGGCAGGGGCTTCCTGGTCCTTCCGTTCACTCATTCCTTCAGGGTCTCCCAGCTGCCTGCTGCACACCAGGTTCTCTTCTAGGTGCTGTGAGACCCTGGGGGCTCGCAGAGCCTGGTATCTGCCCCTTACCGATGCCACGGTCGATGAGGGTCCAGCCACGAGCAAGCCAACAATTAACTGAGACAGAAAGGGGTCTGATGAAGAGCAGGGGGTGGGCAGGCCAGTCATACTGGAGTCTCCGGGGGGACAGGTGACTTCCCCAGGCCACACAGCAAGTGGGCAGCTGAAGCACACTTGAACACTGCTCTCTCCCACCCTCCGTCCAGGGCGTGTCCACTCCCTGCCCAGCGACCCCTTAGTCTCAGAGGCCGTAGTGACTGAAAGTGCTGGCTGAGAAGGTGGACCTGTTGGAGTTCAGAGGGAGAGGATGCAGGATTGATGAGTGATGTCTGCCGTAGTTGTGGGCGGGGCCCCGGGGCACAAGTGCCATTGGGTGCTACTCTGGGAAGTTGCTCCTGAACTGGAGACGTGACCCCCAGGAGGGTGTCTGTATCTCTGGAGGGGCTTCTGAGAGCAGGGTCCTTTTGCGGGCCGACAATGCTGAGCTCCTCTGTCCCCCTTGCAGCTTGTCCTCCGGACACCTTCGGGAAGAACTGCAGCTTCTCCTGCAGCTGTCAGAACGGCGGGACCTGTGACCCTGTGACGGGGGCCTGCCGCTGCCCCCCAGGGGTCAGTGGAGCCCACTGTGAGGACGGTGGGTGAAGCCCCTCTTTGACCTCTGGGTTCATCCTTGGGGTGGAGGTGAGGGGCCGGCACCACCTCTTGGCTTCTAGTCCCCTTTCTTCTGCAGGGGTGGGGAAAGTGATGGTATGGTACAGAGGAAGCCCCTTAGTGCAAGAAGCACTGAGTTGTTATCGTTGGCTATTCTCACAGGGCCTGACTATCGCAGGTGGTGAGGACTTGTGGGAAGAATAGCACTTTTATAACTGGGTCCCCTGAGAAGTAGTGAACTCCCTGTTCCTGGAAGCATTCAACTAGAGCTACATTATGGCTGGGTGGGGTTTGCAGAAGGGAGCATGCCTGGGCTGTGGCTTCTTGGGATGATGCTAACATCCTTTCTAACTCTGAAGTTGCAACATTTTTGGAGGAACTGGAGTTGGATGGAGGAGCCTGGTAGGCTGCAGTCCATGGGGTCACTAAGGGTCGGACATGACTGAGCGACTTCACTTTCACTTTTCACTTTCACATATTGGAGAAGGAAATGGCAACCCACTCCAGTGTTCTTGCCTGGAGAGTCCCAGGGATGGGGGAGCCTGGTGGGCTTCTGTCTATGGAGTCACACAGAGTCGGACACGACTGAAGTGACTTAGCAGCAGCAGCAGTCCACAGAAGTTTCCCAGGTGTCTGATGCTTCATTTTAAAGTCTTCAGACCTTTACATTTCTGCTATTTTTGCTGGCAAGTATAGCTAGTATATCAAGGACGTCCTGTCTTAGCAGTGATGGCAACAATTGGTGGACCGTTGCCAGTGCCTGGGTGGCCTGTGTGGGGTGGCAGGGCAGGTCTTTCTGCTTCCCCCCTCTGGTCACCTTCTCAGCTCAGTCAGCACGCCTGTGTTTCTTTTCCTGCGATCTGCCCTCCCTACTCTGAATGAGAGCTGAGAGCACACTGCCTGTTGGAAGCTGTGTGTGTGTGGCTGTTGTTCAGTTGCTAAGTTGTGTCCGACTTGTGACCCTGTGGACTGCAGCACACCAGGCTCCTCTGGCCTTCACTATCTCCCAGAGTTTGCTCAAACTCATGTCCGTCGAGTAAGGCCATCCAGCCATCTCATCCTCTGCACCCTTTCTCCTCCTGCTCTCAGTCTTTCCCATCATGAGAATCTTTTCCAGTGAGTCGGCTCCTCGCTTCAGGCGGCCAAAGTATTGGAGCTTCAGCTTCAGCATCAGTGCTTCCACTGAATATTCGGGGTTGATTTCCCTTAGGCTTGACTGGTTTGATCTTCTTGCTGTCCAAGGGATTCTCAAGGGTCTTCTTTAACTGCACAGTTTGAAAGCATCAGTTCCTTGGTGTTCAGCCTTCTTCATGGTCCAAATCTCACATCCATGCATGACTACTGGAAAAACCATAGTTTTGACTATATGGACCTTTGTCAGCAAAGTGACGTCTCTGCTTTTTAATAATGTGCATCTAGGTTGGTCATACCTTTCCTTCCAAGGAGCAAGCGTCTTCTAAATTCATGTGTATGTGATGGGTCCTAAACGGACCCACAGGATTCCTGGCAGATAAAGGGCCCGCATCTTAGTACTTCCCTTGGTGACTTCCCAGAGACTAGCTCTCAGTCGGGGTCCTGTGGGTAAAGTGCACCTGTGCGGGTGAGCTGGAGAAGGTTCGTCCCAGCTCTCAGGGACCCCTCTACGAGTTTCCTAGACCAGGATGCTGTCGGTGCCAGTCAGATGGAGAGAATGGGCTCTCGGAATCACTCTTGCATGTGGTGAAGATGTGATGGTCTCCGGTCTGGCCACCGTCCTGGGCTACAGACCCCGGGGGCACAGGCCCGCAGTGGCAGACGGCCACATTTATGGGGCTCACCTCATCCTGCCCTGCCCCCGGATGCCCTCGCCAGCTCCCAGGGACCCTTTCTGTCTGGGGTTCAGGGTCCTTGGGCTCCTGTGGCCCTGAAGCCCTATGGCTGTACCCTGGTGGCCCAGGCCTCTCCAGGCTCCTGTACTGGGTGCTAATGCCTCCCCGCCATAGAGCATCTCCTTGGGTGGGAGGCCATGTCTGGGTGGGCAGTCAAGAGGCTCCCCCTTTCCCCAGGCTGCCCCAAAGGCTTCTATGGCAAGCACTGCCGTAAGAAGTGCCACTGTGCCAACCGGGGCCGCTGCCACCGCCTCTATGGGGCCTGCCTCTGCGACCCAGGGCTCTACGGCCGCTTCTGCCACCTGGGTGAGTCCCACTGACCGCTGGGCGCCTGGTTCTGAGGCGGGGCGGGGCCTCAGAGTGGGCTGGGTTCTTCCTGCCTGGGTCCAGCTTGTGTTTGACCATCAGTCTTCACAGATGAGGGCACGGGGGCTCAGCAAGGTCCCCGGCTGGGGTGAGGGGCCTGCGGACTCAAAGTCCTTTGGACTATGTTAGCTGCCAGGGCATCCGGGTGGGCGGCACTTGCCCCAGTCAGGCTGGTGGGTGGCCTGCAGGCTTGGGCAGGGGCAGCCCCACCCCCGCCGGAAGCTCCAGGGCACAGAGCTTGTCTTGGCTTTTGGAGTTTCCTGGGAGCAAGTCCTGAGCCCCCGGTGGGGTTGTGCCCCCTCCCTGGGTCCACAGACCCCCAGGATGGTGCAGGGAGAGGTGGTGGGCTGCTGGAGAAAAGCCAGCAGGCCTCACCCCAGCAGCTCTTGTAAGAGAATTGTTCAGAGGGAGGCAGTGAGGGTCCTAGGCGTTCCCTGGCCGGGAAGTGCCTCTCTGTGAGCCTGTTTCTTGTCTGCAAAGTGGGCAGTGTGCCTGGTGATCTGGGCACCAGCGACTCTGTGTGGGGTCCCAGATACAACTCAGTGGATGGGGCTGGAAATCTGGGCTGTTGTGGGCGCTGGTAGTGGGCAGGCCCCTCTCACAGTGAGTTCTGGGGTGTAGCCTGCCCGCCGTGGGCCTTTGGGCCGGGCTGCTCGGAGGAGTGCAAGTGTGAACAGCAGAACACACGTGCGTGCGATAAGAGGGATGGCAGCTGTGCCTGCAAGGCGGGCTTCGAGGGCGAGCGGTGCCAGGACGGTGAGTACAGGGCCCGGGGGAGGAGGAGGGCCCCAGGGGAGCGGGACAGGCCCCAGGGGAGGGGGGACAGGCCCCAGGGGAGGGGCAGGGCCCTGGGAACCTTGCAGACGCCTCTCCCCTCTTCTCCGCAGGGTGCCAGCCGGGCTTCTTTGGGCCAGGGTGCAGGCAGGAGTGCACCTGCATCCCGGGCGTGGCCTGCGACCCTGTCAGTGGCGAGTGTGGGAAGCAGTGTCCCGCTGGCTACCACGGGGAGGACTGCAGCCAAGGTGAGCGGCCCCAGTGCCCAGGCGGGGTGCAGGCTCTCTGGCCGTGCAGGGCGCCAGGCACCAGAAGTGCTGGAGCTGGGTACTGGTTCAGCCCCAAAGACTGGCTCTGGCAGCACCTTGACTGCTGTGTCCCCACCCTGGTCATGCAGTGGTGACTCAGCCACAGGTCTGCCTGTGCCTGTGCACCCAAGAGGGCAGGAGCTCATGTGTGTGTGTGCACACGTGTGTGCACTTTGTGTGTGTGTGTGTGTGTGTGTGTGCATGTGCAGGGCGGCCTGGAAGGGTTGGTACCGCTCCCAGGTCGTCCCCTCCCTTGCTCGTTCACTCCCTCCATCACAGGACAGACTGAGCGCGCTTTGTGCTGGAAGCTGGCCGGGGGCTCCTCCCTGGTGGGTCTGAGCAGGCAGGACACATGCGGTTGCTCCCTGGGGTGGTGTCTTGAGAGGCCTGGGCTGGAGGTGCTGCCGGTGTGGGGTGTGGGTGATGACTGTGGGCCCTCCGCGTGGATGCCGAGGCTGGGACAGCGTGAATGGGAGCCGAGCAGGGAGAGGCTGGAGGCAGGAAGTTGTCGTTTATATGGGGGAGCCCTTGCTGTGAGCATCAGCACTGCCGTGGCTGCCAATGGAGTGTGGGCAGGTCGGGACCTCCCTCAGCGCAGGGCACACAGTCCTCACCCGTCAGCCAGGGCAGGTGGGAGTGGAGAGGGGGCCTGCAGTGTGACTCATGTGACTCCCACTGGAGGCAGTGGTCCGAGTCCGCCTCAGGGACAAGTAGGGCCTGGGGGCCACTGCCCGCCCCGAGCTGAGGCACCAGTCTCCCCCTGCACCTGGGCCCGGACCCTCCCTCTCAGCGGTGGTCCTGGAGACCCCCAGGATGATCTGGGCTGTCAGATTTCCTCGGTGCAGGAGGGCTGTGTGTAGGGCTTAGAACCCAGCTTGGAAACCAAGTATCCCCACAAGCCCAAGCTACACTCTGGCGGGCTCTGTGTTCTCAAGAGCCTTCAGGAGCTAGGCATGCTGGCCATCCGTGAGCCAGTGTGGGAGCTGGCGGACCTCGCCTCCCTGATGTGGGCTCAGGCTCTGTGGCTCCCCTGACTCCTCTCTGTGCCCACCCCTTCCTCCACTCCTGCCCTCCCAGGCAGCCTGAGTGCTGAGACTTGAAGGGCCTTCACCCCCATCCTGCCCTGCTGGTCTTCTTTGTTTTCTTTTCCCTTTTTTCTTCAAAAGTATCAGGGCCCCAGGGATGGGTGGCGGGACATGACACACATCTTTAAGGCAGTGATGGGCTCCCCGCTGTTGTCAGGTCTGGAAAGCATCAGTGCCCCAAACACGTGTCTGCCCGTCAGTGGAGCGGGGAACCCCAGATGGCAGGACAGCTCCATGTGCCCTGCTGGGCCTCCCTGCCCTGGTCCACGCTGCCTGGGTGCTTGCATGTGCACCCAGCGTGTGTGCGGCCTGCGGTCCTGTGGGCGAGCAGGTGCCCGTAGGTGTGGGCCCTCAGGGCAAGGGTTCAAGGGGCGTGTCCTTTGTTCAGAGCCCATCCCGGGGCTGGAGAGACCCCAGGCCTGGGACCCCATGCCATTCCTGCTGACATCTCCCCCTACTCAGGCAGGGCTCATCCTCAATTCTCAGTCCCGCTGAGTGTTGTGGTGGGAAAGAGGGGTTGTCTGATTCTTTGGTGTGGAGCGTGGCCTCCAGCCTGCCCACTCCAGGTGTCCAGCTGGCCTTCCAGGACCCGGAACTTTCCTTACAGCAGCATTGCAGTGGCCACATGGTGCTGGGGCCGGCAGGGCCTTCTCACCATCCAGGTTACCACCCTAGTCAAGCACGTATAGGGGGGGACAGGGGACCCTGCCAGGCCACTGGAGCCACCACTGCAGCCCATGTGGGTGGGGTGAGGCTCCGTGATCCCTTTGTTCTTTTCTGAAGCTCTGCTTTGGGCCCAGAGTTGCTAGCCCCTCCTTCCCAGGATTTTCTCACTCCTGAACACACAGTGACCACATGGGGTCCCCAGGGTGGACCACAGTGGGAGGAAGGAAGGCAGAGCAGGCCTGCCACTGCTCTCCGGGGACCTGGCTCACCCCCTCATAGGCCCTGCCATCTGCGGCCTCCATGCCGCCCCTCACCACTGCTCCCCTGCGTGGGTCTTTCCCTGCCCAGTGTCCCCGTCTCCTGTCCACTCCTGTGACTGCCCTCATCACCCTGGGGACCCGGGCTGTGTCCAGCAGCCCTGTGGGGCAGGTGCAGGGGGAAGGCGGGGAGGGCAGGTGCAGGGGGGAAGGCGGGGAGGGCAGGTGCAGGGGGGAAGGAGGGGAGGGCAGGTGCAGGGGGTAGCAGGTGGGGGGGCAGATGAGGGGGGACAGGTGTGGGGGGATAGGTGCCGGGGGGCAGGTGAGGGGGGACAGGCTCCAGGGAGGCAGGTGGGGGGAGCAGGTGCGGGGTGGGTGGAGGTCAGGGGAGGAGGGCCACTCTGCGTGGGGGCCCTGAGGCTTTCCGCTCCCCGCCCCTAGAGTGCCTGGCGGGGACGTTCGGCCAGAACTGCTCAGGCTCCTGCTCCTGTGGCGGCGCCCCCTGCGACCGGGTCACAGGGCAGTGTCTGTGCCCGCCGGGGAGGACCGGGGATGGCTGTGGGGCAGGTGAGTAGCGGCTGTGGCCCGGGGTCCCCTCAGCTCCCTGTGCTGCACAGCGCTGGCCGCGTTTGCAGACCCCAGCCCTGGAGCCCTGCAGACCCCAGGCCCGTCTGCAGCAGCTACGAGAGCTCACACCACCAGCCTTGGGTCTGGACGTGGGCGTCTGTGGCTGCCCCGTGGCCGAGCCCGCAGAGGGGACACTGGGAACCGTCAGGCACAGGGACAGCTTGGCCAGCGGTCCCCGTCCTCCCCAGCCTGTGGCGGGTCCTCTAAGCTCCTGTTCACTGCATGTGGGTCTCTCGGTCCTTCTGGGGGCCCCGCTTTTGCTTGTTGAGCGTCCTGGGGAAGGGAGTCTCCCTCCCCCTGGGGTGAATGCCCTGAAGTCTACAGCCTGTGAGTGGACTAGGTGCTCCCATGACCTGTCCCCCTCCCTCCTCTGGGATGGCTCAGTTGGGAAGAGAAATCCCTGCTCCCCAGTGGGCCCAGTAAGGCTTGGGGAGACTGACTACCTCTGTGTGTGTGTGTGTGGGGGGGTGCTAGCTTGTCCCGAGGGCCGCTGGGGTCTTGGCTGCCAGGAGATCTGCCCGCCGTGTGAGCACGGTGCCTCCTGTGTGCCGGAGACTGGAGACTGCTTGTGCCGTCCCGGCTTCACGGGCAGCCGCTGCCAGGATGGTGAGTGCCCGCTGCCCCCACCTCAGCCCTGCCCACAACTCCGGCTGGCCCCATGTCCAGCCCCAGCTATGCTCAGCCTGTCTCTGCCCGCAGCCTGTCCCGCTGGCTGGTTTGGGCCTGGCTGCCAGATGCGGTGCTCCTGTGCCAACGATGGGCTCTGCCACCCGGTGACCGGCCGGTGCAGCTGCGCCCCTGGGTGGACCGGCCTCAGCTGCCAGAGAGGTAAGCGGCCTGGTGTGCAGGCCTCCCTCCCCGCCCCTGATCCGGCTGTGGTCACCTGCGCAGGGTGACCAGCCTTTGTTGCTCTGTTGAAGTCTGTGACAGCGGCCACTGGGGACCCGACTGCAGCTACGCCTGCAACTGCAGTGCAGGCCATGGGGGCTGCGACGCCGTCAGCGGCCTGTGTGTATGTGAAGCCGGCTATGTGGGCCCGCGGTGTGAGCAGCGTGAGTCCTGGCCTGGCCGGCACACACGTGTGCACACATCCATACACACACATGTGCAAGTGTCAGGGGGACCCAGCCCTGCTCCCCGTCCCCAGACAAGCAGGGAGTCTCCTCGTCTAAGCCTACCCCAACCTCCCCCATCTGGCCCCCCTGCCACCCACTACCTTCCTACCTGCCTGAGCTCAAGAGAAGGCCCACGTGGAGCAAAGGCAGCGAGAGATGGGGTCAGTCGCACACCAGGGGGCACTTGCCACCTGTGAGATGGGAGGAAAGTGTCTGCTAAGGACTAAGGGCCCTGCACTTCAGTGTCAACCCCGACCCGGGCCGGGCCAGTGGGTGTGGGTGAACTGGGGGCTTGGTTCCTGGCTGGGAGGGATGCAGAGGTCTTGGGGAAGGGAGGGGCTTCTCCTGCCGCACGGCCCAGGCCCTGGGCAGGCTCACTGTACCCCCAGCTGAGATCCCAGTGTCTCAGGGTGTCCCCAGGGCTACTTCGGGCCGGGCTGTGGGCGGCGGTGCCAGTGCGAGCATGGGGCAGCCTGTGACCATGTCAGCGGGGCCTGCACCTGCCCTGCCGGCTGGAGGGGCACCTTCTGTGAGCGAGGTGAGCCAGGGTGCGGGCCAGAGGGGTGTGGGAGGGGTGCCTGGCGTGCGGGCAGGTCTCGTAACCCCAGCGGTCTCCTATCTCCGCCCCACCTGCAGCCTGCCCAGCCGGCTTCTTCGGAGTGGACTGTGGCCGTGCCTGTGACTGCAGTGCTGGAGTCCCCTGTGATCCTGTGAGCGGCTCCTGCCTCTGTCCTGCCGGCCGTCAGGGCCCCCGCTGTGCCCAGAGTGCGTGAGGCCCCCATCAGCCCTGGGCGCTGCCCGTTAGTGTTAGGGTCCGTCCTTGTGTGTGGCCACCAGGTCAGAAGGAGGGGCGCTAGAGCTCAGCAGCCTGGGACCATCTGCTGCAGCCCCTCCTGGGGTCCGTCCCCCCAAACCCCTGACCCCTGATTCTCCTGCAGCCTGCCTAGCCCACACGTTCGGCCACAACTGCAGCCAGGCCTGCTCCTGCTTTAATGGGGCCTCCTGTGACCCTGTCCACGGGCAGTGCCGCTGTGGCCCTGGCTGGACGGGGCCCACCTGCCTGCAGGGTAAGCTCTGACCAGGAGTCTGGAGCCAGCTGTCATGCTTGTCCCTTCCTGGGCCGTGCAGGGTGACATGGGTGGGACTTGAGGGGGATCTAAGTCTCTCTGGGTAGGGAGAGCGGGAGTCCATCTCCCTGCTATGAGGCACCTGGGGAGGGAGGGAGACCTTAGGACTCCTAAGGGACCACACCCTTCAGTGCTGAGCCCCTAAAGACTGGGCCGGTGGGCCCAGGGAGCCCTGGGGCAGCTCGTCCTAGAGGCAGCCCCAGTTCCTGCCCCTCAAATTTGGTATTGGGCTTTGGGACGAGCCTGCAGGTCTGGTGGGCTGGCCCTCCGGGGGTTCAGGCCTCTGGCCTGGCTGGCAGGGAAACCACAGGTTGCTTCTCTCTCTGGCCTCAGCCTGCCCAGAGGGTCTCTATGGTGAGGACTGTCAGCACTCCTGCCTGTGCCGGAATGGGGCCACCTGTGACCCAGTCTCAGGTCACTGTACCTGCCCAGAGGGCTGGGCCGGCCTGGCCTGTGAGAAGGGTGAGTGTTGGGCCAGTGGAGGAGGGGCCCTGGGTGTCTGGGGGGACCCAAGGCCACTGCCCTGGTCCCCTCCCTCTGAGGTCCAAGACGGCTGCCTGGTGTTGAAGGGCAGGGCCCTGGGTGTGGCCTGTGGTGTCACCACCCCCAGGCGCCTCTCCTTCCCAAGGACACGGCATCCGAGGCTCTGGGTGCAGGAAGCATGGGCAGGGCAGGTGTCCTGGGCCCCCAGGCGTCACCTGCCCCATCTCTGCAGAGTGCCTCCCGGGGGTCTTTGAAGCTGGCTGCCTGCACAGCTGTGGGTGCCTCAATGGCGGTCTCTGTGATCCACACACTGGCCACTGCCTCTGCCCAGCCGGCTGGACCGGGGACAAGTGCCAGAGCCGTGAGTGGGCGGTTTGGGGGCCCATGGGGGAGGCCAGGAGGCCCCTCGGACCCCTCCATGGTGGCCTCTGTCATGCCGGAGTGTAGGGCCTCAGCAGGGTGGGCAGTGGGTAGGAGGGGGCAGGGCTGCAGTCTGAGCTCCCTGGGCCTGCTGCCTCTGTCCGGGGAGCCGCCCTGAGATGGACTCAACCCGCCCGCCTCTTTCCCCACAGGCTGTCCCGAGGGCGCCTTTGGGGTCCGCTGTGAGGAGCGCTGCACCTGCCGGTGGGGGGCCGCCTGCCACCCTGTCACCGGGGCCTGCCTCTGCCCCCCGGGGTGGAGGGGCTCGCGGTGTGAGAACGGTGAGCCCCCAGCTCTGCTGGCGCCCAGGGTGGGGGCGGGTCCTTCACACGGTGACCCCTCAGGCCCCCGCACCCACACCCAAGGGCTCCCTACCACCTCCGCTCGTGCCTCCCCTCAGCTTGCCCACCCGGCTGGTTTGGAGAAGCCTGTGCCCAGCGCTGCCAGTGCCCCCCGGGTGCCGCCTGCCACCATGTCACTGGGGAGTGTCACTGTCCCCCGGGCTTCACGGGACCCAGCTGTGAGCAAGGTGGGTGCCGGACGTGGGCAGGCCTGGGGGCAGTTCAGGTCATATGCGCTCCTAGGCTGGGCCCCAGAGCTCTGCCCCCAGGAGGGGGCCTGGGGTGAGGGAGGGTGCCTTCTCCCGGGCTGGGCCAGGACTGACCCCTGCTGCCTCCCTCAGCTTGCCCAACTGGCACCTTTGGGGAGCGCTGTGGGCAGCAATGCCACTGCCCCGGCGAGAACCAGGCCTGCCACCCCGCCTCGGGGGCCTGCATGTGTGCCCCCGGCTACCACGGCGCCGGCTGCCAGCAACGTGAGTGCTGCCCTGCTGCCCACCAGGCCGCAGGAGTGATGGTGGGGAAGGGGGAGGGCCTTTGGGAGCCCCCCACCTCTGGCAGCTGGCCCCTTCCCCTGCAGGGTGCCCCCCAGGGCGGTTCGGGCCTGGCTGTGAGCTGCTGTGTGGGTGTCTCAATGGAGGCTCCTGTGATGCGGTCACCGGGGCCTGCCGCTGCCCCGCCGGATTCCTTGGGACCGACTGCGGCCTCGGTAAGTGGCTCGGGTGTCTTCTCCCTGCACCTTGACAGGCAGGGCCCCGCCATCCGGCCTGCAGGGCAGACAGCCCCTGGCCGTGCCACTCCTTGGGTCCCTTGCTGGGACCGGCCACAGACCAGGCTAAGCTGGGGGGATTGGTGTGGCCAGAACGTCTCCTCGGCTTGCTCTGCCTGGCCGTGTGCTGTGCCCCCGACCTGGGCTGTGTCCACCAGGAGCCCCGCAGAAGCCCGCTGGCATCCTGCCAAGAGAAGGGCCTCTCCCTGAATCATGTGGGGACTTTCTGACGGTCTGGGGCTGGGGCTGGCGGAGGTGGGTGGGGGCACCGTGAGTCACTCCCTGTAGCATGCGCCCAGCCCACCGCAGAGCCTGCAGCCGAGGGAGACAGCAGGGCAGGCAGGGGGCTCAGTGGCAGGCGGCCCCGCCCTGTCTGCCCAGACAGAGTCTCCCCACCCAGCCTGTCCTGGTTCAGTCCCACCCCGTCCGGGCTGACACAGCAGAGGCAGGGGACCCAGCCAGGAGTGGCCACCCTCCATTTTCTCCCCGGCAGCCTGTCCGCATGGCCAGTTTGGCCCTGACTGTGCCCACGTGTGCGGGTGTGGGCAGGGGGCGGCCTGTGACCCCGTGACCGGCAGCTGCTCCTGCCCGCCTGGGAGGTCCGGCGTCCACTGCGAGCACGGTGAGAGCCCACTTGGCTGCTGCCTCAGGCACTTGGCATTCCTCACTACGTTAGCCACGGGGGCGGGGGGGCATTGGTGATAGAGTGAAGCTGTGGGGTCAGAGGAGAGCTGGGTCCCTTCTGTTAATCCTCGAGGCGCCCTGAGGATATAAGTGAGGGCTTGCTCATATGGACCGCACTGCCCACTTGGGTCATCCGATAGCACCCCATTTCTTGCCTTGACCCATGACCCCAGGACTCAGGCCATCAGTTGACCTCTCCAGTTCCCTGTGGCCAGCGGGGGATGAATAACTTCTGTCCCAGAGCCAGCCCCCACCCCCAGCAGGAGGGGTCAGGCGACTGCTCCGTCTTGAGGATGGAGCCAGCCTCTTGGCTCTGTCCTTCTGGAACGGGGTCCTGCTGGCCCTTCCTCCTGGGCCCAGCAGCTGGGAACCCATGAAGAGGGAGGCCTGGAGCACAGGTGATGGTGGGGCAACCGGAGTGGCCCCTGGGACCGTCGTGGGGTTCATGCTCATGATGGTAAGCAGGTCCTCAGGCCGTGCCCACACTGCTTGGTCTGACCCCACACCCTGGTAGGTCTGAGCCCTCTGCCCGCTCTGGTCCTCTTCGAGGGGGTGGTCACACTCCCCCAGGTCCTGAGTCCTGACTCCAGCCAGGCCACTCCTCACCTCCAGGGTAGAACAGCAGCTGGGGGTCAGAGTCTGAAAGCACACCTAGAGTGTGGGGCTGCCCCGCCTCTGAACCTGGAGGATACCTCCTCCCCAGGACGACTTCCCTGACCCCCTCTGGCCTGCTGGACAGGCTCTCCCATCCCCTGGAGGGCTCTGGTCCCTTTCCTCCTGTGTTACTCTCAGCACTGGCTCAGTTCTGGCCTCTGAGGAAGATGGATGAACTGGCAGGATGTGAATGGTGCTGCTTCCTGGCATGTGTGTGCCCAGGGGGCGGGGTGGGTGGGCGGGAAGTATTTGTTGAATGACTGTCGGATCACATGGGAGTGTCCTGGAGCGTGTCTCGCTCTGGACCAGAGCTCTGAGCAGGCCTGCTTCATCCCTAGGCTGTCCCCAGAATCGGTTTGGTGTGAACTGTGAGCATGCGTGCTCCTGCAGGAATGGGGGCCTGTGTCACGCCACCAATGGCAGCTGCTCCTGCGGCCTGGGCTGGACGGGGCCGCACTGTGAGCTGGGTGAGTCCGGACCAGCCTGGGGGCGGCGGCGTGTGTGAGCTGGAGGGTCGCCACCCGTAGCGGCTGAGGCCGTGCCTGGTGTGGCGGGGGGCTAGGTGTCGGGGAGGAGGGCCATAGCTTAGGGGCGATTGTGGGAAGGCACCAGGCTGCCAGAGGGCTGGGCGAGGCTTCCAGGGTCACCTGGATGAGGCTGGTGCCCCTGCTGTCCTGCGGCAGGAGGCTGACCCCCCGGCCCCTCCCCAGCCTGCCCTGCTGGGCGCTACGGTGCCGCCTGCAGCCTTGAGTGCTCCTGCCACAACCACGGGGCCTGTGAGCCCACGTCGGGGGCCTGCCGCTGCGGCCCCGGCTTCTACGGCCAGGCCTGCGAGCACTGTGAGTTGTGGGGTCGGGCCACCGCACCCCTGGGCGTGCACTCTTCTGTTTTCCGCATCACTCCTTGTGGCAGCCCGATGCGATGAGGACCTGACCCAGCTTCGGGGCGGAAGGCCATAAGGGGCAGGCACCGGGCCTGGGTGGGAGGAAGTGGGTGCCAGCCCCAAGCCCGTCCTTTGCTCTCTCTGGGCAAACTGAGTCAGGGGCTCTGACCTGGGTCTCCCTCAGCCTGTCCCCCCGGCTTCCATGGGGCTGGCTGCCAGCAGATGTGCCAGTGTCAGCATGGCGCCCCCTGCAACCCCGTCAGTGGCCGGTGCCTCTGCCCTGCCGGCCTCCACGGCCAGTTCTGCGAGCGGGGTGAGTGTCCGTGCCCCCATTCACTCCCACCCAGTCCCCCTGCTCTGGGCTTAGGACAGAGGATGCTGAGCCAGTGCCCCTTCCAGGGTGTGAGCCGGGCTTGTTCGGAGAGGGCTGTAGCCAGCAGTGTGACTGCGAGCTTGGGGTGCCCTGTGACGCCGTCACCGGCCGCTGCCTGTGCCCCCCTGGGCGCATGGGGACCACCTGTGACCTGGGTGAGTCAGGGGTACTGCTCAGTGGGGGCAGGGGTGGGGTCTCTGTTGGTGGAATCGACTGTGTTTCTGGAGCCCACCTGTGTCACGTCCTGGCCTGGGCACCGTGTCCTCCTGCCTGGTCCCTCTGCTGGCGCAGTGGCTCACGGGGGTCCCAGCACCAGGGTTCCTGCTCGGGGTTGTCGAGGCCCATCCTGCCTTACAGCCTCTACCTGAGTCTCTGGAGGGGCATCTCCCTGGAGTGGAGGGCCTTGGTCCTGCAAGGGGCCCTCGGTGAGGTGGGAAGGAAACCTCCCAGATGGGCCAGCTGGCCTGTGCAGGCTCCGTGTCTCCTCCTCAGGGCTCTTGGCCTTCTTGCCCCTAGGGAGCCTCCCTGACCACCAGCTCCCCTTTGCTGGCCTAGGGGCTGGTGGGAACACGGGGAAGAGATTCTGGGCCAGTGGCCGGCACCCAACACCTTCCCATGTGAGGGCTCACACAGGACAAAACTAAGGCTTGAGGTCTTTGCTCCTGCATGCTCCCTGGGGGTGTCCTGAGGCCTGTGGTCCCAGCCCCAGGTGGACCAGAGTGGCACTCAGGCCTGTCGCTCCCACCACCCCCACCCCACCCACAGGCTGCAGGAGGGGCTTCTTCGGGCCGGGCTGTGTCCTTCACTGCTCCTGTGGGGGTGGAGCCGACTGCGACCCTGTCAGCGGGCAGTGCCTCTGCGTGGACGGCTACACGGGGCCCACGTGCCGGCAGGGTGAGTCGGGCTCTGGGGGGGCAAGAGGGGGATGGAGTGCTCGTGGGGTCAGGCGAGCAACACGAATGTCACCATCTGAGCGTGATGCCCGTGGTGTCTGCCTGACCTCTGTTGGACAAAGTGTGGACCTTCCAGCCCCTGGACTGTGGGTGGGACTCAGCGTACAGCCAACCCAAGAGCGGCAGGCATGGGCTCAGACTGCAGAGTGTGTAGACCCCTTGGGCAGGGCTGGGTGATCCAGTGTGGGCGGGCGCTGACACAGCCCACCGCCACCCCTTCCTCACCCTGCGTGTGTGAACCAGGGCATGATAGTGTACCTACCCAAGGGTGCGTGTGTGCAGTAGCACAGGTGTGTGCTCCAGTTTTCCCAGCTGGCATTAGTAGTAAAGAACCCATCTGCCAACGCAGGAGACATAAAAGAAGCTCATTCAGTCCTTGGGTTGGGAAAATCCCCTGGAGGAGGGCATGGCAGCACACTCCAGTCTTCTTGCCTGGAGAATCCCATGGACAGAGGATCCCGGTGAGCTGAAGTCCATAGGGTCGCCAAGAGTCAGACACGATTTAGCAATTGAGTATGCAGCACGTGCTCCAGTCTGCACGCTAGCACCTGTGTCTCCCAGCGTGGGTGTGTGTGTGCGCGCGCGTCTGTGCAAACAGGCGCTTCACTGCTTGCCTGTGCTTAAGTGCATACGTGTGCCTGTGTACACCCATGGGCGGGTTCGGGGCTGGTGATGGCACCGTGGCCCCTCAGCCCCCCGAAGCACTGGGGGAGCCTGCTTTCTGCAGGCAGAGCTTGGGGTGTCCCTACTCTCTGACCACCTGTGCCCCTCTGGTGTGCCCTGGTCACCTTGCCCAGGCCCAACCTGTTCCTGGGAAGCATTGTGTCTGCCAGGGGAGACCAGAGGCCGGCTTGGGGCCTGTGCCCGGCAGGCCTTGAGATGGGGTGATGGGGGCGCCAGGCTGAAAGTGGAGGTTCCAGACTGGGATCCTTGACTTGGAGACCCCAGACATGGTCTTGATATTGTGAATGCATCTTCTTGAGCCTCCCCAAGGCAGCCCTGGTCCCTCAGCGCCTTTAGGAGAGGGATCCCACCTCCCGAAGAGGAGGAGGTTGAGCAGGTGGAGACAGAAACTGGGGGACTGGTGCTGGGACGAATGATGTCCACAGCGGCACCTGGTGGTCAGGTTTGGTACTGCACCAGAGGTGTTCTAGGCGGCCCTGGCGTGGCGGGGAGCGGGGTCAGGAACTGGGGGTGCCCCTGCATGAGCCGTGCTGGGAATGAGGACAGGAAGGGCCTCACTGCTCCTGCCCTGGAGTGGACCCCACAGGGCCTGTAGTGAAGCCCCTCTTCATCCAGTCCGAAGTCCTGCCTCCCCACCCTGTACATTGGCAGGGAGATGCTGTGCAGGGAGAGAGTAGGGGTCCCTGCAGTCTCGTTGCCCCGTGAATGCTGCCCACCAGAGGGAGGGGCATCAGCATGTCTGTCTGCCTGCAGGTGGACCCTCCCAGCTCCTGGAGAGCCTGTCTTCAGCCCTAGGCCCAGGTAGGCAGGCCGGGGGCATCCCTGTGTTGCCAGGAGGGTGGCCCTTGCTGGCGTTACAGCCCCTTACCTGCAGACAAAGGCCAGAGGAGGGAGGGGGATCCAGCACTTGCATGTAATCTGGGCCCCCAGGGTGGCAGGGGTTCTAAAACCTGGATCTCAAAGATGAGGTGAGGCTGGAGCTGGAAGGACAGGAGGGGTGCCAGGAAGCCTGAGCCCAGGACTCAAAAGCCTTGGAGAGTTTCCACCCACCCCAGGGCTGACCTGCTTCTTTCCTGCCCCTGCAGCGGCCCTACAACCAGCCTCCCACCAGACCCAGGCTCAGCAGCAGCCTAGAGAAGCACTAGCTCAGGGGCAGCTCCCGCTGAGGCTTGGCTCCCAGGGGCCACTGCGGGGACCTGGGGGCTTTGGTGGCCACTGAGGAGGGACGTGCGGGGGCCAGGATTCCGGCCCCACCCTGGTCTCCGAGGCCTGCGGACAGTGGTGCAGCCTTCAGTTCCGCAAGGATCTTCTGACCACGAGGATGGAGGCCCTGCCTGGCCTGCCCTGAGGATCATGGTGTGGAGGAAGCCCCATCCGCCGTGCCCTGGGGCGAGACTGTGGGCAGGTGCGGGGGCAGGTGCGGGCATGGGGCCCTTCCTTGGAGCAAGTTCTGGTGCTAGGCCTGGGACTGCTGCAGTTCAGTCTGTTTACCTGGAAACAGACGCTGGTGCTAGGCCGGGCCATATTTATGGAAGGTATTTATGGGCAGCCAGACCCTGGGCACTGGAGGACTGCCTGCCTACTGCCCCACCTGGGAGGCCTTGACTCGGGCCTCTGGGTGGGACTTCGGTACCCTGTGAAACCCAGTAAGTTAAGAAAGGAGCAGCTACTTCTTCGAGGCCTGTGTGCTTGCTGCTTTGTATGGGCTCCGTGTGGTGGCCTCCTGGGACCACCCGCATAAGTGAGCTGACCAGAGAGGCCCGTGAGGCCCCTGGGCCTCCCTGGGTGCCACACAAGCAGTTGGGGTTTATCCTGGTTCCCGGTGCTCTTGAGGACACGGGGCCCAGAGACCTTCCAAGTGCTGGCAACAGCCTGTATATGGGACGTGTGGTCCCCAGGGGAGGAGGGTAGGGTGCTGCTAAGGGCAGCTTGGGTGTCCCCCACTCCTCCCCCTTCCCTGTCTTCAGGGTAGAACCAGGGGAGATGGTTGGACCCAGATTGTCACACTGGACACTTGGGTCTGGGCTGGAGCCCCCTCTCCCCTCCAGCAGCGCCCAGGTAGCTGATAACTCCAGGGGTGAAGAATCTCATGGGGCAAAGAATCTCATGAGACAAAGCAGGGTGGGTTCTTGTGAGCCCTGTCCCCTTAGACGGACAGCGGGTGGACAAGCAGTAGCAGATGAAACCGAGTTAACAGGCCACTGTTTTAAGACTTTGGGTACATAAATAGAATCTATATCCCAGAAAGCGTCTGGGACAGTGCAGGGATAATGGGACCATCGTCAGGAATGGGCGTGGAGCGCATGGAGGCTGGAGTTGCCGGGGGGTGGGGGGTGGGGAGGGTGGCGGGAATCTAGCCAGGTACTGGGTTTTCCAGCTCAGGATCCTCCCAGGAGGGATCAGGGAGGCAGAGAGAGAGAAGATACAAAGGAAAGGTTAGTGGAAAAGGATGAGGGAAGTGTTAGCACTTCTGAAGCCCTAGAAAAAGAAGGGAAAAACCATCGACACAAAGCAGCAAGCTCTCAGATCCAAGTTGGATGATCTCAGATCGAAAGTGCTCATATTGGAAATAAAATTTAAAACATTTTAAAGCCATTGTCTAAGGAATTTAAAGAATACTAGTAACAAAGAGACATTCTAAAATGCCCAGAAAAAGCGAACAGGAGTCAGAGTGACAGCAGACGCTCCAGCAGAAGCACTGAAGTGAGAAGACGGTGATGTCCGTTTCAGAGTGTCGAAGAAAAGACGCTGACACTTGAATTTCATGGCCTTCAATCGTGTGTCCTGCTAAACTGTCCTTGAGAAGAAAAGTGGACATTATTCTTGGGTGTCCACGGCCTCAGTGGGCACCATGTGAGAACCACACTTGAAATTACATTCAGAGGAAGTTTTCCGTTAAGAGTGGAAAGCATGAGATAATCATTATGTTTCTCCTATGACTTAGTGATGTGTTGTTTAGTCGCTAAGTTGTATCCGACTCTTTCTGCAGCCAACCCGGACCTAGAGATTAAGAGAAAGAAAACAGGCACCAGGAAGCCAGGCGAGGTGGAGCAGAGGGAGGGAAAGACACTGGCCTTGTTGTTCACTCGCTAAGTTGTGTCTGATTCTTTGCAACCCCATGGACTGCAGGATGCTGTGCTTCCTTCCCTGTCCTTCACTACTTCCAGGAGTTTGCTCAAATTCATGTCCATTGAGTTGGTGATGCTATCCAACCATCTCATCCTCTGCGATCCCCTTCTCCTTTTGCCTTCAATCTTTCCCAGGGTCAGGGTCTTTGCCAATGAGTTGTCTCTTCGCATCAGGTGGCTAAAGTATTGGTGCTTCAGCTTCAGCATCAGTCCTTCCCGTGAATATTTGGGGTTGACTAGTTTATCTTGCTGTCCAAGGGACTCTTAAGAATCTTCTCCGGCATTACAGCTTGAAAGTATCAATTCTTTGGTGCTCAGCCTTCTTATGGTCCAATTCTCACATCTATACGTGACTACTGGAAAAACCATAGCTTTGACTAGATGGATCTTTGTCAGGAAAGTGATGCCTTTGCTTTTTAATATGCTGTCTAGGTTTGTCATAGCTTTTCTTCCAAGGAGCAAGTGTTTTTTAATTTCATGCCTGCAGTCACCATCCACAGTGATTTTGGAACCCAAGAAAATAAAATCTGCCACTGTTTTCATTTTTTCCCCATCTATTCGCCATGAAGTGTTGGGACCAGATGCCATGATATTAGTTTTCTGAATGTTGAGTTTTAAGCCAGCTTTTTCTCTGGTCAGAGGCAGCCAAACCCTCATGTAGATTGGACTCGATAAGGTACTGTGACCTCCACAGAAGTACTAATAGGAGGTTTAACTTCTAAACTGGAGGAAATGTCATCTCTCTAATGGAAGGCAGGGAAGGAGGAAGAGTCAAGCAGAATAAGAAAGCAGGTGAAAGCCTAATTGAAATGGTTACAGATGATCAAAATCAGGCCCCTAGATTGCATTAAACATTCTTCAACATTTTATTGATAAAACATGTACCTGGAAGGACAGAAATATAAACATCCAAAGTAAACCAAAAGCTGGATGATGAGTTTTGATATTTTAAAACGGGGTGTGCAAAGCATAGTACGTGACTGTATGTAAATATCTTCATATGCATGCATGAAACACAGAGACTCAGAGACTCATAAAGCAGTGGTAGTTTTAACAGATGGAAGTAATTAAACTGGTGATTTTCAATGTGCTGTTTATTAATACAAAAGCAAGACACAGCAATGATAACATTTTAATTATCTTTATACACACATATATATATGCCTATATTCATTTATTTATATACATATACACATCTATATTTAGGTCTATAAACTTCATACTCAACCAACAGAAAATAATGGACCATTTAACAAAAATTTCTTCTTTGAACAGTAATAAAGAAGAAAATTTAAAAAGGTTGATTATTTTTTTTTAAACATTAAGCAAGAAACAATTACAGAGGGTGGGAAAGTTAACTGCAGACACGGAGAGTCAGATATAAAAGGGAACATTAGGGACAACTAGGCACCAGTAACTTTGACAACTTTTTTAAAAGATACATTTCAGGAAAATATAAACTACCAGAAGCAGTGTAAGTGGAAATGAAAAATCTGAATAGACCAATAATGTAAGTAAATGCAAATGGTTGTCACAGAGTCCTGAGACAGGAACTGGTCTGATGTGAGTTGTTCCAGAAATACTAAGCAGAGGAAACTCCACTCAACTCATTTCAGGAGGCCAGTACCAACCGGCTTCTCCAACAGGTAAGGGCAGTATGAGAAAAGAAATTTACAGATGTGTATGCAGAAAGGCTAAGTAAAATACTAGCTACTCAAAAATATGAAAAAAAATAACATCCACTTGATCCAAAGGGACTTGGACTTGATGAAAACACAAGGCAGGGACTCCCCTGGTGGCCCAGTGGTTAGGAGTCTGTGCTCCCACCGCAGGAGACCCCGGTCAGGGAACTGACAGCCCACGTGCCACAGAGCACGGCCAAAATAAATAAATGAATGTTATCTAAAGCAAACAGAAAAAAGCCACACAAGGACTTTAATATCAGACAATGTGCCCAGGTGTTTGGGTGAGATGAGTCATGAGTCTGGATAGAAGCAGAAAGAGCATTTGATAGAGCTCAGCACCCCTTTCTGGGTTTTTTTGGAGGATTAAAAAGAAAGTATAATTGGAGGCTAATTACTTTACAATATTGTAGTGTTTTTTGCCATACACTGACATGAATCAGCCATGGTGTACAATTGTCCCCCATCCTGAACACCCCTCCCACCTCCCTCCCCATCCCATCCCTCCACACCTCTTTCTGATGAAAGTTCTTAGAAAACGGGTACAGAGAGGTGCTTTCCCAATGATGGCTACATGCCAAGAATCTTCTGCGAGTCGAGCTGGGCAGGCAATGGACTCCGGGTCTCGGTCCCAGGAGGCCGCCTGGGGCTCCTTGTCCCCTCCCTGGGCTCCTGCCTCCCCTCCCCCACTACTGGTCTCCACAGCCCTGAAGTGATAGCCTGTTTCCTTCCTAGGACTGGGGGTGGAGGCTTGGCTTGAGTCATGCTGGGCCACTCAGAAGGGACTTGGGTCAGGCCCAGTAACCCTTGTGGGAAGAATGAACATACTCCCTCAAAGGCGGAGAATCAGATAATCACTCGCTCTTCCTGATCCCAGCAGAGCCTGGGAGACCCCAGGCCACAACCCTGGCTTAGACAAAGAAGTAAGAGGTGTTGGGCCTGCGGGGAAAGGGAGCGGGCAGGAGACAGATGAGCAGGATTTAAGACTTTGAAGTGGGCCATGAAATAGGAAATGCATAAAACCCATAAAAATATATAGTTCTTTAATGCCACTAGTAAACAATATAAGATCCCACTTGATGCGGCAACAGGCCCCAAAAATACCAGAATTTATCTGGCGAAAAGGTGTGAAGCCCTTCACAGTTTCAGAAGATCTCAGGGTCAGCCTTCAAGTCCACTGGGTTCCAGTGACCGGGAGGACGGGAGGCAACTGTGGGAGTGGGTGGGGGTGCGTGGCACAGACAGGGGTCCCGTGTCAGACCTGCGTCCACTTCGCAGAAAACCAGCTGACGTTGTGGACCCCAGGTCATCAGTAAAACAAGGATGTGCGTCGGAGCTTTTCCATCGCACCAAAAACCTGCCTGGAAAAGGATGGGCGGGATTGGCCTGCCCACCGGAGAGTCAGAGGAAGAGAAGGGGCAGGGGTGCTGCAGGGCTTACACAGCGACGCTGTCCATCCACTTCTGCCAAGGGCGTGCACATGTGTGTGTGCGCACACACACACCCGTGCTCTTCACCCTGGTCCCCAGGTTGCCCCCCAGCAGCTCCAAGAAAACAGTAGGGAGTTAGCTCACAGGTAGGAAAATGGAGCCCCTAGATTCCCCCCTGTCCAGGGGGAGGAGCTGGGCCTGATCTCTGGTGACCCCTCCCTCCAAGATCACGCCTCTCACACTGAGCCTGGCCCCGCCCCATCCTGCCGACGCTCTGCTCAGGACGGCCCTTCCAGTTGCCGGAGGCCGTGGAGGTCACCTTGGAGGTTAAAGGAAGGAGCTGCCCCTCCCTCCTGGTGTGGAACACGCCCACCACGAGGTTCAGTGGGCGGGGCCTGGACGAGCTCCACCCAGCTCAGGTTCCTGCCGGCCTTCCTCCTGCAGCCAGCCCCAGGGATGGATGGACAGAGGGCGGGGCTCCCCCAGTCACCCTCTTCTGGTTGTGGCAGGGATCCACAGCCCGGCTGTCATAAGGATGACAGGGCCCCAGAAGGGCTCTGGCAGATCGTTAGAACACTGGGAGCCCCCGCCCCAAGGACAGTACTGCCAGGGCCAAGAGATGCACTGGGCATGGGCTGGGAATTGGGAGGACTGGCAGGGGGCTTCCCGGGAGAGTGGACCTATCCTTCTCGCACCTAGCCCAGCAGCACCCTGCCACTAGCTGGCCATCACCCACTCCTGGGGAGCAGGACACTTCTCCCCCTGCCCTGAGGCCAGGCCAGCACACCTTTACCCACCTACAAGTACGAGGGGATCCTTGGCGAGCAGACTGACTGGGAAGTGGGGCCATTAAGGGAGGTGAGGGATGGGGAGACACCCTAGTGGGGCTCCGCCACAGTTCTGCCATGTCCCCAAGTCCCCAGACCTACTGACCAGGCTCAGCTTCAAGGGGCTTCATGGGAATGGTCCTGCCTACAACGTTCCAGGTGGACAGATGGGCAGGGCCAAGGACTGGCACAGGGTGACCATGAATGTAGGCCCAGACAAGCTCCCGGGGCCCAGCACAGGTGACCACACACAGGGGGCCCAGTTCCGGCCCATGGCACTTTGGGAATTTTGCAGGGACTGCTGTAGCCTTTGCTGGGGCTCACAAATGTGCAAATCCAGGTGTTAAAGAAATACTTTAATGTCTCAAAGTCACAGCTTCACTGCTGGCACCGCAGGGTTACCTCCTCCAGTTGGCCCTCCTCTGGGAACATGGGGCAGCCCTGGGCACTAAGGCTGGGGCAGGACAGGCGTGGGAGGGAGACCCCTCCAGGTGATTCCCGCTCTTCTCAGGGCCATCTGCCTCCATCACATGCCCACCGCCTAACTGCCCCCTGGGCGCACAGGGGACAGGATTGGGCAGCCAGGAGCTGGGGGAGGGTGAGGCCAGTGAGCAGGTCAGGCAGGGCTCCTCCCGGGGACACAGCCTGGGGCCAGGGCTCCCGAGTTCGCCTGGAGGATGCTCCCCTGAGGGCGTGTGACCATCCTCCTTGGAAGTGTCCAGAACCTATGCTGCAGCCCAGGGGGCCTTGGACCTTTCAGCACCGCACTCCCCAGGAACAGGTGGGGCCACTTGCTGGAGTGTGGACTGACACTGCACGGCCATAGCCCGGCTTGGCGAGGTGCTAGCAGACCCGGCTACACGTCCGTCTCCACACGCAGCCGCTCCATCCTGCGCACGTTGCCCTCCACAGCCACGCGGCTGGTGATGCTCCGGGCGAAGTCCTCAGGGAACCAGCCCGTCTCTCCATCCCGTAGCCTCTCGCCATAGAGCCATCCTGGATCCAGACATCAGGCAGGTGAGGGCGGGGCCCCTAAGTTGGGTCCTCAGCCCTCAGAGCTACCGTTCCAGAAGATGCCAGGATCAGGCATCCCTTGGAGCTGACCATGCCCCAGATCAGTGGCCTTGCTCAAGGTCATGCGGACAGCTGGTCTTCTAGCTGGTGCTCAGCCCCGACATTGGCCTCAGGGGCGGAGCTTGCTCCAACCAAGCTGGCCCGTCCTGAGCAGCTGCTCACAGGGGCTAATCTCCTGCTTAGGACACGGAGTGACTGGGAACCCACTTCCGAGCCTGAGACTGGTTCATGTGAAGATATCCTTGAGGGAGGCTGTTGAAGGGGGCCCTGGGCCCAGTGTGAGCCCATGCAGTGCTTGCTTCTCTAGGGGTCTGTGCTCTAGACTGTGGGCAGGGTTCTCAGACTCTCCCTCAGCACCAGCCTGCTGGCCCCTTCTCCTCTCTGCCTGCCCCATGCAAACCCCAGGCCCATGGACCCCCACCCATGCACCCTCCAGGCCCATCACCTGCCCTGTGCAACCCCCTAGGCCCATCGCTTCCTCCCATGCACCCCCCACACCCATCACCCACCCCATGTACAGCCCCCAGGCCCACTGCATTGCCCCCCATCCATCCCCTCAGGCCCATTGCTCCCCCGCCCTGTGTACAGCCCCCAGGCCCATCGTCCCCCGTGCATCCCCCCAGGCCCATTGTCCCCCCATGCACCCCCCAGGTCCATCACCCCCCGAGGCCCATCTCCCCTCTCCGTGCACCCCCCAGGTCCATCTCCCCTCTCCATGCACCCCCCAGGCCCATTGACGCCCCCCCAGGCCCCCTAGGCCCATCACCCTGCGCTCACCATCTTCCTGCTCCAGGATCAAGACCACATCCGCCTGCTGCAGAGTGATCTCGTCTACCTGCTTGGCCAGGTAGGCCTTAGTGATCTCCACCTGGAGTAGGTCTGGGGAGGGCAGGTATCAGTGGCAGGACTGTTCCAGGGAGGGGGTGGGCAGGGTTCCTGTTCCAACACACCCCCTGTGGCCTGGTCTCAGTGGAGCCCGGGGACCCTGGTGTCCAAATGCACGGTCACCGGCAGCTTTCCTCCGCTAAAGCCGGGACCCCTCCCGAGGCTGCGGGACCTGCTGCTCTCACTTTCAGCACCAGCAGAGGGCGCTCCAGGCTTCTCAGGGGCCAGGCAGGGCCGGGGCTGGGAAACAGCTCTACGGGCCAGTCCACTCCAGCTCCTTGGCCTCAGTTTCCCTGGTCACTTGGCAGCCGGGAGGATGAGGTCCTGAGCCAGTGCTGGGTCTGTGTGCCCAAATGGACACACTCATAACTGGGGCAGGCTGCAGGGTGGACTGAGCGCTGGACAGCACCTCTTCACTCTAGGCTGACCCCCGCCCCCCGGGCAGGGAAGGGGCTGTGAGCCCTGCTGGGTGCAGGAGCAGGCTCTCACCTCCTTTGTTTGGGGGGCCCCGCGCCTGCCTCTCCCGTTGCGTGAGCGCCGTGATCCACCGCGCGCGGTCACTCCTGGGGGCAGGGGGCCCATGAGTGAGGCCCGAGGCCAATTCCACCAGCTGATCACCTCTGCCTCACGACCCCCAGCCAGTGTGACATGGTGGGAAGATGGGGGTCCCTGAGCCCCCACAGCCTTCGAGGTGTTAAGGCAGTGGGATGAAGGTTTACGCTGCCCAGGTGCCCTCTGGTGAGCCGATGCTGAGTGGGAGGTGTAAGTGGGTGGCCCCCCTGGTCGGCCTGACCCACTGTGCTGGGGTGGGGCCGAGGTGCAGGAAGTCAGACTCAGGAAGGAGCGGCAGGCAGGCCTCCCCCACGCAGGCTGGCCTGGGGTCTCAGTTGCCTGTGGCCACAGACTTGGGCAGCAGCTGCACCCCCACAACCCAGGCTGCCCTGCTTCCTGGCGCTGGTCGGGAATGTTGTTGGAAATAGAGCCTTGGCTTCCCTCCTGGGACAGGGGCCCTGCTGGTGGAGGTGTGGAGACCTGGCCAGTACCTCTCTGTGCGCTGGCCCCCCCACTGTCCTGACTTCATTGCCCCCCACGGTCCCCACACCGTGTTCCAGCCCTGCTGTCCTCCTGGGTCTGCTGGAGCTCCCTCCCCAGGACCCCCACTGGGTATGCCCCCCTTCCCTGCCTGTTTCCCCTTAGTCCTCGCCCCCTTGGACACAAAGCACAGTTCAGTTGTACATTTTGCACTTGGCATGTCCCCCCCAACCCCAGAAGTGTGAACTGCATGAGAACTGGGCTGGCCCTGGCACGGTGCAGCACCCGGGAGCGCTGGATCAGGCATTCCATCCCCACGGAGCTCTCAGGGCCGCCCCCGCCTCCAGGAAGCCCTCCCATCTTACGCGGAGTCGGAGGACAGCAGGATCTTCTCCCGGCGGCCCTCGCTGTTGTGCAGGAGGATCAGCTGGAAGGGGTGCGGAACAGAGGAGCTGCGGTTGCCGCCCCCCGGCAGACAGGCCTCCGAGGGTTCCATCTTCTGGACTTGGATATGGTCCACCTGAGCATAGTCTTGGACCATGAAGCTATCCTCGCTGTAGGGAAACAGGTGGCTGGCCAGATGCTGCAGGGGTCTGTGGGCAGCCTGAGGGCCAGGCAGCCGGAAGGATTCTCCCAAGGGCTGGCCCCAGCCCACCTCCCTGGCACCAAGGCCACAGTTGCTGCCCGCTCCCCATCCCAGGACCATGCAGCCTGGCGCCCAGGGGTGGGGCCCACCTCTTCTTCTTGGTGACCACCAGGACGTCATTGAATAGGAACAGGTAGCACGTGGGCCGGCTGGCGAGTTTCCGGAACAGCCCGGTTTCCTCCACCACAGAGAGCTCCCCGCGCTTCAGCAGCCATCGGGAGGCAGAGATCAGCGGGAGGGACTGGGGGCCAGAGTGGAGATGGGGTGAGTACTGGAGGGGGCAGGGAGGGACTTGTGGCAGGGCAGAGATGGGGTGAGTCCTGGGGGCGTGCAGGGAGGGACTAGGTGGCAGAGAGGAGATGGGGTGAGTCCTGAGGGGGGGCAGGGAGGGACTAGGGGGCAATGCAGAGTTGGGGTGTCTCGCAGGGGCTCCTGGGATGAGTCCTGGGGGGCAGGGATATGCAGCTAAGGGGACAAAGCCCTGCCTCTGAGAACAGGGTGACCAGGGCTCCCTGGGGCTGGATCAAGGAAGGGAGAGCGAATATCCAGGCCTCAAACAAAGGGCCATTCAGTCTGCAGACAGGAGCCCCATGGGGCAGCAGCTCTTTGCCAGATCCTGCCCAGCAACCCTCCCCTGCCTCCAGCCAGGCCTAGGGGCTCACTGGGCACCTGGTGAAGGGCCCCCTGAACCAGGAGGCTTGGCTGCACCTGTGCAGACTGCGAGGAGCCCCCTGATGTGCAGGGCCACATCTGGTGTCCAGGGGCCTTTTCTGTAAATGAAATTCCTCACCCTCCGTGGCCTAGAGAACAGGCCGGGCTAAGGGGGACATGTGAGAGGCACAGGCCGGCAGGACACCTCGCCCCTGCCCACATGGGTCTCACGTCACCATGGCTAGCACCAACACTCTGGCCTGCTAAGCTAGCGAGAGATGGGGAGAGGCAGACAGAGAAGACTTTGCAGGGGGTGGTTGAGGCAAGCTGGGAGAGCCTGCCCACCAGCCTCTGCTCCCCAGACATGCCCCACCCCACACCCCACCCTTCTGGGGGCTCTGAGCCCCCTCGCCCCCACCTGGACTCGCTGCTCCCTGCCCCCAAGCCCTCCAGTTTTGAGAGAAGCGGGTAGTGGGTAAGAGCCCTGCTCAGGGGTCAACCTGGCCTGAATCTGGGTCTTTGCTCTAGTCGGGGACATATTTTATTCCAAACGCTCTGCTGCCTGGCCGGGGAGAGGATCAGGACCTCGGCCAAGGGTTCAAATGCCTCCTCTGTGAAGCCCACCCTGACCCACCCTCAAGGAGCCCGTTGCCCTTGTCTGAGCCTCCATGTCCCCCTTCCATGGCTCCACAGTCCTCCTGCCTGCTCATGGCAGGTTCCCATCCAGCTCCGGCCTGCCCAGCTGCCTCTGCAGACTGGAGGTCAGCAGCTCAGTCTGCTTGATGATAAGCTGAGGCCCCACCCACAGAGCTGCTCCAGGCTCCCTCTGAGTCTCCTGCCCACCCCCCTTGCCCGCAGGGCTCTGCTGCAGACAGGCTGGGGTAGAGCAGCAAGGTCAGTATAGAGGGGGCAGAGGCTGCCTTCAGGCCGGGATTCCAGCCAGCAGTTCCCACTGACATGGGCAGTGGTTAGGGCAGCCCCTGAACCACACAAGGATGGGCTAGTCTGTGGGCTGGTGGGGGAGCTGTGGGTGCAGAGGTCTGAGCTCTGCCTGCTTGGGAGGCACTGTAGGTTGCCGAGACCTCCACCACTAGACCTCCAGACCCGCCAGGGACAGGGAAGGCTGAGCGGCTCTGAGGTCATCCAGTCCTGGCTCCCAGCGCAGCTGACAAGGAGCCCTGCAACTGGGCCTGCCAGCTTCCCCGACTCAGCTGCTGGGTCTGCCCTCTGCTCCTGCAGCCCTGGGGGTGGGGGCACAGGCTGGAGAGACACCCACCCGCCCAGCCAGCCTCAGGCAGGGGAGCTGGAGCTGAGCCCTGTGGCCAAGGGGGCCGCTCTCAGGTGGGGAAGGGGCTGGAGAGGCAGAGCTCAGTCCCAGGCCTCACGGTGGCGTCACCCCCAAAGCCTGTCTCCAGCCTGAAGCCTGGGGGCGGTGACCCCTGACTCAGTGCAGGGCCTGGGCCGGGGCAGGACTGGGGGGCACCGACCTTGACCTTGCTGAAGTCCAGCTGTGTGTGCAGCGTGTACATCTGCTCCATGCGCTCCATCTTGTGGGCGCCCTCGTTGCACTGCTTCACCAGCTGCAGGGAGGGCACAGGAGAGCGGATGCCGCGGGCCGGGCCGTGGCCGGGCACCCCACTCCCACCCCATCCAGCCTGGCCTGGCTGCCCATGGCGCCGGCCCTCATGGCTGCCCTAGTCCCTGTCCTGCCCAGGCCCCCTGACCGTGTGAGCTCCACTCTCTCTGGGCTTCAGTTTCGCCAGCAACACTCAAGAAGCTTGGGAGAGACCACCTGGAAACCCTCCCTGCTCTGCCCTCAGGGTCTCTGCCATCAGGCTGGGCTGGGTCCCCACCTCATATACCACCGCCCCCAACCCCAACCCTGGGCCCTCCTCACCTTGCTGATGGCCTTGAGTGCACGGCTGGCTGCCTTGTACCTCTCAGGGTGGCCCTGCGTCTTGAGACAGAGTGTCTGTAGGAAGACACCATACATGAGAAGCCACAAGCAGCCTCCTGTACCCAGGCTCAGCGGCCTCCCTGGGGCAGGGGCTCCCCAACCAGTGCCAGACCTTGGGGACACTCAGAGGGCTCCTGCCAGGCCCCACCCTTCAGTCCTTGGCTGTCCTCACCCAGCAGGGAGGGCCAAAGCCTCTATTTCTCCCTGTCCCAGAGGGCCCCGGAGGGTCTGATCTCCTGTCTGCCTGGGACGCTGGCCCACGGAGCACGGGCCACAGGCCGCCTCTCAGAGTTCAGCTGGGCTGTGTGTGCACACACTGTGCCTGCCGTGGGTGTACACCTGTGTAGTTTTCACCCCCACAAACCCCTCTGTCCCATGAGCTGGCATCTCAGAGCATGAGCCACTCCAGGAAGCCCCTGGTGGAGATGGTGACAGTGTCTGGGTCACCCCAGGTCCACACAGGACAACTGACCGAGGGGCTCTGGGTAGGACGCAGCTACAATCCTGGACTGACGCTCAGCAGGGGTCTGGGAAAGCACGCGTGACCCACCAAGGAAGTGACCAAAACCCTCCAAGTGCTGGAGCAGCTCCCAGCAGAGAAAGCTCTGTGGGCAGCCACGGTCACTGTGGCGGTTAAAGTCGTCTTATAATTGTTTTCATAATCATATGTAACAGACACTCAGCAAGGTCAGGAGGAGCGATGCCAGGCTGGGGCCAGGGTTGTACACTCACGTCGGTCAGGAGGGGCAGCCGGGTGACCCTCTGCATGGGCAGGATCAGGAAGGAAATCATGGGCAGACCCCCACACGCCGGCCGCTGCTCGATTGCCCGCAGGGCCTCCCGGAAGGTGGCGTTGCTGTTTCTGCAACAGAGAATGGGGTCTCAGCTGCGGCGGGTGAAATGGCTGGTCCAGAAATGGGAATCGGAGGGAAGCTCAGAAGCTGGGCTGCGAGCAGTGAGGCAAGGGGCCTGCTCCTCCCGGGGCCCCCTCCCACCCTGCGGACCCGGGGCCGGCTCACGTCAGCCGCTGCAGGGCACGCTGCTGGTAGACCTCGTTGGAGCAGTAGGAGATGTAGGGGTGGAAGTGATGCTCCGCGTGCTCCTCCAGGATGTCGCTGATGTCCTCCACGCATACCTGTGCCTTGTGCCGCCGCTCCAGGTCCTCAAAGAACCTGTAGGGGTGGGGGGCCAGGAGCTGCTGGTCAGTCCACGGCCACACACACACGGACACATACACACACAGGTACCACAGTGCGCACCGGGTAGGTTGGCTGCCCAAGGCGCTCCTGGGAAAACCCCAGATCTGCTCCTGAAACCTGAAATAACTGGGCATATACCCATGGCCAAATCCAAGGCCACTCCCTGCGAGATTCTAGCACAGATTCTAATTGGCATCACGGGATGCAGACAGGTAGGACCAAGAACTTGTCGCTTTGACTTGATTCCCTGGAACTTGGGTCAGAACTGCCCGCATCTGCCTGGAGGCCTGGCCCCGTCTGCCCAGCTCAGGGCCGGGCCAGGGGTTCTGCTCCTTGCAGGTGATTACAAACCCCCAATTCCTGCTGGGGTCCCTGCTGAGGCTCATCTGTAACCCAGAACTTGGGGAGGGAGGTGAAGATAAGTGAGTTTGGCCGGTGCTGACCTAGGGTTTCCGCTCCCACAGGCAGCCATTGCCTCGCAGCTGGGCCTGGATGGACCCGCGTTGGGTCACTGGGGGTGTCAGCTGCTGGCTGGAGCCTCAGGTGCACCCTGCACAGCCAGAAAGTGCTGGACTCCAAGGCCTCATCATATGACCAGGCCCTGGCCAAGGCAGCTAGGGGGCCTCCCACCCCAAGAGCTCTGCCCCTGAGCAAAGCCCTTTGTCCCGAGGCCCCTTCCCATGCCAGCTGCTCGGACCAACCCCGGGCTCCAAGCTACGAGCTTCTCTACCCACATTCGACTCTTAGAGCCTGCTGAGCGCGGCTGCCGGGACCAGCTGGGGCAGTGTCTGGGAGATAAGACAGCCAGCTGACCTTTGAGGGCAGAGAGCAGAGTCCCGAGTCAAGACCTGCCCCACACGGGGAAGCCAGCTGGCCCACACTCCTGTGGGGAGCCACCAGGCCCAGGCAGCCAGTCTAGCAGGGTCCTTACCATCCTCCCAGGGTGAGTGGGGGGGAGCAGGGAGAGGGCAGGGAGGAGGGCCCAGGTTCCAATTCTGAGGACACCAAGGAGCCCCCAGCAGCCCCAGCCAGGACTTGTGTGTGACAGGTCCCTCCACCCCGGGACCTCACCAATCTGTGGCCCCCTGCCCTGGGGCCCTTGACTCTTATTATCCTTGGGAAGCCTGGTGAGGGTCTCAGGGAGGGGGGAACAAGGCCTGGCTTGGAGGTGGGCAGGGGTCCTCAGGCCCCCACTCACTGGGCCCCAGCCTGATCCTCCACTCATGATGGGGCTGCCTTTCCTGTAAGTGGGAGCATTCTGAGAACCCCCACTTGGGGCAGATGGGGACCCCCTCCAGATCCTGCCCTGAGAGGGACACCTGGCTGCCTGGATGCAGGACCACACACACGTGTGTGCATGGGCAGCCCACACTGTTCAGCACCTCTCACAGGTGACACTGAGAAAGGTCCGGGACAGTTGGCCCTCAGCAGCTGACTTCAAATAGCCAGTTTCTGGGGAGGCCACTGGGAGTGGCTAAGAGCTACCAGGACCAGGTCAGGGGGTCAGGGAGGCCAGGACACCCCACTAGGGGGCAGGGATGGAGCCTGGGGTCTATAGAGGGCAGAGAGAGCAGGGTCCCTGTGTTCAGTCCCACCATGCTCGGGGACACAGGACAAAGGTCAGAGCTGCGGAAGCGGGCAGCCCACCCCAGGCCCTCACTGAGTCAGGGGCTTCAGACTTCCCATGGCTGGTCATTGAAGTCCTGCGGGAAGTGCCATCCCAGGGACAAGACGGCCCTGGATTCCATGGAGGCCCTGGGGCAGCAGACTGGGGGGTGCTCAGTGAGGGGAGTCCAACACCTGATCATTTCCCACACTTTGCCCCTGTCTGCAAGGGGGCGGGCGTGGGACCTACCCCTTAGGTTAGGGAGAGGATGCCGAGCTCAGGGAGACCGCGGAGGGTGTGATGGGGTTGCCTAGGATGCAGGGCAGTGCGGGGCTGGACCACGTGGGAGCTGACTGGACCTCACCCTCCACGGAAGTAAACATACACAGACACAGACTTGCTGCCACACACGCACACACACACACACACACAGGCCCAGGCAGGCCTGCAGCTGCACACCCGGTCCCTCCTCCACCTCCCGGCCCTGCAACCAGAGCCGTGGGCTGGGCCCCAGACGCCTCCTTGTGGAATATGACCCAGGGCTGCAACTCAAGGCTGCCCCCGCCCGCTCCGCTCTGCAGGCACCTCATGACTCGTCATTGGCCCTCTGCATATGTGTGCCCTGAGGCCAGTTCCTGGTGGCCGCAGGGCCCTTGAGGTTCTTGTGCTTCCTGCCCCGGCAAGGTAGCTCCAGACCAGACGGTAGGTCCATCCACACCGCAGACCAGGGTCACTTGGAGCCCTGGCCTTCCCACCCTCCTGAGAGCCTGGGCCGCTGTCAGGGTGCTGGGCCGGGCCTCACCTCCGGCTGGCGCTCAGGACATCTGTGATGTTGGAGAAGAGGTGGTGGTGCTCCATCTGGGTCATGGTCGCCCGCAGCTCCCGGGACTGCAGGAACTCGGCCACCAGGATGCCAAGGCTGTGCTGGTACGAGAACTCGGAAGTGAGGATCTCGAAGATGGCCTGAGGCGAGAGCAGAGCAGACGTGGGGCAGCCGTGCCCCCCTGGCCCTGCCCGGAGCTACCCTGCCATACAGGGGGCCTGGCCCAGGGTGTGGTGGTGACAAGCGCTCAGACTGTGGGGATATGATGGGGGTGCAGGACTTGGGCCCCCTGGACAGGACCTGGCTGGGGCTGTCAGCACAGCTGTGGTGATGGAGTGGGGGTAGTGAGATGCTCTCCTGGGTTTGCACTCTGGTAAGGACTCCCATCCTCATGTGGAAAGTGGGTAATGGTAGTCACTCCCAACCCTCACCATGCCCAGGGCATCAGCCATAAGTGGTACCAGGAGGCGGGCAATAAGTGAGCGGGTGACATCACCATGGCTGCTGTGCTGCCTCCGCCTGGGCTGTCAGAAGCAGGCGCCCCTGCTCACCCCGTACCTCCTGCCTTTTGCGCTCCTCGGCCGAAAGCTGGTCCAAGATGCCCGACTCCACCACCTGCAGACAGCAAGGCTTGAATCACGGGATGTAGCTCCCAGATGCTCACCCTCTCATCGGACCAGAGCCAGCGTGGACGGCAGAGCCGCCCCTCATGGCTCGGCACAGTGGGACTGCTGAGCTGGCCTGTCCCTGCTCAGTCCCATCACCCACGTCTCTCCTCTCAGTGGTATCCTCCCCTGGGAAGCGCCCAGGGGCAGCCAAGAGAGAGCATGGGTGTCCAGAGGGAAAGGCCAGCAGGCGCTGGAAGCAGGGAGGGGGCTCTGGTGGAGCGGCAAAGAGCCCTGGGAAAGCTGAGGGGCGTGTGGGGGGCAGGGCCACGACTCAGGCACACCTGGGCCAGGTGAGTCAGTACCCTGCCTGGGAGGTAGGGCTAAGTGTTCCAGCAAGGCACACTGCCCTGCTCTCCACCCGTCAGGCGCCCTGGCCCCCAGCTGCCCTGGCTAGATTGTGGCCCGCTCAATCACAGCATGCCCACTGTGTCCCTGCAGACCGTCAGGAGAGCCCACCACAGGACTAGAGCCACCCGATCCTTCTCCCCTCCCCACCAGCCTGGGCAGAGGCTGCCACCAGCTCTTGGGCTGGGAAGGTAAGTCCCAAGCTCCCTCCTCGGCCCAGAGGCTGAGTTGAGATGCCCTGAGCTCGGGTGACCGGGTGACCGACAGCAGAACCTCAGACGGCAGCATCCTGACCCAGCTTTGACCCCGGAGGTCATGTCCACGCAGGCAGCTGGACCTGGGCAGGTAGGAACACACATGCATTTCCAGCCCTTTTCGGCTGCCTGCCCTCACCCCACCCCTTTCTGGGCCCTCCCTGGCCAGTGACCCCACGGCAGGCAGTGTGGAGCTCAGCAGGCAGTCGGGGCGCCTCAGCCCGCCTTGTGCCCCGCGGGGTGTGGATGAGGAAACTTGTCGTTCCACAGACAGAAGGGACAGCCAGGGGCCCTCACCCCACTGCCCACAGCCCGCCCTGCAGCTCCGTTCCTTGGCTCCCAGGGGATGGGGCAGCAGCCTGTGTGCCCCAGGCCAGCTGCACCTTCCTGGGGAGTGAGAGTTGCCTCTCTGCTTAGAGCTCGGGGACCTCTGTCTCAGCTACACTCTCCACTGAGACCCCACCGCCCTGCTTGGACGGGACCAACCCCGTTTTCAGATGTGGAAGGTGGCAGGGGGCCTGGGAGTGGCATGCCTGGCCTCTCCCCTCCCTTGCTGCCTCCTCACTCAGACCCTCCAGGCATAGTTCAGGGTCAGCACCCTGGGAAGGGGTGCCCTGTGCCCACAGCAGGTCACCCTGAGCAGGGAACTGAGGGCACGAAACTCACCTGTGGGATGCCCGTCACATACACACAGATGACAAGTGCCCCGAACCTCTCCCCCAGTGACCCCCCGAAGGTGCCCCATGGGGCAGGCCAGCTTTGAGGCACCGCAAGATGCCCCTGAAAAGTGAGCACAGATGAGGCGCTTCTAGGCGGCTCCCCCGTCACTGGGGGACCACCCATGGCCTCTCCCTGCCATCACAGCCCCTACCTCTGGGAGCTGGCTCCAGGTGATCTGAGGGGGCCGGTAGCTCTTGACCACGATGGGGGCGTCCACTTTCCGGGTTCCCTCAGGGCTGGGGGGCTCATCGAGCAAGTCATCGTCAGACTCATGGCTGGTGTTCAGGCCTCGCTCCCTGATTTCCTGGTATAACCGGGGGTCTGGGGACAGGGGGCGCGTCATCTGCAGGCCTGGGGGCTCTGAGTGGTCTGATCCCCTCAGGGACCTGCAGGTCGAGTCCCCCCGAGGAGGCCCTGAGAACGTCAGGTGGTGCAGGGCCCCCAAGAACAGGTTCCCCTTGGGCCGGCTGGCTCCCATGGCAGTGCTGGGGGCCTAGGATGTCCTCGTGCTAAACACCTTTGGACCAGGGCTAAGCAGACAAATCAGAGTCAGGAGCCAAACTGCATGGCCTGGGAGGTGGGGGGGCAGGGGACTGGATGG